>NC_092769.1:33989590-34297090 GCF_047496795.1 Chiloscyllium punctatum | reverse complement strand
CCAAAACTGCACACAATATTCCAGAAGCGGCCGCACCAGAGTCTTATACAACTGCAGCATGACCTCAGGACTCCGGAACTCAATTCCTCTACCAATAAAAGCCAGTACGCCATATGCCTTCTTCACTGCACTATTTACCTGGGTGGCAACTTTCAGAGATCTGTGTACATGGACACCAAGATCCCTCTGCTCTTCCACACTACCAAGTAGTCTACCATTAGCCCAGTAATCCATCTTTTTATTACTCTTACCAAAGTGAATCACTTCACACTTAGCTACATTGAACTCCATTTGCCACCTTTCTGCCCAGCTCTGCAGCTTCTCTATATCCCGCTGTAACCTGCCATATCCTTCCTCACTGTCTACAACTCCTCCGACTTTCGTATCATCCGCAAACTTGTTCACCCAACCTTCTAACCCTTCCTCCAGGTCATTTATAAAAATGACAAACAGCAATGGTCCCAAAACAGATCCTTGCGGAACACCACTAGTGACGGCACTCCAAGATGAATCTTTGCCATCAACTACTACCCTCTGTCTTCTTCCAGAGAGCCAATTCCTAATCCAAACCTCCAACTCACCCTCAATGCCATATCTCTGTATTTTCTGCAGTAGCCTACCATGGGGGACCTTATCAAACGCCTTACTAAAATCCATATATACTACATCTACCGCTTTCCCCTCATCTACCTCCTTCGTCACCTTCTCAAAGAATTCAATAAGGTTTGTGAGGCACGACCTGCCCTTCACAAAACCATGCTGACTATCCTTGATCACATCATTCTTATCCAGATGTGCATAAATCCTATCCCTTATAATTCTTTCTAAGACTTTGCCCACAACAGAAGTGAGACTCACTGGCCTATAGTTACTAGGATTATCCCTACTCCCCTTCTTGAACAAGGGAACCACGTTTGCTAGCCTCCAGTCCTCTGGCACTACTCCTGTAGACAAAGAGGTCACAAAAATCAAGGCCAATGGCTCTGCAATCTCCTCCCTTGCTTCCCAGAGAATCCTAGGATAAATGCAATCAGGCCCAGGGGACTTATCTATTTTCACCCTTGCCAGAATTTCCAACACCTCTTCTCTACATATCTCAAAGCCATCCATTCTACTTATTCGTGCCTCAGTATTCATATCGACAACAATGTCCTGTTCCTGAGTGAATACTGACGAAAAGTATTCATTCAGCGCCTCCCCAATCTCTTCAGCCTCCACACGCAACTTCCCATTACTATCCTTGATTGGACCTATTCCTTCCCTAGTCATTCTTTTATTCCTAACATACCTATAGAAAGCCTTAGGGTTTTCCCTAATCCTACCAACTAAGGACCTTTCATGTCCCCTCCTTGCTGCTCTTAGCTCTCTCTTCAGGTCCTTCCGGGCTACCTTATAACTCTCAATCGCCCCTATTGAACCTTCACGCCTCATCTTTACAAAGGCTGCCCTCTTCCATTTAACAAGGGATTCCAACTCCTTATTAAACCACGGCTCCTTCACACGACCCTTTCCTCCCTGCCTGATAGGTACGTACTTATCAAGGACACTCAATAGTTGCTCCTTGAACAAGTTCCACATATCAATTACGCTCTTGCCTTGGAATCTACTTTTCCAATCTACACATCCTAAGTCATGCCTCAACGCATCATAATTTCCCTGCCCCCAGCTATAACTCTTGCCCTGTAGTACACACTTATCCCTCTCCATCACTAGAGTAAAAATCACCGAATTGTGGTCACTGTCCCCAAAGTGCTCACCTACCTCTAGTTCTAATACCTGGCCTGGTTCGTTACCCAGAACCAAATCCAGTATGGCCTCACCTCTTGTTGGCTTATCTACATATTGTGTCAGGAAACTCTTTCATTTTAAAGGAAATGAAAAGTGTCCGTTCCAGATGCAATGTGACTGGTCAAACTACTCGGTGGTAAGCAAAGTACCATCCATTTCAACATGGAAGAAGAAATAACACCACAGAAAGAGGAAATTAGAATAACATAATTCTATTGGACAGCTTAACAGAAGAATAGATCTAGGAACTATTACTAATGAACTGTTCCAATATAGGGAAATCCCATAAACACAGCCCTTGGCAAAAAGAAATATTCAGACACAGAATGTCACAAACATTTCTCCAATCCAGGAATTAAAAACAGCACCAAGAGAAAATTCAGAGAGAGTAGCAACCAGGAGACATTCACTGAAGCTTCCAACTCTGTGGAGACCCCATAGTTTCTGATGTTACTGAGAAACCAAAACCCAGAGATCCTAATCTGTGACAGCTGGCCACACCCATTCACGCTGCATTAAAATAAACCCAAGGCCTCCCTCGCTGTTACTCAAGTGGTCTTAACTAGCCAGCTTAGTAACGATCATTCAATCTCTCTCATAAAAGAAACCCGGACAAAATAACCTCTTAAAGCTGCAGCACCATCACACTTGTCAGTACATCGAGCTGTCAAACAGAAACCAGGGATAACCCAGTCAGGCCTTTGGCCCTGTCCAATTGGACAAGGAAGAAGCCAGTCTGTCCCTTGTGTCACTTATACAGGAACAGCAGGAGGCCACTCCCACCTCAATGCACTTACACAGGGGCAGAATGAGGTAATTGATGCTGATTCCTGATGAATGCCTTATGCCCAATACGTCAATTCTCCTGCTTCAAGGATGCTGTCTGACCCGCTGTGCTTTTCCAGCAATCGACTCTCTACTCTGATCTCCAGCATCGGCAGTCTTACGTGTCTCCAGATTGATGCTCTAACATGATGATCAAGTGGAGCAGAGGCTGCACAGACAGACTGTTCCACGTTGTTCCTCCTGCCTCCGTTGCTCATGATACACATGTGGGACTTTAACATGGTTTTCTAGTGGTGAGGAGGGAAGCCATATGTTTAGTGCAAAGTCTCAAGAAGGCATCTTTCATCTCCAAGAAGACAGACTGGTGTTCTCTATGTAGGGCGGAAGCTGGTGGGAATGGCTACCTGTTTCAGACGGAGGTATTGTGGCTGCTGTTGGGGATTGTGAGCAACCTGACGTTCAGTACAGGGTTCACACGACGACTGCACAATAACATGGGGAGAGTTAATTTAGGCAAATAAACTATTAGGAAAGTCACGTTAGACTGATGAATGGACTCTCTAAGTTCAAATAATGGTGATGTTGTTCATGTTGATGTTGTCTAGTGCATGTCCTGTGCAGTATAACCTGTGTGCCTTACTCTGTCCAAGTCTATTTCCACCCTATGATCTGTCTGGCCATGCTTACTATGATCTTCCTCCACTGCTCATAAACAAAGTGTTTCCCTGTACTGAGGTACACGTGACAATAAATCAAACCAATTAATCCTGAGTAAAGTATGGAATTTCTCTCCCTATCAATGTCTGTTTTGGAAATAAGTGATCACTGCCACTCCTCGTGTTTCAGCGTCACCATTTCTTCATCTCTCACAGCTCTACAGATTAAACACTCAGCTTATTCACTCTATCCTCATGTTACCATCACCTGTGTCTGTGGTAAGGAGATCATTCCTTACAAAGGAGATCAAATCTGTAGAGAGTGCCCCAAATGCTCTCTCAGCAAGGCTCTGCAACAGCAGGAAGATGGCTTTACTTATGTACTCGAATCATCTTACAATGAAGGACAGCATACCATTGACTGCTCCCATTACTTACACAGGGTTTGATTCGGAGCAGTCAGCATAGACTTGTGAGTGGGAGATCATGCTTCTCAAATTTCTTAGAGTCCTTTGGTGAAGTGATCAAGAAGGTTAATGAGGGCAGAGCGGTAAACGTAGTCTCTTTGGATTTCAGTATGGCCTATGATAAGTTTCCACATGGCAGGCTGCTCTGGAAGGTTCCATCACGTAGAATACTGGGGGAACTGGCCAATTGGATACACAGTTGGGTTGATGGTAGGAAGCTTGTTAGACTGGAGGTTGGGTCCATAGCTTTTTGTTATCTATGATTTGGATGAGAATATACAACGCATGATTAGTAAGACACTAAAATAAATGGCAGCATGATCAGTGAGGACGTTTCTCAGAAATTGCAGCAGGACAATAATCAGGTGGGGAAGTGAGCTGAGAAATGGCAAATGTAATCTAATATAGATGTGCGCGGTCTTGCAGTTTGGAATCTCAAATCAAGGTAGGAGTTTCACAGTGAATGGGCGGGCCTTAAGGGGTGTATTGGGCAGAGAGACCTTGGAATTCAGGTGCACGGTTCCCTGAGAGTGGAGTTACAGATAGGCAGGGCAGTGAAGAAGGCTTTTGACACACTGGCCTTCGTCAGGCAGGACATTGAGTATAGAAGTTGGGAATTTATGTTGCAGTTCCACAGGACTGCCCTTCGACCCAACAAGTCCATAACAACATTCCCCCTATACTTACCCCTGACTAATTCACATAACCTAGAAATCCCTGAACACTACGGACAATTTAGCATGACCAATCCACCGAACCGACACAGTTTGTGGTAGGAAACTGGATCACCCATTAAAAGCTCACATCGATAAGGGGAGAATGTGCAAACTCCACACAGACAGTCACCCAAGGCTGGAATCGACCCCACGTCCCTGGTGCTGCGAGGCAGCAGTGCTAACCACCGTGCTACCCTTTGGACGATCCCGAACTAGAATTCACTGGAATCTATTCACTGCCTAAAGCAAAGGGCGTTCAGCCAAATCCAAACTCTCCCAGGATGAAATCGCATTGCTAGCAGCTTGTGTGAGTACAATATCTTCAGAAGCAGAATAACGTTTTGGACAATCTCACAATTTTTCCTTTGTCATGAGTTCCAATAATATTTGGACCAAGTTCTTTCAAGTTAAAATTGTGTTTGTCAGTGTGTGTGTCAGTGTGTGTGTGCCAGTGTGTGTGCCTGTATATGTGTGTGTGCCTGTGTGTGTGTGTCAGTGTGTGTGTGTGTGTCTGTGTGTGTGTATGTGTGTGTGTCAGTGTGTGTGTGTCTGTGTGTGTGTGCGTCTCTGTGTGTCAGTGTGTGTATGTGTATGTGCGTGTATGTGTCTGTGTATGTGCGTGTATGTGTCTGTGTGTGTGTGTATGTGTGTGTGTCTGTGTGTGTGTGTGTCAGTGTGTGTATGTGTGCGTGTGTGTGTGTGTGTGTGTGTGTCAGTATTTTTAGAAAGGGAAATATTGATTATATAATTGCAATACCCAAACAGTTTGCCATTCATCTTTCCACCATAGTTTGAGTAACATTGCTCTGGATCATAAACGTGCTATTTGAGCAGATTAAAGAAACTAGCCTGACTTGTTCCTAAAACTGACCCTGACCCGGTCTGAGACCGATATCATCGACCATATCACCAACCTGGTTACATTTAATATTTGTTGTGAGCAGTGGAGGAGTGGGACTAGAAAAGGAAACAGTGACCCAAAAAGCTGGGGAACTATCGACCGGTGAGCCTGATGTCAGTGGTGTGTAAGTTGTTGGAGGGGATTCTGAGGGATAGCATTTACATACATTTGGGAAGGCAAGGGCTGATCGGGGTAGACAACGTGGCTTTCTGCATGGGAAATCATGTCTCATTAATTTGATTGAGTTTTTGAAGAGGTGACAAAGAAGATTGATGAAGGCAGTTTGGTAGACATTGTCTATATGGACTTCAGCAAAGTGTTCTTTTAAAGAACAAAGCCCAAAGAAAATTTACAGCCCAGGAACAGGCCCTTCGCCCTCCAAGCCTGATCCGATCCGAATGTACTGTCTAAATCTGTCGGTCAATTCCTAAGCATCTGTATCTCTCTGCTCCCCACCTACTCATGCATCTGTCCAGACACATCTTAAATGAATCTACCGTGCCTGCCTCTGCAACCTCTGCTAGCAATGTGTTCCAAATGTCCACCACCCTCTGTGTGAAGTACTTACCACGTGTATCCCCCTTAAACTTTCCACCTCTCACTTTGAAAGCACGACCTCTCGTTATTAGATTAGATTACTTACAGTGTGGAAACAGGCCCTTCGGCCCAACAAGTCCACACCGCCCCGCCGAAGCGTAACCCACCCTACCCCTACATCTACATCTACCCCTTACCTAACACTACGGGTAATTTAGCATGGCCAATTCACCTGACCTGTACATCTTTGGACTGTGGGAGGAAACCGGAGCACCTGGAGGAAACCCACGCAGACACGGGGAGAACGTGCAAACTCCACCCAGTCAGTCGCCTGAGGCGGGAAATGCACCCGGTTCTCTGGCGCTATGAGGCAGCAGTGCTAAACACTGTGCCACCGTGCCACCCACCTTCAACCAGGGAAAAAGCTGGTCTCTATCCACCCTGGCTATACCCTTCGTGATTTTGCAAACGTTAATCATGTCCCCCCTCAATCTCCTTTTTTCTAGTGAAAATGAACCTCGCCTACTCAGCCGGGCCTTCATAGCTAGTATTTCATTCTGATTGGTAGACAGATTAGTAAGTTTCAGTCACATGGGATACAGAGGAAGCTAGTCACAAATGGCGTGAAAGAAGGGGTATATTTTTCAGCCTGGAGGCTTGTGAGCATCAGTGTGCTGCAAGAATCAGTACTGAGTTCACTGCATTTCATCATTTATGTAAAGGATTTAGATGTGAATATTGGGGCAATAGTTAGTAAGTATACAGATGACATCAGAAAGGTGGTGTAGTAGATTATCTCAGAGTACAACGAGATCACAATTAGATGGGACAAAGGGGCAAGGATGGACAGATGAAGTTTAATTTAGATAAATATGAAGCTTTGCATTTTGGGAAGGCAAATCAGGGCAGACATTATATACTTCATGGTCAGGTCCTGGGGCATGTTGTGAAACAAAGGGGCATAGGGCTGCAGGTGCATTGTTCCTTGAACGTGGAGTCACAGGTAGACAGAGTGGGAAAGAACACATTTGGCACATTTGCCTTAATCAGTCAGAGCATTGAGTATAGGAGTTGTGGTGGTATGTTGCATCTGTACAGGATGTTGGTGAGGCCACTTTGAGAATACTGTGTACAACTCGGTTTTCTGCAGAAATGTTCCAGGACTGGAGGTTTGAGATATAGGGAGAGATTGATTAGGTTGAGGTGTTTCCCCCTGGAGTGTCAGAGGCTGAAGGGTGACATTATAGAGGTTTATAAAACCATCAGGGGCATGGATATTCTGAACAGCCACGTTCTGCTCTCCAGGATAGGGGTGTCCAGAATAAGAGGGCATAGGTTGAAGGCTAGGGGGATTGATTTAGAAGGGACCTGAAGATAAATGTTTCACACAGAGAGTGGTGTGTACAGAAAGTGCTGTCAGAGGACGGGCTAAAGGCGGTTACAATCGCACATTTGAAAAGTATCTGAAAGAGGAGGGACATTTACCAAATGCTGGCAAATGGGACTGGATCAGAGTTGATATCTGATCGGAGTGAACAGATTGGACTAACGGGTCTGCTTTCGTTCTGCATGACTCTGATTCTATAAGAGGGATGATGAAAAATTCTGTAAGGTCCTTTCAAGTCGTACTTCTCTTCTCTGGAAGTTTATCGTGACTCGAGGTTCACATTGATTGAAAGCTGCCTTAGTTAAATATTTGACAAAGAAGTGAGTCACGGATAATGGGATACAGACAGGAAAGTGGGGCTGAGACCCCAACCTGATCAGCCACAATCTTACTGCCTGTTGGAGAAGGCTCAAAGTATCTAATGACCCACTCCTGCTCCTCAGTCCCATGTTCCTGTGTGCCATTCAGCCCCTCATACCTGCTAGACAGGAACAGTTGGAGGCCACTTGCTCCTATAAACTGGTGCACAGAACCAGAAGAGACCATTCAGTCCCTCAAGACAGTCACACATGCTTTGAGATGATTTGAGAAATGTAATTGGAAAATCCAAGCTGGGTATGAAAGAGGCCCCTCATCTTTCTTTAGAAAGCTTCCCCTATCTGCAGCTTGAGCTCCATTTGTTGGTCATGGTGTAGACCCAGATTCACTGTGAAAACAGCCCCAATACCTCACCCAGAGATGGCTCACCAAACCATCTGTTCTCCCTGACTGCAATATGCAATACCAGAACATTCATAAAAATAACACCCACTAACTTGCCAATAACAGAATGTGAGAACATCAGAAACAGGGGAATGTCGTTCACTCCCCAAACCTGCCTTGCCCTTCACGAAGATCATGGCTGATCTGCTTCTGGCCTCAAATCCTCTTTCATACCCTATTCTTTATAGCCCTCACCTCTCTGACAGGTCAATATCCATCGACCTCCTCTTCAAATACTTTCAGTCATCTCGCTCCCCGAACACCCTTGAGAAGAGAAATCCTGACATTCAATCCCAGCTGTTTGAAGAAAACACGTGCTGCTCCTATATCATGGTTTATTGATATGAACAAAAGAGGTTTAGACAAGTTTCCCGGTAAAAATGTCTGGCCCTGATATCAAGATCTTGGTTGATTTCTGTTGACATCAAGGAGATGAACTTAATGGGAATCAGAGTAAACTCTCCAGTGTTTGGAGTCAAACATGGCATAAAGGAAGATGTTCATCATCTCTGTCCTGGGTCAGCTCTGTGGGAGATCCTTAGGGTAGCTTCGTCTCCACAAACATCTTCAGCTGCTTCATCAATGTCTCCACACCCCCAACTTCCCAACCATAAGATCAGAATCCGGGATGGTCACTGAAGATTCAACAATGTTCAGAACATTTTGTCCCCCGTCAGTTCCTGAACTGGTCTGTGTCCATGTGCAGCAAACCCAGACTCCATTGAGACTTGTGCTGTTAAAGTGTCTGTAACATTCATGTAACAGCACTGCCTGACACTGCACATTTCCACAGTAAAACAAGAGTTCATTCAGCACCTCACGCTGGTTTCACAGGAATATGAGGAAGCCATTCAGCCCATGACATTATTGGAGAACAGGGATAGCCCATTCGTGCCTCCAGCCTATTACTCAGGAAGAGAAGGTGTCCAGTGTGATGGACCACACCAGAGCCCCTCGAAAATATTTGACGGCAACAGCCTAGACCTTTATGTTTTCTTATTTTAAAGGAAATGAAAAGTGTCCGTTCCAGATGCAATGTGACTGGTCAAACTACTCGGTGGTAAGCAAAATACCATCCATTTCAACATGGAAGAAGAAATAACACCACAGAAAGAGGAAATTAGAATTACATAATTCTATTGGACAGCTTAACAGAAGAATAGATCTAGGAACTATTACTAATGAACTGTTCCAATATAGGGAAATCCCATAAACACAGCCCTTGGCAAAAAGAAATATTCAGACACAGAATGTCACAAACATTTCTCCAATCCAGGAATTAAAAACAGCACCAAGAGAAAATTCAGAGAGAGTAGCAACCAGGAGACATTCACTGAAGCTTCCAACTCTGTGGAGACCCCATAGTTTCTGATGTTACTGAGAAACCAAAACCCAGAGATCCTAATCTGTGACAGCTGGCCACACCCATTCACGCTGCATTAAAATAAACCCAAGGCCTCCCTAGCTGTTACTCAAGTGGTCTTAACTAGCCAGCTTAGTAACGATCATTCAATCTCTCTCATAAAAGAAACCCGGACAAAATAACCTCTTAAAGCTGCAGCACCATCACACTTGTCAGTACATCGAGCTGTCAAACAGAAACCAGGGATAACCCAGTCAGGCCTTTGGCCCTGTCCAATTGGACAAGGAAGAAGCCAGTCTGTCCCTTGTGTCACTTATACAGGAACAGCAGGAGGCCACTCCCACCTCAATGCACTTACACAGGGGCAGAATGAGGTAATTGATACTGATTCCTGATGAATGCCTTATGCCCAATACGTCGATTCTCCTGCTTCAAGGATGCTGTCTGATCCGCTGTGCTTTTCCAGCAATCGACTCTCTACTCTGATCTCCAGCATCGGCAGTCTTACGTGTCTCCAGATTGATGCTCTAACATGATGATCAAGTGGAGCAGAGGCTGCGCAGACAGACTGTTCCACGTTGTTCCTCCTGGCTCCGTTGCTCATGATACACATGTGGGTCTTTAACATGGTTTTCTAGTGGTGAGGAGGGAAGCCATATATTTAGTGCAAAGTCTCAAGAAGGCATCTTTCATCTCCAAGAAGACAGACTGGTGTTCTCTATGTAGGGCGGAAGCTGGAGGGAATGGCTACCTGTTTCAGACGGAGGTATTGTGGCTGCTGTTGGGGATTGTGAGCAACCTGACGTGCAGTACAGGGTTCACACGCTGACTGCACAATAACATGGGGAGAGTTAATTTAGCTAAATAAACTATTAGGAAAGTCACGTTAGGCTGATGAATGGACTCTCTAAGTTCAAATAATGCTGGTCTTGTTCATGTTGATGTTGTCTAGTGCATGTCCTGTGCAGTATAACCTGTGTGCCTTACTCTGTCCAAGTCTATTTCCACCCTATGATCTGTCTGGCCATGCTTACTATGATCTTCCTCCACTGCTCATAAACAAAGTGTTTCCCTGTACTGAGGTACACGTGACAATAAATCAAACCAATTAATCCTGAGTAAAGTATGGAATTTCTCTCCCTATCAATGTCTGTTTTGGAAATAAGTGATCGCTGCCACTCCTCGTGTTTCAGCGTCACCATTTCTTCATCTCTCACAGCTCTCCAGTTTTAACACTCAGCTTATTCACTCTATCCTCATGTTACCATCACCTGTGTCTGTGGTAAGGAGATCATTCCTTACAAAGGAGATCACATCTGTAGTAGAGAGTGCCCCTAATGCTCTCTCAGCAAGGCTCTGCAACAGCAGGAAGATGGCTTTACTTATGTACTCGAATCATCTTACAATGAAGGACAGCATACCATTGACTGCTCCCATTACTTACACAGGGTTTGATTCGGAGCAGTCAGCATAGACTTGTGAGTGGGAGATCATGCTTCTCAAATTTCTTAGAGTCCTTTGGTGAAGCGATCAAGAAGGTTAATGAGGGCCGAGCGGTTAACGTAGTCTCTATGGATTTCAGTATGGCCTATGATAAGTTTCCACATGGCAGGCTGCTCTGGAAGGTTCCATCACGTAGAATACTGGGGGAACTGGCCAATTGGATACACAGTTGGGTTGATGGTAGGAAGCTTGTTAGACTGGAGGTTGGGTCCATAGCTTTTTGTTATCTATGATTTGGATGAGAATATACAAGGCATGATAAGTAAGACACTAAAATAAATGGCAGCATGATCAGTGAGGACGTTTATCAGAAATTGCAGCAGGACCTTAATCAGGTGGGGAAGTGGGCTGAGAAATGGCAAATGGAATTTAATATAGATGTGCGAGGTCTTTCAGTTTGGAATCTCAAATCAAGGCAGGAGTTTCACGGTGAATGGGCGGGCCTTAAGGGGTGTAATGGGCAGAGAGACCTTGGAATTCAGGTGCACGGTTCCCTGACAGTGGAGTCACAGATAGGCAGGGCAGTGAAGAAGGCTTTTGGCACACTGGCCTTCGTCAGGCAGGACATTGAGTATAGAAGTTGGGAATTTATGTTGCAGTTACACAGGACTTTGGTAAGGCCGCAGTTGGAGGATTGCGTTCAGTTTTGTCAACTTGTTATAGGGAGGATACAATGTAATTAGAAAGAGTGCAGAAGAAATTTACAAGGACATTGCCCGGACGCAATGGTCCAAGTTATAGGGAGAGGTTGGACAAGCTATAACCTTTTCTTTAGAGTGTAGGATACTGAGGGAGTCCTTATAGAGCTGTATAAGATCATGAAGGATATGGATAGGGTGAATGCTCTCAGTCTTTTCTAAAGTTTAGAGAATCGAGGAGGAAAGGGGATCAGTTTCAGGTTAAAGGGAAAGGAATAAAAGGGAACCTGAGGCACCATTTATTTACATAAATGGCTGGTACGTGGATGAGCTGCCAGAAGATGTGGCTGAGGGGGATGCATTAACAACGGTTTCAAAAGCATTTGGATAAATATGTCGATAGGAAAGGACTAGAAGGATATGGGCCAACTGCAGGGAAATGGGATTAGTATGAATGGACATTTACAAGGTGGAGTCGAACCTCTTTGTTAATTAAACCCAAACACCCAGAAAAGCTCGCCTCATCTCGTAACCTGTTAACATATGAGTGATAGAGATCTCCTGCATTCCACTATTTACGTATGGACTACGTATGGAGTCAGCTATTACAAGGGGGCATAGCTTTAAATTAAGGGGGGGTAGATATAGGACTGATGTTAGGGGTAGGTTCTTCACTCAGCGAGTCGTAAGATCATGGAATGCCCTGCCAGTAGCAGTAGTGGACTCTCCCTCTTTATGGGTATTTAAGCGGGCATTGGATAGGTATATGGAGGATAGTGGGTTAGTGTAGGTTAGGTGGGCTTTGATCGGCGCAACATCGAGGGCCGAAGGGCCTGTACTGCGCTGTATTGTTCTATGTTCTATGTTCTATGTTAAACAAAAATTAGCAAGTTAGTTTCTTAACTTTAATAGTGAACACTAAACAAAAACTATTCGCAAATACAAGCCCCTCTTTTCTTAGCTACTTACTATCTGACTCCAACTCTGTAAAAAATATGCTGTTCCAACAACCCACATATTAAACGTTACAATCTCAAGACCACACAGTCTCTATCTTCCCCGCTGTGTTCACTCTTTCAGCTGCTGATCTCCATGGGTCATTTTTTTTAACTGCAAGTCGGTTTACATGAACATGTGTCTTTGATAGAGAGTGTTTGAGATGGTCAGTTAGCACCACTGCTCTACAGCAGTTACTCTGCTGTAGGATGGCAGCAGCTCTCCCTCTAGTGTTCAACTGCTAGGTTTATTTACTTCCCATGATACAATAATTCTAATAATTTGATTGATTTCCAGGTGTACGAACAATAATATTCAAATTCCATTGGCTTCGGATATTCCGAGCATTATTTAAATTCTTTGATTGCATTTGAATTGCTGTCAAAACAGCAACCAAAACTCAGTCTTCCAATTCCCAGCTAATTGTTACATTTGGAACAGTCTGACCTTTAGCTGGCATCCGTGGCTGTACTTTCGATTCAGCAAAACCCGTCCTATCTCAAAGTGAACAGACATTGATTAGCTTCCAGGCAGTAACACACTCCGGGAGGCTATCTGTTATTTTTTATCCTAATCTCCTTGAACCGCTCGATTAGATTCCAGGCCGTAACTCACTCTGTGCTATCTGTTATTCTGTATATAATCCACGCTGAACACCTCGATTCGGTTCCAGACTGTAACTCACTCCGGCGTATCTGTTATTCTGCATATAAATCACCCTGAACCCGTCAATTAGATTCCAGGCTGTAACACACCCCAGAATATCTGTTATTCTGTATATAAACCACCCTGAACCCCGCGATTAGATAGCAGGCTGTAAATCACTCCGGGGTGTCTGCTGTTCTGTATATAAACCACCCTGAAACCCACGATTAGATTCCAGGCTGTAACTCACTTCGGGATATCTGTTATTCTGTATATAACCCACCCTGAACACCTCTATTCGATTCCAGGCTGTATCTCACTCCGGGCTATCAGTTATTCTGTATATAAACCACCATGAACACCTCGATTCGATTCCAGGCTGTAACTCACTCTGAGCTATCTGTTATTCTGTACATAAAGCACCCTGAACCCCGCGATTAGATTCCAGGCAGCAATCTCCTGTCAGGGTTGAAAGGGAAGGCAGGTAGTAATTGGGAATGCTGGCTGACTAAAGAAATTAAGCGTTTGATTCAGAAAAAGAAGCAAGCATATGTCAGGTATAGACAGGATTGATCGAGTGAATCCTCAGAAGAGTATAAAGGAGGTTGGAGTACACTTAAGAGGGAAATCAGGAAGACCAAACGCGGACATGAGATTGCTTTGGCAAATAGAATTAAGGAGAATCCAAAGTGCTTTTACAAATATATTAAGGACAAAGGGTAACTAGGGAGAGAATAGGGCCCCTCTAAGATCAGAAAGGCGGCCTTTGTGTGGAGCCACAGAAAATGGTGGAGATTTTAAATGAATATTTTGCATCAGTATTTACTGTGGAAAAGGATATGGAAGATATAGACTGTAGGGAAATCGATGGTGACATCTTGCAAAATGTTGCAGATATACAGAGGAGGAAGTGCTGGATGTCTTGAAATGGTTAAAGGTGGATAAATCCCCAGGACCTGATCAGGTGTAGCCGAGAACTCTGTGGGAAGTTAGAAAAGTGATTTCTGGGCCTCTTGCTGAGATATTTGTATCATCGATAGTCACAGGTGAGATGCTGGAAGACTGGAAGTTGGCAAACGTGGTGCCACTGTTTAAGAAGGGCGGTAAAGACAAGCCAGGGAACTACAGACTGGTGAGCCTGACCTCGGTGGTGGGCAAGTTGTTGGAGGGAATCCTGAGGGACAGGATGTACATGAAGTTGGAAAGGCAAGGACTGATTCGGGATAGTCAACATGGCTTTGTGCGTGGGAAATCATGTCTCACAAACTTGATTAAGTGTTTTGAAGAAGTAACAAAGAAGATTGATGAGGGCAGTGCAGTAGATGTGATCCATATGAATTTCAGTAAGGCGTTCGACAAGGTTCCCCATGGGAGACTGATTAGCAAGGTTAGATCTCATGGAATACAGGGAGAAGTAGCCATTTCGATACAGAACTGACTCAAAGGTAGAAGACAGAGGGTGGTGGTGGAGAGTTGTTTTTCAGACTGGAGGCCTGTGACCAGTGGAGTGCCACAAGGATCAGTGTTGGGCCCTCTACTTTTTGTCATATATATAAATGATTTGGATGCGAGCATAAGAGGTACAGTTAGTAACTTTGCAGATGACATCAAAATTGCAGGTGTAGTGGACAGCAAAGAGGGTTTCCTCAGTTTCCAAGAGGATCTGGACCAGATGGGCCAATGGGCTGAGAAGTGGCAGATGGAGTTTAATTCAGATAAATGTGAGAGGCTGCATTTTGGGAAAGCAAATCTTACCAGGACTTCTCCATTTAATGGTAAGGTCCTAGGGTGTGTTGCTGAACAAAGAGACCTTGGAGTGCAGGTTCATAGTTCCTTGAAAGTGGAGTCACAGGTAGATAGGATAGTGAAGAAGGCGTTTGGTATGCTTTCCTTTATTGGTCAGAGTACCGAGTACAGGGGTTGGGAGGTCATGTTGTGGCTATACAGGACATTGGTTAGGTCACTCTTGGAATATTGCATGCAATTCTGGTCTCCTTCCTATCGGAAAGACGTTGTGAAACTTGAAAGGGTTCAGAAAACATTTACAAGGATGTTGCCAGGGTTGGAGGATTTGAGCTACAGGGAGAGGCTGAACAGGCTGGGACTGTTTTCCCAGGAGTGTCGGACGCTGAGGGGTGACCTTATCGAGGTTTACCCTGGGATAAGGGAGTGCAGAACTAGAGGGCATAGGTTTAGTTTGAGAGGGGAAAGATATGAAAGAGATCTAAGGGACAACTTTTTCACGCAGAAGGTGGTATGTGTATAGAGTGAGCTGCCAGAGGAAGTGGGGTGGAGGCTGGTACAATTGCAACATTTAAGAGGAATTTGGATGAGTATATGAATAGGAAGGGTTTGAAGGGATATGGGCCGGGTGCTGGAAGGTGGAACTAGATTGGGTTGGGATATCTAGTCGGCATGGACGGGTTGGACTGTAGGGTCTGTTTCCATGCTGTACATCCCGATGATTCTGTAACTCTGTAACTCACTCGGACTACCTGTTAGTCTGTATAGAAACCACACTGAAACCCTCGATTAGATTCCAGTCTGTAACACACTCTGGGGTATCTGTTATTGTACACAAAATCATCCCGAATCCCCTTGATAAAATTCCAATCTGTAACTGACTTCCAATTTTAAGGGACTCTGTACATTAGCCACTTCAATCGTTTGATTAGATTCCAGTCTGTATCACACTCCTGGGTATCTGTTAGTTTGTATATTAACCATCCAATTCAAACCCTGTTAAAATTGTCCATAGTGTTCAGGGATGTGTAGGTGAGGTGCATTAATCAGGGGTATATGTGGAGAAATGGGTCTGGATGGGTTATCCTTCTGTGGGTCAGTGTGGTCTTGTTGGGCTGAAGGGCTTGTTTCCCCACGGTCGGGATTACATGAATCACCCGGAACCCTCTCGATTAGATTCCAACGTGTAACTCACTTCCATCTATGTGTGACTGGCATGTTTCAAAAACACCCCAAAACCTTCAATTCTATTCCACTTCGATAAACACGAGGCGCTGCATTTTGGGAAAACAAATTTGAGCAGGATTTATAAACTTAATGGTCAGGTCCGAGGGACAGTTGCTGAACAAAGAGACTTTGAAGTGCAGGTTCGTAGCTCCGTGAGAGTAGAGTGGCAGGTGGATAAGATAATGAAGGCAGCGTTTGGGATGCTTTCCTTTATTGGTTAGTGTTTTGAGTATAGGCATTGAGAGGTCATGTTGTGGCTGGACTGGACATGGGTTAGGCCACTGTTGGAATATGGCGTGCAATTCTGGTCTCCTTCCTATCGGAAGGATGTTGTGAAACTTGGAAGGGTTCAGTAAAATATTTACAAGGAGGATGTCAGGGTTAAAGGATTTGAGCTACAGGGAGAGGCTGAATAGGATGGGACTGTTTTCCCTGGAGCATCAGAGGCTGAGGGGTGACCTTATTGAGTTTTATAAAATCATGACGGGCATGGATAGGATAACTAGACAAAGCCTTTTCCTTGGGGTGGGGAGTCCAGAAGTAGAGGGCATAGGTTTAGTGTGAGAGGTAATATGAAAGAGACCTAAGGGGCAACTTGTTCACTCAGAGGGTGGTACATGAATGGAATGAACTGTCAGAGGAAGTGGCGGAAGCTGGTACAATTGCAACATTTAAAATGCAGCTCGATGGGTATATGAATGGGAAGATTTGTAGGGAGATGGGCCAAGTGTTTGAAAAAGAGTCTAGAGTAGGTTAGGATATCTGGTCGGCATAGACGGGTTGGACCAAAGGGTCTGTTTCCATGCTGTACATCTCTATGACTGTATGACTCCGTGATTTTGTGACTCACTACTTGTTATCTGTTATTCTGTATGTAAACCAACTCAAACCTCTCGATTAGATTCCACTCTGTCCCTCACTCCTGGGTATCTCTTATGCTGTATGTAAACCCTAAACCCCTCTCTCAGATTCCAGTCTGGAACTCACTCCTGGGGATCTGTTATTGGATCTGTGAAGTGATCCTTGTTGAATGTTAGACCGAAGACAAGATAAACTAAATGGTCAAATATTACATTGGAAGCAGGAACACAGAAAGCTGCTGGTTCATTTCTGTCCTGTTACATATCTCCAAGTTTCAGATTGGGGCTGAATTTCTGTCACAATGGGGAAAGTCTCAAAAGCTGTTTACTGTCCTGCACGAATGCATCATCATAACATGAATTCTCTTGCAAGATAGGAAATCGAGACAGCTTCTGGAAGGTGTCTGTATCCCTGTGTCTGTGATTCTGTGTGCATGTTCAATGTTTTATATATTTTCAAACTGTATTGATGTTGCCAGTCTCTCTTGCTTTTCCTTATTTATAAACTCAATGTCATCGTTTTGCTGATATAAAATGGTGGCTGTGGACAAATCTATAATGTCTGCCTGACTGATTTGTGTCAAGAATACTTTCAGCAAGGGAGAGGTGGAAATGTGTCAAAAGCCATTTCCATTCATCGATGCTAGCAGAGATAGGAAATGGAGACAGCTCTTTGAAGGTGGTTAAAATGCAAATCCCAGAACTTGTTTACAGTGAATGCGGAGAGACAATGTGACATTCCAGTAAGGTCTGCCTTACTTTCCAAGCTCCTATTATATGAGAGAAACATAATATACAAAACCTGATAGAGCTCAGCCACTGAATTGTAGATTTGCAGCGTTGGATCAGAATTTTGCCTGGCTTGGTCTCATCCCAAATTGAAGGGTTTCTCAATTCCCACACTGACCTTCTGTGGGTTCAAAGTGTGTGTTGTCTACAAATAAAAGAAAATAATGCACCTGCAATTGAACAAAGCTCTTTCTGGAACTTTGTGCATCTGTTGGTTTAAGTATCTTTCAACAGGATTGAACATAAATGTGAGAGATAGGTAGCACTCTAACCAGAATGGCAGTGCAGTATAAAAGGTATATTAATAATTTCAGTGAAAGGGGAAAACAGAGGAGGATAGTCCTCAAACAAGGAAAGTTGGGAGTCAGTAAAGTTGTGTAGTTTGTGACTGCATTATGTTTATGTGAGTCAAGATTTGAAACCACTTGGCCAATAGTACACTTTGTGACTCACTCCCAGTTACAAGTTATTTCACATAAAAAGGTTAACATATCCCTCGATTAGATTCCAGGCTGTAACTCCCTCAGGGCTATCTGTTATTCTGTATCTAAAACTCCCTGGACCCCTCGATTAGATTCCAGGCTGTTAACTAACTCCAGGGTATCTGTTATTTTGTACATAAACCATCTTAAATCCCCCGATTAGTTTCCAAACTGCAACACACTCCAGGCTATCTGTTATTCTGTAAATAAATCACCCTGAACCCCTCAATTAAATTCCAGGCTGTAACTCACTCTGGGCTATCTGTTATTCTGTATATAAACCACCCTGAAACCCTCGATTAGATGCTAGGCTAGGCTGTAACTCACTCTGGGCTATCTGTCATTCTGTATATAAACAGCCCTGAACCCCTCAATTAGATTCCAGATTGTAACTCACTCCGGGGTAATAGTATTCTGGATATTAACCACCCTGAACCCATTGATTTGATTTCCCTTCCTGACATGTTAAGCTCATGTTCCCAGCACAATCTAATCTCAATAATGATTAATATATCACTGGTCCTCCAATCTGCTGGCACTCCCATCATGTTAACTTTCTAATGTTTACGTACATGATTACCTGGAGCAGTGAGTCGCAGGTCGACAGAGTGGTGCTGAACACATTTGACACATTTGCCTTAATCAGTCAGAGCATTGAGTACAGGAGTTGTGGTAGTATGGTGCATCTGTACAGGATGTTAGTGAGACCACTTTAAGAAAACTGTGTACAACTCGGTTTTCTGCCGAAATGTCTTACACGTATGTTCCAGGACTGGAGGCTTGAGCTATAGGGAGAGGCTGATTACGTTGAGGTGTTTCCCCCTGGAGTGTCAGAGGTTGAGAGGCAGCATTATAGAGGTTTATAAAATCATCAGGGGCATGGATACTCTGAACAGCCATGTTCTGCTCCTAAGGATAGGGGAGTCCAGAACAAGACAGCATAGGTTGAAGGGGAGAGGGCGAATGAGTTAGAAGGGACCTGAAGGTAAATATTTCACACAGAGAGTGGTGTGTGTACAGAAAGTGCTGTCAGAGGAAGTGGTCAAGGCGGGTACAATCACAGGAGTATTATTGGCCAAATGCTGGTAAATGGGACTAAATCAGATTTGATATCTGATCGGAGTGAACAGATTGGACTAATGGGTCTGTTTCCGTCTGCATGACTCTCGAATTCTATAAGAGGGATGACGAATAATTCTGAAAGGATCTTTCAAGTCGGAATTCTCTTCAGTGGAAGGTTATCGTGTCTCTATGTTCACATTGATTGAAAGCTGCGTTAGTTAAATATTTGATAAAGAAGTGCACAATGGGACACAGACAGGAAAGTGGGGCTGAGACCACAACCTGTATATAATTTTAGTGCCTGGTGGAGAAGTCTCAAAGTATCTAATGACCCACTCCTGCTCCTCAGTCCCATGTTCCCGTGTTCCATTCAGCCCATCAAACCTGCTAGACAGGAGCAGTTGGAGTTTACTTACTCCTGTAACCTGTTGCACAGAAACACAGGAGACCATTCAGCCCCTCAGTACTGTCCCACACGGTTTGAAGTGAATTGGGAAATGTAATTGGAAAACCCAGGCTGGGTATGAAAGAGGCCCCTCATCTCTCTTCACAGAGCTTCCCCTCTCTGCAACTTGTGCTTCATTTGTTGGTCATGTAGTAGACCCAGATTCAGTGTGAATACAGCCCCCATACCTCACCCAGAGATTGCTCACAAAATCCTCTGGTCTCCCTGTTGCAACATTCAACAACAGAACATCCATGAAAATAACACCCACTAACTTTCCAATAACAGAATGGGAGAACATCAGAAACAGGGGCAGGTCGTTCACTCCCCAAACCTGCCTTGCCCTTCGTTAAGATCATGACTGATCTGCTCTTCGTCTCAAATCCTCTTTCATATCCAATTCTTCATAGCCCTCAACTCTCTGAAATGTCAATTTCCATACACCCCCTCTTCAATTATGTTCAGTCATCTAGCTCCCTGAACACTCTTGAGAAGAGAAATCCTGACATTCAATCCCACCTGTTTGAAGAAAACACTTGCTGCTCCTATATCATGGCCTATGGATGTGAACAAAAGAAGTTGAGACAAGAGTTCAGGTAAAAATGACTGGCCCTGATATCAAGGCTGTGGTTGACTTCTGTTGACATCAAGGAGCTTAACAAAACTGAACTTAATGAGAATCAGAGTAACCTCTCCAGTGTTTGGGGTCAAACATGACACAAAGGAAGATGGTCATCATCTCAGTCCCGGGTCATATCTGTGCGAGATCCTCAGGGTACCTTCCTCTTCACAAACAGCTTCAGCTGCTTCATCAATGTCACCCCCGCCCCCACCCTCCCCACCATAAGATCAGAAGTGGGGATGGTCACTGAAGATTCCACAATGTTCAGAACATTTTGTCCCCCGTCAGCTCCTGAACTGGTCTTTGTCCGTAACTAGCAGGATCCAGACTCCATTGAGACTTGTGCTGTTAAAGTTACTGTAACATTCATGTAACAGCACTGCCTGGCACTGCACATTGCCACAGTAAAACAAGAGTTCATTCAGCACCTCACGCTGGTTTCACAGGAATATGAGGAAGCCATTCAGCCCATTGACACTATTGGAGATGAACAGGGACAGCCCATTCAGTGCCTCCAGTCTATTACTCAGGAAGAGAAGGAGGCTAGTGTGATGGACCACACCAGAGCGCCTCGAAAATATTTGAAGGTCGTAGCCTACATTCTAATGTTTTCTTATTTTAAAGGAAATGTAAAGTGTCTGTTCCAGATGCAATGTGACGGGTCAAACTACTCGGTGTGAAGCAAATCACCATCTACTTAAACACGAAAGAGAAAATGAAACCAAAGAAAGAGGAATTTAGAATAACGTAATTCTATTGGACAGCTTAACAGAATAATACATCTAGGAACTAGTACTGATGAACTGTTCCAATATAGGAAAATCCCATAAACACAGCCCTTGGCAAAAAGAAATATTCAGACACAGATTGTCACAAACATTTCTCCAATCCAAGAATTAAAAACAGTATCAAGAGGAATTTCAGAAAGGGTAGCAGCCAGAAGACTTTCACTGAAGCTTCCAACTCTGGAGAGACACCAATAGTTTCTAATGTTACTGAGAAACCAAAACACAGAGATCCTAATCTGTGAGAGCTGGCCACACCCATTCAGGCAGCATTAAAATAAACACAAGGCCTCCCTAGCTGTTACTCAAGTGGTCTTAACTGGCAAGCTTGGTAACGATCGTTCAATCTCTCTCATAAAAGAAACCCGGACAAAATAACCTCTTAAAGCTGCAGCATTGTTCCATGAGTCAGTACAATGAGCTGTCAAACAGGAACCAGGGTTAACCAGTCAGGTCCTTGGCCCTGTCCAATCGGACGAGGTTGAAGCCAATCACTCCCTTGAGTCACTTACACAGGAACCGCAGGAGGCCATTCCCACCTCAATACACTTACACGGGGTCAGAATTAGGTAATTTTTGGTGATTCCTGATGAATGTCTTATGCCCAAAACGTCGATTCTCCTGGTCCTCGGATGCTGCCTGACCTGCTGTGCTTTTCCAGCAATGGATGGTCTATTCTTATCTCCAGCATTGGCAGTCCTCACTGTCTCCTAATTGATGCACGAAGATGATGAACAAGTGGGGCAGAGGCTCCACAGACAGACTGATCCACGTTGTTTCTTTTGGCTCCGTTGTTTATGATACACATGTGGGACTTTAACATGGTTTTCTAGAGGTGGGCAGGGAAGCCATATGTCTTGTGTGAAGTCTTAAGAAGGCATCTTCCATCTCCACTAAGAGAGCCTGGTGTTCTCTATGTAGGGCGGAAGCTGGTGGGAATGGCTACCTGTTTCAGATGGAAGGTATTGTCGCTGCTGTTGGGGATTGTGAGCAACCTGACGTTCAGTACAGGGTTCACTCGCCGACTGCACTATAACGTGGGGAGAGTTAATTTAGGCAAATAAACTATTAGGAAAGTCACGTTAGACTGATGAATGGACTCTCTAAGTTCAAATAATGCTGATCTTGTTCATGTTGATCTTGTCTAGTGCATGTCCTGTTCAGTGTAACCTGTATGCCTTACTCTGTCCAAGTCTATTTCCACCCTATGATCTGTCTGGCCATGCTTACTACGATCTTCCTCCACTGCTCATAAATAAAGTGTTTCCCTGTACTGAGGTACACGTGACAATAAATCAAACCAATTAATCCTGGTTAAAGTATGGAATTTCTCTCCCTATCAATGTCTGTTTTGGAAATAAATGATCGCTGCCACTCCTCGTGTTTCAGCGTCACCATTTCTTCATCTCTCACAGCTCTACAGATTAAACACTCAGCTTATTCACTCTATCCCCATGTTACCATCACCCGTGTCTGTGGTAAGGAGATCATTCCTTACAAAGGAGATCAAATCTGTAGAGAGTGCCCCAAATGCTCTCTCAGCAAGGCTCCACAACAGCAGGAAGATGGTTTTACTTATGTACTCGAATCATCTTACAATGAAGCACAGCATACCATTGACTGCACCCATTACTTACACAGGGTTTTATTCAGAACAGTCAGCATAGACTTGTGAGTGAGAAATCATGGCTCCCAAATTTCTTAGAGACCTTTGATGAAGTTACCAGGACGTTTGATGAGGGCAGAGTGATAGATGTAGTCTCTATGGATTTCAGTAAGGCCTTTGATAAGGTTCCACATGGCAGGCTGCTCAGGAAGGTTACATCTCGTAGAATGCGGGGGGAACTGGGCAATTGGATACACAGTTGGCATGATGGTCGGAAGCAGAGGGTTTAGTGGAAAGATGTTTGTCAGACCGGAGGCTTGGTCCATTGCTGTTTGTTATCTATGATTTGGTTGAGAATGTACAAGGTATGATTAGTAAGTTTGCAGATGACATTAAAGTAATTGGGAGCATGATCAGTGAGGAAGTTTATCAGAAATTTCATCAGGACCTTAATCAGGTGGGAAATGGGCCGAGAAATGGCAAATGGAATTTAATATAGAAGTGTGAGGTCTTGCATTTTGGAAATTCCGATCAAGGTAGGAGTTTTGTGTTGAATGGGAGGTTCTTAAGGGGTGCAGTGGGCAGAGGGACCTTGGTGTTCAGGTGCACGGTTCGCTAAGAGTGGAGTCACAGGTAGACAGGGCAGTGACGAAGGCTTTTGGCACATTGGCCTTCATCAGGCAGGATATTGAGGATAGAAGTTGGGATCTTATGTTACAGTTACACAGGACTTTGGTAAGGCCGCACTTGGAGTATTGTGTTCAGTTTTGTCACCTTGTCATGGGGAGGATGTTATTAAATTAGAAAGAGTGCAGAAGAAAGTTACAAAGACTTTGCCAGGACCCAATGGTCTGAGTTATAGGGAGTGGTTGGACAAGCTAGGACCTTTTCTTTAGCGTGTAAGAGACTGAGGGAGTCCTTATAGAGCTGTATAAAGTCACTAGGGGTATGGATAGGGTTAATGCTCTCAGTCTTTTTCCAAGGTGTAGAGAATCGAGGATTAGCGGGGATCAGTTTAATGTTAAAGGGGAAGGAATAAAAGGGAACCTGAGGGGCCACTTCTTTATAGAGAGGGCTGGTACGTGGATGAGTTGCCAGCAGATATGGTTGAGGGGGGTACATTAACAACATTTCAAAAACATTTGGATAAATATGTGGATAGGAAAGGACTGGAAGCATATGGGCCAACTGCAGGGAAATGGGTTTAGCGTGGATGGACATTTACAAGGTGGACTCGAACCCCTCTGTTAATTAAACCCAAACACCCAGAAAAGCTCGCCTCACCTTGTAATCTGTTAAAATAATTGTGACACAGATCTCCTACATTCCACTATTTAAACAAAAATTATCAAGTTAGTTTCTTAACTTTAATAGTGAACTCTAAACAACAACTATTCACAAATATAAGCCCCTCTTTTCTTACCTCCTTACTATCTGACTCCAACTCTGTAAAAATATGCTGTTCCAACAACCCACATACGAAACATTAAAATCTCAAGACCATACAGTCTCTATCTTCCCCGCTGTGTTCACTCTTTCAGCTGCTGATCTCCCTTCGTCATTTTTTTTATTGCAAGTAGGTTTACATGAACATGTGTCTTTGATAGAGAGTGTTTGAGATGGTCAGTTAGCACTCCTGCTCTACAGCAGTTACTCTGCTGTTGGATGGCAGTGGTTCTCCCTCTATTTTCAAAATGCTGGGTTTATATACTCCCCATGATATAATAATTCTCATAATTTGATTGCTGTCCAGGTGTCCAAACAATAATATTCAAATTCTGTTGGTTTCTGGTATCCTGAGCATTATTTAAACTCTTTGGTTGGATTTGAATGGCTGTCAAAACAGCAACCAAAACTTAGGTATCCATTTCTCAGTTAATGGTGATATGTGGAACAGTGTGACCTTTAGCTGGCATCTGTGGCTTTAATTTCTATTCGACAAAACCCGATCTGTCTTAAAGTGCCCATACATGTTTTTGTTTTCATAACATCTTCCCGCTTCAGAAAATAAAATGAACCAGCAGACTGAAAAGATGGCTACATTTCTTTTCCTCTAATTCTTAATCCGAACTATATGAAATATAAAAGTATTAATCTCAGTTATATCATTCATATTAATTCTGCACACCAATACAACACTGGAATAAGTCAAATCTTATCTACACTGCTTTCCTTTAAATCCGCAAAAACCCATCTGCTATCACATTGTAGGAGCCACAGCATGTACATTTTGTAAGTTTAAAGTCGGTAAGGTAAGACTCCAATGAAATAGTCTCATATTCTGGTCTTTAAATATTACAAAAAATGCGAGAGATTTGTCATTGTCCACAACCATCTCCGACAATTTGTTTGTCATATACACATTAAAATATTGTCAGGCCAGTGTGAAACTTAATCATTCTTGTTCAATAATGGAGATTTTTTATTTTTTTTCTGTCGGATATTGAGTTTTTTCGACAAGTAGCCAATTAGCCATTCAATTCCATCATCCTCTTTCTGTATCAATACATCTCTGACCCAGATATCCCGAGCATCAAACACAATTTTCAATGGGTTTCGGAATATTTGCTGTAGCTAAAGCTGGTGTGGTGATTAATCATGCTTTAAAATTCTCAAATGCCTCCTGACATTGTTCGGTCCACCACAATTCTGTGTTCATCTTTAGTAAATCCATCAGTGGTGCCAATACGCTGCTGAAGTTTGGAACAAACTTCCAATAGATTCCACTCAGTTCCAAAAATCGAAGCACCTTTTTCTTCGAGGACTGTCGTGGAAATTCCTCAAAGCCTTTCGTCTTTGTGTTCCATGGGGTCAACCTTCCATGTCCAATGTAATGTCCCAAGAACATCACCTCTACCTTCGCGAATTCTGTTTTCTTTAAGTTTCTTACCAAGTTTGCTTCTTGTAATCGTTCAGCATGCTCTGCTAACTGTAACATGTGAGCTTTCAATCATTTGCTAAAGGTCACTACATCATACAGATAAGCTGCACAATTTGTTCATATGGCCACAACTCTGTTTCTGAGTCTGAAATGTGGCTGGTGCATTATTCATCCATATGAAATACTGGATAAAGTTTATTTGTCATCTCTGGTATCTTTACTAGATAGTTTAACTGACTCCACATTTTTAAAAATTTGAAAGGGGCCACTAAACCTGGCTTTGAAGAGATTTCTTACCACTGGTGGCAATACTAACACGTCATCCCCACGGGAAATCTTCAAAGTTTCAGTGTTTTTATCTGCCACCTGCTTCACTCTATGCTGTTCTCTTCAGATACTCATCTACTCCATCTACTCTCTCCTTCACGTCACACACAGAATCCAGGTGTGAGATTTCCAACTTCGGTCCTGTCAATTTATATTTAATTAATTTCAAAGGACCTCTCACTTCATGTACGAATATTAACTCAACAGACGTAAAGTGAGTAGATTTATTTGGGACATCTCTAATGGCAAACAATTTAATGGGACACCTTTATCCCAATCATTTGGCCAACCCTGACAGTACGCTGTTAACATAGTCTTCAGCGTCTGATGCTAACTTTCCAAGGCTCCCTGGGATTCAGGATAGGACACCCTTGATTTGAAGTGCTGTATGCCTAAGCCATCCATGACTTCCTTAAACAGCTGAGCGGTAAAATGAGACCCTTGGTCTGACTGAATCTCTCTGGGCAGTCCATAGCGAGTAAAGAAAGCTACCAACTCCTCCACTTCCCTTTTTGCCTTGACACTCCAATAATGGAATTGCCTCTGGAAATCTAGTAGACACATCCAATATAGTCAGCAAATATTGGTTTCCACTTTTACTTTAGAAAGGGGAGCTACACAATTAATCATAACCCACGTGCAAGGTTCTTCGAATGCAGGAATTGGCAAGAAAGGTTCTGGTTTTATTACTGCCTGTTACTTACCTACCATTTGGGATGTATGTCATGTACAAGAAAACTTAACAGTGTCCTTGTACATTCCAGGCCACTAGAAATGCTTCCATACCTTAGCCTGCCTTCTGTACACCTAGGTGACCGCCTGCAGTTAGTTTATGAGCTAACCGTAACGCTGTACGTTACTGCTAACACAATCTGGTGCACTTCGGCCCATTTCCCGTCTGCAGTAACCTATCGGGGTCTCCATTTTAATTTTATGATTCTATCTTTAAGTTAATAACGTTCAACCATATATTCTGATTCATTTTCCTGTGTGTGTGCATGTGTATGTGTGTGTGAATGTGTGAGTATATATCTGTTGTAAGTCCATTAACCTTTCAGGACTAAACCCCCCTGCCTGATCCTCTGCCTGTTCAGGTTTATCTTCCACCGATACATCAAACAGGTGTCAATTCACGGAGCATCAAACCATTTGTCTTTTTCGTTCGTTTTTCCTTCCTGCTGTAACTTATGACAGTGGGATCTTGTTACTACACAGTCTGGAAAAATTCCTGGGTAATTTTCTTTTAACACCCCAATTCCCTAGTCTTCCTTTGGCTTCTCCACCACAAGGGGTGCCTATCCCACCTCACCTCCTGCTAAATCGTTCCCAAGAACAAACTGTATTCCTGGACCTGACACTCTGTTACTCACTGTCACTGTTACTTCCCTAATCTTGATTTGGCATTCCATCCTGATGTTACACAAGGGAATGCTTAATTTCTGTCCCCATTCCACAAATTAACACGCTCTTGATTAACATGCCAGAAAGAGTGAAAAAAAACTTTCATCTCTTACTATTAGAGGGTGAGAGAGTGAGGGCTGCAGATGCTGGAGATGAGAGTTGAAAAGTGTAGTGCTGGAAAAGCACAGCACGTCGGCAGGGGCGTTGACGTTTCCGGCATAAATCCTTCATCAGGAAAGTGGGAGGTAAGGGAGGGGGAAGGAGGTTGAGAAATAAATGGGAGGGTGGGGGTGGAGCTGGGTGGAAGGGAGCTTGGAAGGCGATAGGTAGATGCAAGTGGGGTGTGATGGTGATAGGTCGGTGAGGAGGGTGATAGGACTCCTATCAGTGGAAGGACAGCTGGAACCCTCAAACTGTTCCACATCAATGTTGACTTCACCAAATTTCAAATCTCCCCTCCACCAACCTCTCCCAGATCCAACCGTACAACCTAGCACTGCCCTCTTGGACTGTCCTAACTAGACATCTTCCTTTCCACCTATCGACTTCACCCTACCCTCCGACATATCACTATCACTCCCACCTATATCTTCTTATTGCCTTCCCAATGACCCTCCCACCAGCTCAGCTACTACCCTCGTATTTATCTTTCAGTCCCCTTGACCCCCCCCCCCCACCATTTTCCTGACGATTGGTTTCTGCCTGATATTCGATTGTCCTGCTGTCTGGATGCTGCCTGATCTGTTGTGCTTTTCCAGCGCCTCACTTCTCAACTATTACAGACTGAGCAGATCCCATATCTCACAAAATTATAACTTCTTGTCGTTCTCCCCCTGTTCTTTCTGAGTAAACTTTATCTACAGAGGTGAATTCTTTTGAGAGATCAGGCACTGCCTCCATACCCAGCCCTTGCCTCGGCTGTGCAATTTCCTGCAGCTCCTCGGCTCCACTTGGGCTCTCCTTTACCAGTTTCACTAATGCCACTGGGCTTAGCCTCTTCTACCACATCTTTCCCCAAAGTGTCTTCCTTTAACGCCCAGCACGGTGTGTCCTAGCTTACTGCAGTGAAAATAACTTTTTCCCTGTGCCCTTCTTAAACCACCAGCACTGTAATTTTATATGTTCCACTCCCTTATAGTGAGAGCACCTGAGGCCTTCCACCACCTTTCAACACCCTTGGGCTTCTTTCTTCACCTGTGGTAAACTATTGTGAGCTACTGTTCGCTTTGTAATGTGTGATCGTCCCTTCTCCCAATTTCTATCCCTCACAGGATGAAATTCCTGCCAGAAGCTAAATTTCATCACATTCCACAATGCATATTTACCTGCCATTTCTGCCGTGCTTCTCACTTCTTGAACTTCCTATTCAGTCACATGAATTCTTACTATCTCTGGAAGTGAGTCTTTTAACTTCTCCAGCAGATTAATCTCCCTTCAAGCCTCACAGGTCTTATCCATTTTTAAGGCCAGCACCCATCTATCAAAATGACTGTGGTTAATTCTTTCAAACTCGATGTAAGTCTGACCTGGTTCCGTCTCTATTTTTCTGAAAATCTGTCTATATGCTTCTAGTACCAATTCATAACCAATCAAAATAACCAATTTAACATCTTGATAATCTCTTGATCCCTCATCTGACAGCGCTGCACATACCTCACCAGCTGTGCCCACCAGCTTAGTCTGAACTAGCATTACCCACAAGTTCACTGGACACGTCATCTGCCTAGCCATTTTTTCAAATGAAATGAAAAAGGGTTTCACAAATTTCTCAACGAAATATGGCAAGTTACTAACCTAGTTGTATACATCCTTACGTTCTCCCTTCATCTCCATCCTGTTAATTTAAACTTCTTGTCTAATTCCCAACTTCTGAATTTCAAATCCCCTCTCTCTTTCTTTTTCCTCTCTTTCTCTTTCGTCTCTCTCTGTTTCCATCCCTTTATTTATCTTCTAATTCCAGTTGCCACATTTGCAATTTAAGTTTTTATAACTCTACTGCAGTTGCCTATTTCTCTGATACATCAAAGTGCTTAACCAACTCCATTACAATTTCAGCTTCCCTTTTCTCCCTTGTTGAACCCAATTCCAACCTATTTGCTAATTCTAACAAATGTCCTCCTTCTGTCTTTCTAAACTTACTTGGAAAATTTGGGAACCTCTTTAGTAATGTTAAAAGCCATTTCCCTCACTTTTCATTTAACTAACCACAAGTAACAAAATTAAACAACTTTTCCCACTGGTTTTATTTGAAGATCAAAGTCACTAATTGCAATGAGTTGGAATTTGCTGCGACCTGTTGTATCTCAAATCTGTTCAGATCGGTCCAAGTGCCACACGGCAAGGCCCCAAACTGTTATGACATCAATGTCGAACCCCTCTGTTAATTAAAATCACACACCTAGAAAAGCTCACCTCACATCATAATCTGTCAAAACGTGAGCGACAGAGAACTCCTAAATTCCACTAATAAACAACAAATAACAATTTATATCTGTGCAAGTTAGCTCGCTGAGCTTGAAGGTATGTTTTCATAAGTTTCGTCACCATGACTAGGTGACATCATCAGTGTGAGTCTCTGCTGAAGTGCTGGTGGTACGTCCCTCCTCTCTATTTATAGGTCTTGGTTTCTTAAAGTGGGTGATGTCATTTCCGGTTTTTTAAACAAGAGAATGTAGACAGGATCTAAATTGATGCGTTTATTGATGGACTTCTGGTTATAATACGATTCCTCTAAGAAGGTCCTTGCGTGTCTTAGTATGTGTGTTTGCTTTGTCCCAGTCAAACTGGTGCCCTTCTTTGTCTGTATGTATGGAACATAGTGATAGTGTGTCATGTCTTTTGGTGGCTAGTTGGTGTTCTGTTGTTTATTTACAATGTGTTGTGCACATATGAAAAATTCGACTTATCTGCACACACACATTGATTAAACAGTGTATATAAAATCATTTTTCCACCATTGAAACTGTCCTGTTGTTGTGTTACGAGGATAGATTAGATTAGATTAGATTAGATTAGATTACTTAGTGTGGAAACAGGCCCTTCGGCCCAACAAGTCCACACCGCCCCGCCGAAGCGCAACCCACCCATACCCCTAACATCTACCCCTTACCTACACTACGGGCAATTTAGGATGGTCAATTCACCTGACCTGCACATCTTTGGACTGTGGGAGGAAACCGGAGCACCTGGAGGAAACCCACGCAGACACGGGGAGAACGTGCAAACTCCACACAGTCAGTTGCCTGAGGCGGGGCGGTGTGGACTTGTTGGGCCGAAGGGCCTGTTTCCACACTAAGTAATCTAATCTAATCTAATCTATCCTCGTAACACAACAACAGGACAGTTTCAATGGTGGAAAAATGATTTTATATACACTGTTTAATCAATGTGTGTGTGCAGATAAGTCGCATTTTTCATATGTGCACAACACATTGTAAATAAACAACAGAGACACAGTTAACGAAAAATGATGGATATGATGTATAAAATTTATAAAACATTAAAACATGATTTGATCCTCTCAACGAACCCTCCTTTTCTGGGATTCCCAACTCTAATCTCTCATTCTTACCAGGATGTGTGCTCCAAATTCTTGATTCTGGTGTCCCAACTTATTTCAGTTAATCCCCTTTCTACCGGGACTTCAATATGTTGGCCTGCTGGGTTCTTTCCAAAACTAGTGTCTGTCATATTATTGGAGATAAATATTCTGGCATCAGGCTCAGCATTTGAACATATTACTCTGTTGTACATGCACTGTACCAAGGACCACAGCACACAGGCATTGCCAAAACATTGGGGGATGTTCATCTACTTCTTTCGATAATGTAGCTTTCTCATTTTCCACATCTCCATATCTATATCCTCTCTCTCGTTCTCCCTTTGTATCTAGTTGAGAAATCCACCAATTATTCTTCGTGTCCCGTCTCCCAAAACTCCTTCTTTCAGTTTATATCTAACGCTCTCTTCACGATGTAATGCGGTTATAATTGAGCAATGGAACTACAAAGACAGGCGGGCGTTGCCAGCCAGAGTTAATTGGAAGGGGAGCTGAGCAGGAAAGACCATGGAGCAGCAATGGGAGGAGGGTCTGGGGATAATTCGGAAGATAATACCAGAAATGCAAGCCCAAGAACTTGAAACATACTCAAGGGAGAACAAGGCAGCCATGAGTGATAAGGCATCAAACCAAAAGAGAAAATATACAATGTGGTGAAGATGATTGGGAATCCATAGAATTCATTGGCTCTGAAACTACATAAGGCTGGCATTACTGACACTACAGAGCTCTTAATCATGGTCAGGGAAAGAAACAGAGGAAACACATTCACTTTAAACACAGCAGATTGGTATTTCTCAATGAAAAATATTTAGGTGAATTAAATATTTGTATTAAGATCAGTTAAATGCTTTTGCAGAATGTGTCAGATTGGAAGCAAGACCCGGGGAGAGAGACCCTCAGCAGGATGAGAGTTTGAAAATGGAAGTATTTCCACATCAGAAACCAGGTTAGGTCACTGAGTGCAGGGCTGATGGGTGAATGGGTCTTCGTGAGAATTGGGGAACAAACAGCAAAATTGCATTGCAGATATTGCAGCTCGAAACTGTGTATTCACGTAGTGCTGTAGACCACAGAAGCAGGAGAAGCAGATCTGCATTCAACCACAACCTGTAACTTTTTGCCAGGGTAACACCTCAGTCTGTCATTGGCATCAATACCATCTATGGCTCAGTGACGAGTGTGGGTGAAGATGTCAGGGTCAGAATCACGTGAACTTTACCTGATGCTAACTCATTAAAGCTACCAGACTTGACCAACAGATCTGTTCGAAGCAAACTACTCCGCGGTCTGAAAGGATGAAACCGGACAGAAAACCCAGCCTCAGCATCAATGTCAGAAAGGGAATGGGAACACAGTCCTGTCGACCCTGCAGAAACCTCCTTCCTAATATCTGAGAGCTTGTGACAGCATTTACAGTGCTTTCCCACAGACTGCACAGAAACATTGGGAATGGAAAACACATTGAGCCTCCCCATGCTAGTTCATGGAAAAACTCTCCTCAATGCACTTACCCTACATGATATACATATCCGTTAATGTGAATAACCTTGGGAAGCTATTAAAATAGGCGGTGCAATAGTACCTTTGGTCCATCGAGTTTGCTACCCAATTCAATATAATGATGGTTGGCCCTTCATTTCCACACCGTACTCCTGCTCTCCCACAATCCCTTTAGTTTCTCTAAATCCTTATTTATAATCAGTGTCTCGGTTTCCAGGTGCGAGAGAATTCCCCAGGTTCCCGAGTCATTGAGAGCAGACATTTATTATCATCTCAATGCAGAGTGACTGCCTGTATCTAATACTGTGGCCCCTTGTTTTACAAGTCCCAGCCAGGGGAATTATCATCCCTGCTTCCAATCTGTCTCACCCTGTCAGAGTTTTATATATCTCACTGAGATCTCCACTCATTTTTCTAAACCCCATGGAATACTTGCCCAGTCTCCCAAACTCTGCTCCCACAACAAGCCCATCATCCCAGAGATCAGTCTGGTCATCCTTCACTGCTCTCCCTCAATGTCAGGTTTGTCCTTTATTAGGTAAGGAGACCAAAACTCCCCACAATACTGCACAATGTTCAAGATGATATCTCACCAAGGCCTTGTACAGCTGCAGTAAGACACCTTTTCTCCTGGACTCACATCCCCCTGAAATGAAGGTCCACATACCATTTATCTTACTCACTGCTTTCTGTTTCGGCAATATTACTTTCAGCGACTGATGTACAAGGAGATGCAGATCCTTTTCAGTGTTGCAGCTCCCCACTTGGTGGGTCCGTGTACACTGGGCAGCGTGCCAATGCCATGCCCAGTATTGATTTCTGGTTACAGAACTCACTGTGCTGCAGGGACCTCAGAGGTTTATGCAGAAGGAAATAACAAAAAGGAGCATACGTCCCTTTGTAGATCAACATGTTTCAACCAATCCCTTTCAAATGGTAGGCTGCCAATTTATCGTTTCCACCAAAGAGCACACCGTCACCTCTATCCACATTGTCCTCCATCTGTCACGTATTTACCCATCCACTCCACTTGTCTTAGTCTTCTCGGTGCTTTTTTACATTCTCCTCACCCACTCACAATCCCACATCCGTTAGTGCTGTCAGCAGGCTGGGATATATTGTATCTGATTCCAGTAACCTAATGTTTAAAGGGCATTGTGAACAGCTGGGCCCCAAGCACTGATCCCTGCGACACCTCAGCAACCGTCCTCTGTTAATTTCTATTTATTTATTTCGTGAATCTCGGAGTCACTGGCTGGGCCAGCATTTATTGCCCGTCCCTAGTTGCCCTTGAGAAGGTGGTGGTGAGCTGCCTTGTTGAACGCTGCAGTCCACCTGCTTGGTTGACCTCAAATGCCATTAGGGAGGGAATCCCAGGATTCTGACCCAGTGACTGTGAAGGAGCGGTGATAAAATTCCAAGTCAGGATGGTGACTGGCTTGGAGGGAACCTGAAGATGATGGTATTCCCATACATCTGTAGCCCTTGTCCTTCTCGATAGACATGGGAGTTGTGAAGATGGTCTCTGAGGATCTTTGGTGGATCATTTTATTGCAGCATGTAGATAGTAAAACACTGCTGCTGCTGTTGAGCGTTGATGGTGGAGCATTGTGGATGAAGGGACAGTCAAACTGGCTGCTTTGTCCTGGATGGTATAAAGCTTCTTAAGTGTTATTGGGGCTGCACTCATCAAGACAAATTGGGAGTCTCCTATTACACTTCTGACTTATGCATTGTAGATGATGGACAGACTTTTGGAAGTCAGGATGTGAGTTACTCGCCGCAGTATTCCTAGGTTCAGACCTGCTCTTACAGTTACTGTGTTCATGTGGCGAGACCAGTGAATTTCTGAGCAATGATTACCCACCAGGAATTTGATACTGGGGGATTCAGTGATAGTAACACCATTGAATGCGAAGTGGCAGGTTAGATTGTATTTTATTGGTGATGGTCATGGCCTGGCATTCGTGTGGCCTGAATATTACTTGCCACTTGTCAGCCTGGATACTCTCCAGATCTTGTAGCGTTTGAACATGGACTGCTTCAGTATCTGAGGAGCCACAAATGTTGCAGAACATTGTACAATCATTGGCGAACATCCACACTGCTGACCTTAAAATGGAGGGGAGGTCATTGATTAAGTAGCCCTGAAGAAGTTTTCGGTCACTGCCCGAGGGACTCCTACAGACTTGGAGCTGACTTGACTGACCTTTATCAACCATGACCACCTTCCTACGTGTTCGGTATGATTCTAACCAGCAGTGAGTTTGCCCCTGATACCCATTGATTCCAGTGTTGCTAAGGCCCCTTGATACCACACATAGTTGAATGCAGCCTTGATTTAAAGGGCTATCGCTCTCACCCACCTCTGGAAGTCAGCTCTTTTGTCCATGTTTGAACGACGGTAATGAGGTCAGGAGCTGAGTGGCCCTGGTGGAGCCCAAACTGGGCGTCATTGACCAATGCATTGCTGAGCAAGTGCTACTTAAAAACACTGAGACCTTCCACCACTTTACTGATGATCGAGAGGAGACTGATGGGGTGGCAATTGGCCGGATTGGATTTGTTCAGCGTTTTACATACAGGAGCAATGATTACTTGGGATAATTTTCCACGTAATCAGGAAAAGCCATTGTTGTAACTGTATTGAAATAGTTTGGCTAGGGGAGTGGCAAGTTATGGAGCACAAGTTGTCAGTACTATTGACATAATGCTGTCAGATTATGCACCTTTTGCAGTATCCAGTATCTGCAATCGTTTCTGGATATCGAGTGGACTGAACCAAATTGGTTGTTGACTGGTAACTGAATTGCTGAGGACCACTGGAGGGGGCTGAGATGGATCATCCACTCAGCATTTCTGACTGAAGATTGTTGCGAATGCATCAGCCTGATCTTATACACTGAAGTGCTGGGCTCTTCCATCATGGAGGAAGGGGTTATTCGTGGAATCTCTTCCTCCAGTGAATTGTTTAATTGTCCCCAACGTTTCTCGGCTAGATGTGTAACAACTGCAGAGCTTAGATCTGTTCCTTTGCCTGTGGGATCACTTAGCTGTGTCTATCACTTACTGCTTATGCTGTTTGGCGCATAAGTAGTCCTGATTGGTGGCTTCACCAGGCTGACACCCCATTATCAGGTATGGCTGGTGCTGCTCCTGCCATCCTGCACACTCCACTGAACCAATATTGATTCTCTAGATTGATGGCAATTGTGAGGGGGATATGTGGGAGACCATGAGGTTATGCAGGAGTACAACTTGGCTGCTATTGATGACTCACGACACCTTATGGACATCCAGATTTGAGCTGCTAGATCTGTTCGAAGTCTGTCCTGTTTAGCAACGTGATAGTACCACCCAAAATGGTGGATGTTATTCTCAATGTGAAGGTGTGATTTTGTCTCCACAATGACTATGCGGTGGTCTCTCTTACCGATAATATCATGGACAGATACTTCTGCAACTGGCAGATTAGTAAGGCTGTGTTCAAGTTTCTATTTTCCTCATGTTGGTTCTTTCCCCACCTGCTGCAGAACCAGTCGAGCAGTTATATCCTTTGGGGCCTGGCCAGCTCGCTGTAATGCTGTCTCTGAGATACTCTTGGTGGTGAACATTGAAATCCCCCACCCAGAGTAGATCTTGCGTCCGTGCTACCCTCAGTGCTTCCTCCAAGTGTTGGTCAGCATGGAGGAGTACTGATTCATCAGTTCAGAGAGGCTGGTACATGGTAAGCAACAGGAGTTTTCCTTTCCCATGTGCAAACTAATGCCATGAGACTTCATGGGATACGGAGTCACTGTTGAGGACTCCAAGAGCAATTCCCTTCTAACTGTATCCCACTGTGCCGCCACTTCTGCTGTGTCCGTCCTGCTGATAAGACAGGAGATATTCGGAGTAGGTAATGGGGTGTCTGCGATATGGTCATACTCACAGAATCATACCTTACAGACAATGTCAGGCTGTTGCTTGACGAGTCTGTTTATTTCTTTTCACCGTTTCCTGCTAGCTGTCCCATTCTGGAAACATAGCCTTATATTAGCCCCCCATCCACTCAGAATTGATTTTGCAAATTGGGCTTGGAGCTTTACCAAAATCTTTCTAAAAGTCCACATGTTTTACATCCATTGTTTCTCTTTCATTTGTCTCCCAGTCTGTTTCTCAAACATAATTCCCATTTCATAAATCTACGTCAGTGTTGCCTATGACCATTACTTTCAGCCACAATAATTTCTCCTCAACCATTTACTTACTATGTTCTATGTTCAATGTACTCTATCATTTTCCTCCACCAGACTTGGTTTTCCTTGTATTGTTTGAAAGTTCTGTGAAGACAGAACTGAAGTAGTGGCTTCATAGTTCTGCCATTTCCCTGTTTCCCATTCTCTATTCTCTGGTTTCAAACTGTAAGGAAACTGCACTTGTTTTCTCATATTTCTCACATTGACATAATTTAACAAGCTATTACAGTTCACTCTTTTAACCCTTGTGAATATACTCTTCAGAAAGCCATCAATTCCTGCCTTAGACTGCTCAATAATTGACCTTACACACCATACACACACAGGAGCACAGACTCTGTGCCAACAGAAATACAGCACAATCTATATTAGTCCCACTTTCCTACACCAGGCCCATAGCCTGGAATGTTATGACACTTCCACGTGCTCGTCCAAATACTTTTTAATGATTGTGAGGTTACTCGTGATAATCCCCCTTCTCAGGAAGTAATCCCAGAACCCCACATCCTCAAGGTGAAAAAAATATTTAAATCCTCTCTGAACCTCAAACCTTTCACTTTAAAAGTGTGCTCATTTGTTCTTGACCCTCTGACTAAAAGGAACAGCTGCTGTCTATCCACCCTGTCCATGTCCCTCATAATCATATCCTTCTGAATCACGTCCCCCTCAGCCTTCTCTGCTCCAAAGTAAACAACCCGAGCTTATCCAGCCTCTCTCCATAGCTGATATGCTCCATCCCAGGGAACATCCTGGTGAATCACCTCTGCACCCTCTCCAGTACAATCACATCTTTCCTGGAATGTGGCTCCCAGAGCTACATACAGTACTCCAAAGCCCTGTATTGCTCTTATAATCTACGCCCTGATTAGGAAACACAATACCCAAGGTCCAATTTTAACTAGTCCATTAACCTGTCCAGTCAAATTCAGGAATGTGTGGAGAAGCACACCCTGAGGTTCCCAGTGTGCTGCCATTCATTGAGTCCTCCCCTGCCTGGTTCCTTCTCGCAAAGTGCATCACCTCATATTTATCAGGGTTACATTCCATCTGCCATTGATTTGCCCATCTGGCCAATCATCTGCATCTTCCTGTAACTTAAGGCCTTCCTCCTCATTGCGAACCATCCGGTCAATCTTAATGTCAAACATACAGTTACTTATCACACCTCCCCCACTCTCCACCTAGCCCCCTCCACATTCACATCTTTTTTTATGAATAACACAAACAATAAGGGACACAGCACTGATCCCTGTGGTACACCAGGGGACACTGGTCTCCAGTCGCTCAAAGAGCCTTCTCCCACCACCCTCTGCCTCCTGACGCTAAGACAACTCTCCTTGTAACCAAGGTATCCTTCATATTGTGAGATTTTACATTATTTCTCAGTATCCCAGCTGGAAATTTGTCAAAGGCATTCCTACAAAACTAAACAATCGACCTCCTCAAACTAATTCAATCAAATCCATTAGATGCGACTCCCTTCTGATAAAGTCATGATAATTATCCCTGATCAAACCTTGTGACTCTGATTGGATTGCGATTTTCTCCTTCCCTATTTTATCCAGTAGTTTCCTTAACAGTGATCTAATACTCGCTCATCTATAGTCATCTAGACTATTTCTCCCACTCTTACTGTGAAGTGTAATCGTATTAGCAGTCCTCCAGTTCTCTGGCACCTCCCCTATGATCAGATTCTAATTAAAATATTCAATTAGGGTCATTCCTCCCTTGACCCCAACAGCCGCCTGTGATACAACTCTTTCTGACATGGATATTGGTCCAAATTTGTACAGAACAAAGCCTCAAATCCCTACTCGTATTTTACATCAATCTGTTCAAGAGTTGTCCAGTCCATCTTCTTGAATTCTGTACCTGCATCCTCCTTCTCCCAAGTAAAATAGATGTGAAGGTCTCATGTAAGAATCCATCAATGTTCTCCAGCTTGACACACAGATTGCCCCTTTGGTTTCTAATGGACACTGACTGTTTGCTGATTATTCTGTTCGACTTGTCCGTGTAGAATATCGTGGGATTCTCCCAGATCTCGCCTACTTGTACTTCCCCATGTCCCTCTGTTATTCAGTCCTTTCGATGTTTCTAAGATCCACTACGATCACCTCTCATGTTTCGAAACTTGAGATTACAGGCTGAGTTACCCCGTCAGACAACCTTGCCAACTTAGGGGTTAATGTGGAGAATAGCTTTTGCAGTTCCTCTGTAGTCAGTATATTCTTTCTTAGATTGGGAATCCGAGCGATACACAATATTCGAAGTGTAGTCTCATTAACACTCGATGCAACTGGTGTACGACATCCTCTATCTTCCAATTACATTCACATGAATGTAAACCTAATTTTTCTTTCCCATTTGCATATGTTCTTCCTAATACCTCTCAGTTTAACTTTTCTTATGAGCTCAGTGTGTGAGTTCTTTTAAAAAGCTCATGAATATCCAACTATACATTATCTATTTGTTGTTCATTGCCTATGTCCACAAGAATCATCTTCAAACCATTCCAAAAAAATGTTTGCCAATGCTGGTTTTCCATTCATCGGTGCATTCTCACACTCCCCAGTTATCTTTTTACCTTCTAAATATCTAGTAGCATGTTCTTTGTAATCGAGTCCAAGAGATACCTGACTGCGGATGACAGGTTAACTGGTCTGTAGTTTACCATTCTCCAAATTCATCCTTTCTTAAACTGTTGGATAACATTTATAACGTTTACCTTATCCAGATTGGATAAATGCCTTTCGGGAATGTGTCGGAAAATAAAGTGAAAATCCGCGATGCAATCAACATGTCTATTGCTGCTTCCTCTGAAATTCTTGTATGAAGTACATCTAGTCTGTCAGATTTATAAATACTCAATCCAGCTTTCTTTTCAAAGATGACCTCATCACTGATAAGAATGATCTTAGACGTTACTTACACAAGTCCCATGGTCACTTGGTATTTCTGGGAGAATTTCTGGATATTCTTCCATGGAGATAGACACAAAGGAACTGTTTCTTCTCCCTGCGATTTCTCTGTAATCTGTAATAAATTATCCTGTCTGCACACCAACTGTTCCACATTTGACCTTGTTTTTATTTTTTTCATACATTGATAGACGCTTTTTAGCAGTCTTTATGTTTTTCTTCCGTTTGCATGCTTTTTCTCTTTCTGATTTGGTCATCCTTTGCTGGGTCCTACATTTCTCTGAATCCACTGGCTTACTGCAACACTTGGCATTTTTCTAAGCTGCTTCCTTTCATCGAATATGTAGATGAAGGTGGGGTTGAAAGTGATAGTCCGAGAGGAGGGTGCACCAGATTGATAGGAAGGAAGGTGGACACATAGGAACATTCAAAAGGGCGGTGCTGACTTGGAAGGTTGGAGTAGGATAAGGTGGGATTAGGGGAAATGGGGAAATCAACTATGATCCCCTGTGGTTGGAGGGTCCCAAGGCAGAAGAGGAGGCTTTCTTACTCCAGGCTTTTGGTGGCTCCGGTTAGGCGATGGAGCAGGCCCAGGACTCTCATGTCCTTGGCAGAGTGGGAAGGGGAGTTAAAGTGCTCAGCCACTAGGCGATGGAGTTGTTCAATGTGGTTGTCCTAGAGATGTTCCCTGAAATGATCTACAAGTTGACCTCCTGCCTCGCCAATGAAGAGAAGACCACATTGTCTTTAATGGATGCAGTAGATGAGGCATTCTGTCTCCCTTCATCACCTTTCACTTTCAACCCCACCTTCATCTACCTATCGTAATCCCAGCTAACTCCCCCCTGCCGCACCCTCTTGTCATTTATCTCTCAGCCCCCTTGGCCCATAAGCTTCATTCCTGATGAAAGGCTTATGCCCAAAACATCGATTTATCTGCTCTTAGTATGCTGCCTGACTGTGCTTTTCCAGCACCACACTCTTCGACTCTGATCTTCAGCATCTGTCATCCCCACTTTCTCCTCACACCTTCATGGTCTGCATGACTCAAATTTCAAATGGTTACTTCAAATACAACAAAAACTGTCGTGTACTCAAACAGCATAAAAGAAAACCAATACATTGTGGTCACTGTTCCCAAAATGTCCTTTCCAGCAAAAGTTTCAATTAGCTCTTCTGATCACTCAACGCCAATTCCTAAATAACCTGATCTCGAGCTCAGTGCTCAACATAATGTTAATGTAAACCATCTCATACGCGGTCAAGAAATCCATTTTCCCAGCATTAGCATTCAGTTGGGTTAACACAGTTTAGATATAATGTAAGCAGTATATTATTACTGCAGTACCCACAAATGTGTATATCTCATTTCCTGTTTTATCATATGTCCAGCATTTGTATTGCAGCTTTCACTTTGAGATATAACTCCCATCAATGTTTGCTCCATCTTACGAGATTCTGTGGAATCTGAGCGATGTGGGCTCTGGAGAGATTAATGGTAGAGATCATCTCGCCACATCATTTATGATCTTCTCTAACTTTAATTTCTCCAGATCTCCCGTTATGCTGATGGAGTAGAGAAGGACAATGATTTTCCAACAATGCTCTATATTCCCCCAGAGAGCTGTGACAGCTCTAACCTGGGTGGGAACCTTACAACAGGCTGGTAAAATGTTGCTGCTGCTGTACAGGGTCTTAGTGAGATCACATCTGGAGTAGTGTGTACAGATTTAATCTCCTCAGTGAAGAAATGATGTTGTTACATTGGAAGCAGCTCAGAGATGGTTCCCTCAACTGATTCCTGCAATGAAGGTGCTAGCTTATAACGAAAGGATGATCAGGTTGATCCAGTAGCCATTGGAGTTTGCAAAAAATAAGGTGACCTTATTTCAACATAGGTGACAGATGTAGTCAACGAGTGAAGCGAATTACACATATAGTGGAGGAACCATTCCGTTCTCCAGTGTGTTATGCAGGAACAACAGAAGGATATTCAAGCCTTCGACCCTGTTACACCAAAACAGGATGAGGCTATTCAGCCCCTGGAGCCTGATATACATTTACAGAAGGAGACCAATCAGCCATTCAACCCTGTAACAGTAGACCATGCTGCACCAGTATCCTGTTAAACAGCAACAGGATCAGTCCATTCAGCCTCCTCAAGTCTGTAACATAGGAACTGGAAGAGGTCACACAATGACTGGAGATTGTTACACTGGGATAACAGGAGGCCATTCAGACCCACCGAGCCTATTGCAAGGGAATTGGATAAGGATAAAAACTATCTGAGACTTCTTTAATGAGAAAGGAAGAAGTAATTTCGACACGTGTCTGTTGTATGGGAACAAGAGAAGACCAATCAACCCCTCGGAACCATCTCCCGGATACATGAGGAGACCGTTCAATATTTCGATGGAGAAGTATGAGAAAACCCGTCAGCCCATCAAAATGTTAGAGAGCAACAGTAAGATTCCATAATCTCCCAATCCTCTAAAGGATCAACAGGAGGAGGTCATTCTGGCCTTGGAGACGACAACATGGGAACACCAGAAAGACGTCAGCCCATCGAGTTTGTACACCAGCAGGATGATGAGTCCATTCAGCCACACATGGCCCTTACACAGTAACTGGAGCAGATCTCTTAAAGCCTTGTGCCCATTAAATAGGAATTCAAAGAAAACGTGCAGGTTTTTGAAAGGGATGAACTTATAATAATGGTATACATTAGGGACTAAAGTGTAACAATAAACCATTGTAATTTAAGGCTAATTGTTAGAGTCCATTGTTCAGGACATTTGCAAAATTAAACCACAATCCGTCAGAGTCAACATGGTTTTACAAAGGACAATCAAGTTTGAATTGTTTGCTTGAGTTATTTGAAGATGTCACAAAAAAGGTGGATCGTGGGAGATGGAACATCTCTGGTCTTCCTGAAGGCATTGGATGTGTCGCTTCTCCAAAGACTAAGTTGTAAGATCAGACAACATGGGTTTAGGAGTAATTTATTCGCTTGGATGGAGGATTGGTTAACCAACAAAATGCAGTCAGATGGAATAAATGTGTCATTTTATTTTGGCAAATGCAATTTGTGGGGTGCCATTGATTTCAGTACTCATGCCTCAACCATTTGCGATCGATGGTATTACTGTACTCGGTTGATGGGATAGAAAATACAATGCCACATTTTCAGATGACTCTCACATTGGTGGGAAATTACTTTGGAATGACGATGCAAGAGATTTTAAAACTATATGGATAGGTTGCGTGAATGGTCAAAAATTTAGCAAGGAAAATTAATGTGAATAAATATGGGGCTATTCATGTTTGCCAGGATAATAGAAAGACAAATTATTATCTAAATGGAGAGAAAGTTCAAAGTGCTTAAGTGCAGAGGGATCTGGGTGTCTGCTTACATATCACAGAAAACCTGCCTGCAGTTACTGCAAGTAATGAGAAATGCAAGCATAATTTGAGGCAATTCAGAAGAGCTTCATTAGATTGATTCCATATTCGAAGTGTTTGCCTTATGAAGAGTAATTGAGCAGTTTAAGCATATACTCTCGAGTTTATAAGAATGAAAGGAGATCTCATTGAGGTCTGTAACATTCTAAAAGTAATTGAATGTGTAGATATGGAGTGGATTTTTTTTTCATGTGGCGCAATCTACAATAAGAGACTAGAGTTTTAGGATGGAGAGATGGCAGGAAAGTAGAACAGAGGCCGTGTTGACATCAGTGTCATCGAGGGGTTGGATTCCTCACAGATACTCCTTGTTCTTATTCAACCCTTCGACAGTGTTGCACAGGAATGGGGGAAGACTGGGTATCATACAGAAGCAGGCACTCAGGATAAATCCGTCTCAATCAGTTAGACAGAACGTAACCAGTAGGGTCACACATTGACCAGCGCTGGGTTCTCATCTATTTACAGTCTATATGAATGATCAGGAGGATGGAACAGATATACAGATGCTGAGTTTGGTGATGTCGCTGTGGTAAGCAAGAGAATAAATTATCAAGAGAGGGTGGAGAGTCTGCAAATAGATTTAGAGAGATAAAGGCAATAGATAATAGTTTAGCAGGTGGAATTTAACATGATATAACCTGTCATTTCATTTACAGGAATAATGGAAGGCAGTATGTTACTGAAATGGAGAGGGATTACAGGGATTAATGATACTGTGTACTGGGGGATTCACTCAGACCAGTTCAGACATGGGAGGTTTTGCTCCATCCCTGATCGTCTATTCCCAGACACTCCAAGTGACCCCATTGCTCTCCGTACACATGGAATACTTTGATGTGGTTGATTGGTGGTGGGAATGGTGTTTTGAAACGTGCATCAAGGGGACGGCCTTTATCCAAAATATATTCATTCCTTTCTACGTGGAGACCCGATGACGATGGGAATGGCTGACTGCTTCTGAATGAAGAGACGATGACTGCTGCCAGGACAGTGGGTATTCACCGACATGATGTACTGTGATGGGCACACTGTGACATTAATGGAATGAGAGAGAGCTCCTTCAGTTCCTCTACATCTCCGCATTAATATGGATACTTTGCAGATGCCATAGACACCATCGGGAATCCCACTATCCAGTATAGATACACCCGGCAGCTGCCTGCTGAGGGAGAAACAATCTATTTACCTAATCCACCATATATATCCTCCATCACCGAATGGTGACATTGATGTTGAGATACTGGGAGATGATGGATATGTCACCCAGTCCTGCCTGGAAAGTTCTGGATCATAGAAGCTGAATGAAACAGTGACACTAACAGCCACTGGCAGCACCATCCTCCCCCTGGTGTGAAGCTGCAGGGCGTGTTGAAGGAGGTGACACCGCTCTGTGACCAGCTCCTTCTTCAGTCAGGGTCCCCTCATACTTTGATCCTGGGTTAAGTGGAGTTTGGGAAATTGTTCCTGGAAAATCCGGGGTAGATACAGCAGATCCCTTTCCCCACACACACTCACTGTGAGATTTCAGAGCTTCCCCGCTCTGCAGCCTCTGCTCCATTGGTTGTTCATGTTACAGACCCAGATGCTGTAGCTGCAGTCCCCGTGCTCCATCCAGAGTTGGGTCGCTAAATCCTCAGGTCTCCCTGAATGTCTGAGGCAGCTCACAGCACAACCTCCAGCAAAACATCCCCTGCCCCTCCACTAACTTTTCAATTGCAGAAGCCAGTCAGAAGCCCCTCGCTACAAGTGTTTTGGACCAGACCAGATTCCCTCAAAATATTTCCAGAAGGCCGTTTGGACCCAAACCTTTCCTTATTTTAAATATAGATGGGAAGTGTGTGTTCCAGTTATGTTGTGACTAGTCAAACCACTCAACATTGAGCAAAATATAATCTATTCAAATGCTTTAGTTAAAATACAATCAAAGAAAAGAACGTTTTGGGATAGCTTATATGTTGGAACACTTACACAAACAATAGATACCGTACCTGTTTGGTTTACACCGCTTGGCACAAAGATATATTCAAATTCAGGTCCTTACAGCAGTTTTCCAATCTAGAGGGAAACAACATCAACAGAGATCTCAGAGAGAAAAGCAGCTGGGGATCATGTATTGAAACTCCCAACCCTTCTGGGATCCCCAGCAGCTTCTGAATGCTGCAGCTAAAAGTAAAATGAGGAAATCTGGTCTGGGAGAGCTGGCCACTGCCCTTCCATTGTTACCACCGTTTTAATGAAACCTAAAATCTCAGTTATTTATTTAAACTGTTTTCAGACAGCAGTTCTGCACCTCTGCCTTTAACACCTCTCTTCAAAAGAAAACCCCAAGAGAAAATAACCTTTTTACAGTGATAGTGTCCTCACAACTCCATCTTTAATAAAATAATCCATCAATACACAAAGGTGGATTCATTTTAGACATCCTACTCTTCCTCTATTAGTAGACTGAAATGCATATATATTACATTGACTCTGAGCATACAAATATTCACATCTATTTCGATTCAGGTCATTTTACTCCTGCCACAGAATGCCTTTGTCTTTCTTCATCCAAGTCTACACACTTAGGTTTTATCACCCTGTCGCCTGTATAGTTTCAAACTGAATGGCAGCAATAATAAGCTCAATCGAAACAGACTGGTATTTTTCTCCCTAAACTTAACCAAAAACTTTAAGGGGTTATGATCAGTGATAAAGATTTGTCTCAGGTATGTTATTGGCAATGTAAATCTGAAATGTTGCAATGCCAACACCAAGGCCTCCTTCCCCATTGTGGAATAAATCTGTTGAGTTTCCACTGGACACTCCAATCACACGTTACATAATGTAGCACTTCTAATCTCTCCACTACTCCCTCTGAATGACATAGCTGCTCATGTCTCAGCATAGAAGAATTACATGCTTCTGTACCTCTTAATGCTCTAACCTCTTTACCTGCTACTCCTGGCCTATGCCTGTAAACCTTAACAAGACCTCGCACATTCTTCTCCATCTCTCACAGAAACCAAACTTTGATGTCTGAACTCAATCATCATCATCAGCCATTTCAGCTTCTAATCTTGCCGTTTTAACGCTGCTCTTCCACACGAGTTTTCACGGCTGCAGGAAGTGAATTGTTGAACTTCTCCAAAATAAGAATCTTTCTAAGAGTGTCATAGGTTTGCTCTGTTTTTAATACCCTTACCACCTTTCAAAATTACTTTGTTTGATCCTTTCAAACTCAATGTGCGTTTAACCAGGGACCCTCTTTTAGATTCCTGTAACGCTGTCTGTCAGAGTCTGGCCCAAGCTCATATACACTTCAGATGGCTTTCTACACACCTCATACTCCTCAGATACCTCCTCCGATAGGGATGCAAATACCTATCAGCTTTGGATCAAATAAATTCACATGGTCACTGGTGTCTACATTTGTTTAGCCACTTTCTCAAATGAAATTCAAAAGGCTTCCCCATCCTTCTCATCAAATTTAGAGAATGCCTGGATGCATTTAAACGGAACCTCGTTAGGCCATTGGTAACAATAGGGTTGCTCAACCGCACTATCCTCCTCATCCCACCGACATTCTACCTTCATCTCCACCTTCTATATCAACTTTCCTCTCTAATTGCTAACTTTTTAAGTTGAAACTCTCTGCTTTTCTTCTACCCTTTTCTCTCTTTCTTCTTCGTTTCCCTTTCTTTTATTTCTACTTTTCATCATAATTCAAACTCTTTCAATTCCTTCTCAGGTTCAAAGACCATCATTTGAAATTGAATTCCAGCCATTTCCAAAGAGTCTGATGGCGGTTCTACTAAACGTAATTGCCGATCTATAGCTGTAATTATCTCTCATTTTGTCACAGACAATCGCAACCCTAACTCCAGGTTGTTTGTCAATTCCGAAAACTTTACCATCATTACCTTTTGTAAAACCGCCAACTTCACTTTTCCACACCCAGAGAACTCTTAAGGACTGAATCTTTTTACACAAAATACTGTTTAAACCAACCAAATTCAACATCCAGAAAAAAGACACTATCAACTACCATACACGACCTTTGAACCCAATAGCCTCCTGGTGCATATTCTCCAGTGTCTGCATGAGCTTATTCTGGATGATTTGGTTTCCTCCCACAATCCAAAGATGTGCATGTCAGGTGTATTGGCCATGATAAATTGTTCATAGTTTTCAGGGATGTGTGGGTTAGTTGCCTTTGTCGGGGTAAATGTGTAATAATAGGGGAGAGGAATGGGTCTGGGTAGGTTACTCCTCGGAGGGTCGGTGTGGACTTGTTGGGGAGAATGGCCTGCTTGCACACAGTAGGGATTGTAATTCTAAACCCAATTTGGTATTATCGATATAGAACTAGACAAGAGTCCATAGTTTGCTAGAGACGAACCAGACTGCCTCAAACTATTTTAAGAAGGTAGGTTGGATGCCAACCTTTCCTTATTTTAAAGGTATATGTGAGTTGGGTGTTCCAGATGTCAAACTATTCAAACCACTCACCATTAAGCAAAACACAATATATTTAAACACTCTAATGAAAATCCAATTAGAAATGAAGATGAATTTAGAATAATTTGTCTATTGGCAATCTTAACCGAATAATGGATACAGTACCTTCTACTAATGAACTGTTCCAATATATCAACATCCCATAAACACACCCCTTGGCAAAAAGGAACATTCAGACATGCATTCTTGCATACAGTTCTCCAATCCAGGAGGAAACACCATCAAGTGAGGTTCCAGAGAGAATACCAGCTGTGGATAATTTACTGAAACTTACAACCCTTCTGGCACCCCAAGCACCTGGTGATTGTTATAGCTACAATATAAAAAAAAACCTAGAAATCCTGGTCTGTACCAGCTGGCCATTGTTTCTGCTATTTATTTTAAAAACCCTAAAAGCCCCATAAGTTATTTACTTGAGCCGTTTTCAGTCGGAAGTTTTGCCTTTAAGGTCTCTTACTAAAAAAAGGGAGAAAATAACCTCTTATTTAAAAAGTGACAGCATTGTCAGGCAATTTATATGCGTGGTCCTTTACTCAGTGGGCTTCCTTTTGTTACTAATCGCATGGTCACCTGAGAGCGACAGCCACAGGTACAGACCAAGTTACAAGGATGTTTCTCATAACTTCTGAAACACGCCTGTTCATGGACCATCACATGGGACATACCGGGAAGTGAACAACAGCCTGACACACCCCATTTCATTATTTCTGAGCTACACAATGCCAGCACTCGATACACTAGGGAGGCCAAAACCCAAGACCAGGGAAAGAAAGAAAGGGACAAGAGATTCACATTAAAGACAGAAACAGACAGTTAATTAACTAAAAAGATGTTGTGGAAATATATGGAAAACGTCAGGGCAGTGGGACTAACTGGCGAAGTGAGATCTTCGAGAGTAAAATTACAAGAATGAGAACAATGAATAAAGGCATTGTCAGATCAGCTGAAATGGTTTGTTACATCAAGTTCTCAATTTGCTTCACAGAACACCATAAACAACATAAACTGGGACAAGATGACAGCCCAGCATGGAGAGCTGTGCAGACCATGCTAGTGTGTTGCTCAGTAAACTGCACTATCTGCACAGCATGAGAGTATTGCAAACTTTACTATCATATGCTAACTATACTCGCAACAGATTTACTGCTTACACTGGGAAGGTTTGCTCTCTCTGCGTGTGTGTGTGTGTGTGTGTGTTCATCAGAGACTGAGAGAGTGTGTGTGTGTGCACGCGATTGGCGTGGTTGAGTGCAAAACTCATTGTTTGAGAAGGTACGCACATGGAGGAAATTATTTTAAATACGAACAACAGGCAAGCTTTTTGTTCATCAGTAGAGAGAGCGAGAGAAGTTTCATGGACAGATAAGATAAAGTGTTTGAGAGTGTTAAAATAAAGGCATTGCCAGACACAACAGCAATATACATCGGCGTGCACATGAATGACAGATGGATGGGAGTTTGGTGTGAGGTTGAATCAGATTTGCTTCAGCAGGTTTGAAGCCCGGAGTGTCAGCAGCAGATTATTGGCTTCATTAAGACTGTATTTCATAGCTCAAGGTTCAAACAGCAGATCGAATAGACCAGTGAGATATATTCTGGAGTGGTGAGTATTTCAAGTTAGAAATGTTCAGAGTATGGTGTCAAGAATCAGCTCATCGTCAAAGGAATCTCCCACAGTTGTGACCTGACTGCTTCAGCTGCAGATATTGGCCAGGAATGGGATGGAAACAGTGGAAGGAAGTGGAGTTTGTAACCAGAGCAGTAGACAGTGACCTTCATGCTCTTAACAGTAAAGGCAATGATACAATGCATTTGGTTCTCCCCTGAAACTGAATAGATCAACATAGAGACCCATGAGTAACACTGCCAGAACAGAGAGCGAGACAGTAATTGAACACCTTCATTAATGTAGTTCGTAGTGGTCTGTAGAGTGAATATCTGGATGGAGAGATTCAACAGGAACAATAATAGTGGCAGGAAGTGTAGACAATATGAAATAACAATAATACACTCATGACTGGTTTATAGAAAACAAAATCTGGATAGTGACACTCACCAGGAACACCAACGATAGCCAGGAAGGGATAATAAAAGTATTGAATAATGAGAAGAGCGAAATATATCCGCAATGATAATGACATCCAATCAAATTCAGAAAGATACCAAACATAATCGGATAAGCTCCTATATATTGTTGGAATATTCCTGTCTAATGTTCTCAGATTCTGATCCATTGTTGGAATATTTCAGTCTAATGTTCTCTGATTCTGATCTCTCCTCACCCTCTCTCTGGATCTGCTAATCTCTATCAGTGTTGTCAGTGATGCTCCCGCTCATGTTATGACTTGACACATTGAACGGAGCCCATTTATCATTAAAAGATGGAAAGCTTCCACTGAGATCATTAGAATCCATGGAGATTGGCATTAATCACAGTCACTGAACAAACAGGCCCAGTTAACCAATTCATCACTTTTCATTTACTGGTTTTGGACGGAATGGATAAGGTTGCTGAGGGATGGACCATAAATCTTTCAATATTTTTAATCTTTTTTCCCCCTTGTATATGAGAGTATTAACAGAACACTGCAGCGGTCTATATATGTTCCACTCTGTTTATGAAAATAGGCAGTTATAAAATGACAGATCTGCTGCGTAAAAACAAACGTCGGGTGGGCAAGTTTCTAGATACCTGAAACAAAGTACGGTACTTATTGACCAGTGTGAGGCTACTCCTGGTTTTAATGTCCTGTTTTCAAATCCTTTCATAACCTTGAGACAGAGCATTGCGACTGCTGCTGAGGAACAGGCCAAAGCAATTCTGTCCCTATGGGCCCCTTACAGAGGGATAGGAGAAGGCCATTCAGCCCATATTAACCTGTTGCTACTTGAAAAGGTGGAAAGTTGGAATATTGGCACATTTTGCCAACAGAATCATTCAAAACAAAGCGATTTGTCACTGAAGCTGTATGAGGTGTCACTGAGAGGGCACCTGGAGTACATTGTGTTGTTTGTGTTTCTGTAACTGAAAAGGAATGGGTCTCCATTAGATACAGTTTACCGGCTGCTCGTAATCCACAGGTTGCTGTGTCTCGGATCTGTTACAGAGGGACAGGAGGAGGCCATGCAGCCTCTCAAGTGTGTTTAGAAGAACTGGAGGAGGCCTTTAAGCCTCTTGGGTCTATTACAGAGGGACAGCATTTCCAATGTAATACAGAGGGACAGGATGAGCCTATTCAGTCTCTCGAGCCCGTTATAGAGGCACAGGAAGTGTTTATTTAACTTTCAAGTTTGTTATGCATAAATATTAGTTTTAAATTAGTTATGGAATCGGAAATACCTGATGTCAACATTAAAGTTCTAACTTTGAACAAGGCCAATTTTGAAAGTGTTAGGTGAGCCCTGTGAAAGGCTGATTGGAATACCCTATTCACAGGTAAAGGGATGGTTGGTAAATGCAAGACCATCAAAACTTGGTTTCAGAGAGTCCAGAGCAAACGTGTTCCTATTGGTGAGATGGGCAAGGCTGGTGGGTGCAGGGAGTGCTGGATGGCTAGATATATTGATGTTATGGTCAAGGTAAGGAAGGAGGCGTATGTCAGGTAAACAGAGCTGAGATCAAGTGAATCCCGAGAGGTGTATAAGGGCAGCAAGTGTATCATCAATCGGGAAATCGGGCCAGAAAAATGTGGACAAGAGATTGCTTTAGAAATTGGGTTAATGAGGCATTGAACAAATTCTACAAATCCTTCAATGGCAAAAGATTAACGAGGGAGACAATCGGGCCCCTTAAAGATCAGGAAGGCTACCTATTTATGGAACCACAACAAACTTGAGGGATACTAAACAAGTATTTCTCCTCAGTATTTAATGTGGAGGAGGTTACAAGAGCGAGAGAATGAAGAAATATGCAATGATACCTTGAAAAGTGTCTATATTACAAGGAGGTGTTGGACATTTTAAAACACATAAAGGTGAACTAATCCCTGGGACCTGATCAGTTGTATCCCAGATGTTTGCGGGAAGCTAGGAAATAGATTGCTTATGCATTTTGCTGATATATTTGTAACATTGATTTTCACAGGTGAGGTGTCAAAAGATTGGAGGGCAGCTAACATAGCGCAATTATTTAAGAAAGTAAAGAAAAAACAGGTAACTCTAGATTGGTGAACATGATGTCAATGGTGACTAAATTGTTGGAGGGGATTTCGAGGAAAAAGATCGATATGTATTTGGAAAGACAAGGACTGAAGAGGGCTTTGTACAATTGAGATTACGTCTCACTGACTCGGTGGAATTTTTTGAGGAAGTGATGAAGATGATTGATGAAGGCAGGAGAGTGGATGTTGTCTTTATGGAATTCAGTAAGTAAACCAAAATGTGCTACATGATAGACTGGTTAGCAAGGTTAGACTGCCTGGGATCCAGGGAGAACTCGCCATTTAGGTCCAAACTTTTCTTGAATATTGGAGACAGGGCGTGACAGTGACATTTGTTCATTAAACTTGGAGACCTGTGACCAGTGGCGTGCCGCAAAGATCAATAGTGGGTCCACTGCCTTTTGTCACTGATACAAATCATTTACATTTGAGTATATGAAGTATGGTCAGTAAGTTTGTAGATAATTCCAAATTTGGTGGTGTTGTTGACAGTGATGAATGATCTCTCAGACTATAATGGGACTTTGTTTAGGTGAACCGAGGAGTGGCAGATAGAGTTTATTTTAGTTAAATGTGAGGTGTAGCATTTTGGCAAGACATATCAAGGCAAGACATGTAGGTAGGGTCCTGTCGAAAGCTGCCAATCAAGGAGAATTCCATAGAAGTTATCGAATCCCTACAGTGAGGAAACAGGCTTTTCGGTCCATCGAGGCCACACCGACCCTCTAAACAGTATCCCACTGGACAAACCCCTACTCTATCCCTCTGAACCTGCATTTTCCATAACTAATCCACTTCGCCTGCACATCCCTGGGTACTTTACTCAATTTAGCATGGCCGATCTACCCTGATCTATATATCTTTATACTGTCGGAGGAAAACATAACATCCGGAGGAAACTCATACAGACACGGGGAGAATGTGCAAACTCCACACAGGCAGTCATTCAAGGATGGAATTAAACCCAGATCGCTGTTCTCTGAAGCAGCAATGCTAGTCACTGAGCTACTGTGTCACCTTGTGGTGCAGGTTCTCTGTTCCTTAAAAGTGCCATCACAGGTAGACAGTGCAGTGAAGAAGGCACTTTGTGATCTTCCCTTTATTGGTCCGTGCTTTGTGTCTAAACATTTTCACGACGTGTTGCATCTGTACAGGACATTGGTTTGGCCACTTTTGTAATATTGCCTTTAATTCCAGTTTCCCTGCTGTCGGAAAGATGTTGTCAAACTTGAAAGGGTACAGAAGAGATTTAAAAGAATGTTGAAGGTGTTGGAGGGTTACAGCTACAGGGAGAGTTTGAATAGGCTGGGGCTATTTTCAAGTGTTGAGGCTGAGGGGTGATCTTAAAGGGGTTTATAAAATCATGAGGGGCATAGATAAGGTAAACAGTCAACGTCTTTTCCCAGGATAGGCGAGTCCAAAATTAGAAGACAAAAGTTTAAGGTGAGAGGAGAAATATTTTAAAAAGGGACATGAGGGACAACATTTTCACACAGAGTCTGCTGCGTGTATGGATTGAACAGACAAAAGAGGTGGTGGGGGCAGGTACAGTTACATCATTTAAAAGGCATTTGGATGGATACATGAATGGGAAATGTTTAGAGGGAGATGGGCCAAGTGCTGGCAAGGGGAACGAGATTTATTTAGGATATTTGGTTGGCATAGACGACTGGACTGAAGGATCGTTTTCTGTACTGAGACTCTATTGCCTTTTGAGTGTATAACACAGGAACAGGAGGAGGCTACTCAGCTTCTGAATTCTGTTAGTCAGATTGTTTGCTCAATTACTGAGAGCAAAATACAAAAATACATCATTCAGATTTTGATGGTGATTTACAGAATCAAGAGAATTGCTTTTCGTCGACAGAAGCTGTAATGAATGTGAAGAGGCTATTCAGTCCCGCAGTTCCATTCCACAGGGGCAGGAGGTGAGCACAGAGCTATTGGAGCCTGTTACACAGGAACAGGAGGAGGATATCCATTTTCACAGACTTGGGATCAGGAAGCATTCATTCAACTGCTTGAGATTGGGACACAGGAACAGGTGGGAGTCATTCAACTGCTCGAGGCTGGGACACGGGAACAGGAGGGAGTCACTCAACTGCTCGAGACTGGGACACAGGAACAGGAGGGAGTCACTCAACTGCTTGAGACTGGGACACAGGAACAGGAGGGAGTCACTCAACTGCTCGAGACTGGGACACAGGAACAGAAGGGTGTCATTCAACTGCTCGAGACAGGGACACAGGAATAGGAGGGTGTCATTCAACTGCTTGAGACTGGGACATGGGAACTGGAGGCGGTCATTCAACTGCTTGAGACTGGGACACAGGAACAGAAGGCGGTCATTCAACTGCTTGAGACTGGGACACAGGAACAGAAGGGTGTCATTCAACTGCTTGAGACTGGGACACAGGAACATGAGGCGGTCTTTCAACTGCTTGAGACTGGGACACAGGAACAGGAGGCGGTCATTCAACTGCTTGAGACTGGGACACAGGAACATGAGGCGGTCATGCAACTGCTTGAGACTGGGACACAGGAACAGGAGGCGGTCATTCAACTGCTTGAGACTGGGACACAGGAACAGGAGGGTGTCATTCAACTGCTCGAGGCTGGAACACAGGAACACGAGGGAGTCACTCAACTGCTTGAGACTGGGACACAGGAACTCGAGGGAGTCACTCAACTGCTCGAGACTGGGACACAGGAACAGGAGGGAGTCACTCAACTGCTCGAGACTGGGACACAGGAAAAGGAGGGTGTCATTCAACTGCTCGAGGCTGGAACACAGGAACAGGAGGGAGTCACTCAACTGCTCGAGACTGGGACACAGGAACAGGAGGGTGTCATTCAACTGCTTGAGACTGGGACATGGGAACAGGAGGCGGTCATTCAACTGCTTGAGACTGGGACACAGGAACAGAAGGCGATCATTCAACTGCTTGAGACTGGGACACAGGAACAGAAGGGTGTCATTCAACTGCTTGAGACTGGGACACAGGAACAGGAGGCGGTCATTCAACTGCTTGAGACTGGGACACAGGAACAGGAGGGTGTCATTCAAATGCTCGAGGCTGGAACACAGGAACAGGAGGGATTCACTCAACTGCTTGAGACTGGGACACAGGAACTGGAGGGATTCACTCAACTGCTCGAGACTGGGACACAGGAACAGGAGGGAGTCACTCAACTGCTCGAGACTGGGACACAGGAAAAGGAGGGTGTCATTCAACTGCTCGAGGCTGGAACACAGGAACAGGAGGGAGTCACTCAACTGCTCGAGACTGGGACACAGGGACAGGAGGGAGTCACTCAACTGCTCGAGACTGGGACACAGGGACAGGAGGGAGTCACTCAACTGCTCGAGGCTGGGACATAGGAACAGGAGGGAGTCACTCAACTGCTTGAGACTGGGATATGGGAACAGGAGGGAGTCACTCAACTGCTTGAGACTGGGACATGGGAACAGGAGGGAGTCACTCAACTGCTTGAGACTGGGACACAGGAACAGGAGGGAGTCATTCAACTGCTCGAGGCTGGGACACAGAAACAGGAGGGAGTCACTCAACTGCTTGAGACTGGGACACAGGAACAGGAGGGTGTCATTCAACTGCTTGAGACTGGGACATGGGAACAGGAGGCGGTCATTCAACTGCTTGAGACTGGGACACAGGAACAGAAGGCGGTCATTCAACTGCTTGAGACTGGGACACAGGAACAGAAGGGTGTCATTCAACTGCTTGAGACTGGGACACAGGAACAGGAGGCGGTCATTCAACTGCTTGAGACTGGGACACAGGAACAGGAGGCGGTCATTCAACTGCTTGAGACTGGGACACAGGAACAGGAGGCGGTCATTCAACTGCTTGAGACTGGGACACAGGAACAGGAGGGTGTCATTCAACTGCTCGAGGCTGGAACACAGGAACACGAGGGAGTCACTCAACTGCTTGAGACTGGGACACAGGAACTGGAGGGAGTCACTCAACTGCTCGAGACTGGGACACAGGAACAGGAGGGAGTCACTCAACTGCTCGAGACTGGGACACAGGAAAAGGAGGGTGTCATTCAACTGCTCGAGGCTGGAACACAGGAACAGGAGGGAGTCACTCAACTGCTCGAGACTGGGACACAGGAACAGGAGGGTGTCATTCAACTGCTTGAGACTGGGACATGGGAACAGGAGGCGGTCATTCAACTGCTTGAGACTGGGACACAGGAACAGAAGGCGGTCATTCAACTGCTTGAGACTGGGACACAGGAACAGAAGGGTGTCATTCAACTGCTTGAGACTGGGACACAGGAACAGGAGGCGGTCATTCAACTGCTTGAGACTGGGACACAGGAACAGGAGGGTGTCATTCAACTGCTCGAGGCTGGAACACAGGAACAGGAGGGAGTCACTCAACTGCTTGAGACTGGGACACAGGAACTGGAGGGAGTCACTCAACTGCTCGAGACTGGGACACAGGAACAGGAGGGAGTCACTCAACTGCTTGAGACTGGGACACAGGAAAAGGAGGGTGTCATTCAACTGCTCGAGGCTGGAACACAGGAACAGGAGGGAGTCACTCAACTGCTCGAGACTGGGACACAGGGACAGGAGGGAGTCACTCAACTGCTCGAGGCTGGGACATAGGAACAGGAGGGAGTCACTCAACTGCTTGAGACTGGGATATGGGAACAGGAGGGAGTCACTCAACTGCTTGAGACTGGGACATGGGAACAGGAGGGAGTCACTCAACTGCTTGAGACTGGGACACAGGAACAGGAGGGAGTCATTCAACTGCTCGAGGCTGGGACACAGAAACAGGAGGGAGTCACTCAACTGCTTGAGACTGGGACACAGGAACAGGAGGGAGTCATTCAACTGCTTGAGATTGGGACACAGGAACAGGAGGGAGTCATTTAACTGCTTGAGACTGGGACACAGGAACAGGAGGGAGTCACTCAACTGCTTGAGACTGGGACACAGGAACAGAAGGGAGTCATTCAACTGCTTGAGACTGGGACACAGGAACAGGAGGCGGTCATTCAACTGCTTCAGACTGGGACACAGGAACAGGAGGCGGTCATTCAACTGCTTGAGACTGGGACACAGGAACAGGAGGGAGTCATTCAACTGCTCGAGGCTGGGACACAGAAACAGGAGGCGGTCATTCAACTGCTTGAGGCTGGAACACAGGAACAGGAGGCGGTTATTCAACTGCTTGAGACTGGGACACAGGAACAGGAGGGAGTCACTCAACTGCTTGAGACTGGAACACAGGAACAGGAGGGAGTCACTCAACTGCTCGAGATTGGGACATGGGAACAGGAGGGAGTCACTCAACTGCTTGAGACTGGGACATGGGAACAGGAGGGTGTCACTCAACTGCTCGAGACTGGGACACAGGAACAGGAGGGAGTCATTCAACTGCTTGAAACTGGGACACAGGAACAGGAGGGAGTCACTCAACTGCTCGAGATTGGGACATGGGAAGAGGAGGGAGTCACTCATCTGCTTGAGACTGGGACATGGGAACAGGAGGGAGTCACTCAACTGCTCGAGACTGGGACACAGGAACAGGAGGGCGTCATTCAACTGCTTGAGACTGGGACACAGGAACAGGAGGGAGTCACTCAACTGCTTGAGACTGGGACACGGGAACAGGAAACGGAACAGGAGGTCGTCACTCAACTGCTCGAAACTGGGCCACAGGGAAATCTGTAGGCTCGTGAGTCCCCAGGATCCTGTTACACAGGAACAGGAGGAGCTGACTCACTTCCCACCAGTATGGGCATTGGGAGAGAAGAGGAGCTTGCTTGGAACAAACATAAATACGTGAACAAGTTGCATTAGTGGTCCATTCAATCCTGCCCCACCATTCACTAAGACCACGGTTGATCTGATTGTGATTTCCTCATTCCATTTTACGGAGACTGTACTCTCTGCAGCCTCTGCTCCATTTGTTGGTCATGTTACAGACCCAGATGCTTTAACAACAGTCACCATCACTCATCCAGAGGGTCGGGTCTAAGGATGAGTCAGGATTTGAAGGATCCAATCACAAGAATGGAAACACAAAATAAAGGTATTGCCAGATGTTTAGTTCTCTCACATTCGCAATCAAACTCACATAAACAGCCCATCCATAATACATTTGGGATGGAGCACTGTGTAGATATGGCTAGCGTACTGCTGAATGCAACCCAACAATATCCAGAATGGAACTTTGTGCAGCCCACACCAATACTTGATCTATATTCCTGGGATAAATGTCCAGCGTGGGGAGATGTGCAGACCTCACTGGTTTATTCATATATAAACATAGGTTGTTCCAGTTTTCGGAAACACTGTGTTAGATCAGTGTGGGGAAACTTGCTGGAAGTGACAGGATGTGCAGCTCCCATCCAGTTACAGCACCATATCTCCACTGTACCTTGACAAGTTTTGATGCAGATGTGAAAATCATTGCAAGGGAGAGATGTAAATGGAAACAGTTGAAAAACCAATAGTCTGATTAAGGCGAGTATCCCACAAGTATTTAAAGATGAAATAACTGAGATATTATCCGATGAGGTTCTGTGAATGGTACAAGGAAGTAAGAGGGGGTTAGTGATGTTATAGTGGTTGCACTATAAGCCTCCAAATCATCAATGGTAATTAGAGGAACAAATATGCAGGGAAGCTGGTGAGAGTAGCAGGAGAATTAGGATTGTTATAATAGGTGATTTAAATTTTCCTAACATAGACTGGGACATCCAGATGGTTAAGAACTTCGATCGTAGTTTCTAAAGTTTGTTCAAGAAAGTTTCCCCAAGCAGTATATAAAGGGTCCTACACGGGAATGGACACACTCGACCTACTGTTGGGAAATAGGGATGGATAGGTGACGGTGGTAAAGTGGGGGAGATTTTTGGGAAAAGTTACTGGCGTTGTATTAATTTTAAAATAGTTATGGGAGGGACAAAATTGGTCCACAGATTCAAGTTCTAAATTGGGGCAAGGCATATTTTGTTGGAATTAGACAGAGGATTGCAGGGGTTAATTGGAGTAGTTTGTTTTCAGGTAAAAGGATATTGGGCACGAGGGAGGGCTGTAAAAGTGAGATAGCTCGAGTTCAAGGTTTATATATTCCTGTGAGGGTGAAGGGAAAGTGAGGGTGGAAGAGAAAACCCTGGATGACAAGAGATATTGAGGCTCTGACCAACAAAAAGGAGGCGTGGTTCAGGTACAGGCAGCTGGGATCAAGGGAATCTCTGGAGGTACACAGGGGATACAGGAGTTTACTGAAGAAGGAAATCAGGAAGGCGAAAAGGGAGTATGAGATAGCCTTGGCAGAGACGATTAGGGTGAACCCAAGTTCACTATAGTAAAGAAAAAGAATAACTAGAGAGAGAATAGGATGCCTTAAAAACCAAAATAGGCACGCATGTGTAAAACTACAAGAGATGGTTGAGGTCCTCAATTTCCCCTCTGTGTTTACCATGAAGAAAGACATGAAGACTTGTGACCTTTGGGAGGTTAAGTGTCATATCTTGGTACTGTCGAAATCACAGTAGAGGTGCTGCTGGACATATTAGAATACACAAAGTCAGATAAATCTCTTGGTCCTGACCAGATATATCCAAGAGCACTGCAAGAGGTGAGAGAAGACAGGCGCCAAGGTCCTGGAAGACTGGGCAGTAACAAATATATAGTGCCCTTCTTCAAGAAGGGCTGCAAATAAATGCCTGGGAAATACAGACCAGTAAGCTTCACATCTGTTTGCGGTAAACTACTTGAGAAGGTTCTGAGATACAGGATATGCATGCATTTGGAAAGACAGTGTTTGACTTGGAGCAGTCAGCATAGCTTTGTGCGTGGCAGATCATACCTTACAAATTTTATTAGGGTTTTTTAAGGAAGTGACCAGGAAAGTTGTCGAGGGCAGGGCGGTCAACATAATCTATATGGATTTCAGTCAGGCCTTTACTAAGATTCCACATGAAAGGCCACTCTAGAAGGTTAGATCGCACAGACTCTAAGGTAAGCTGGCAATTTGGCGATGCAATTGGTTTGACATTATAAAGCAAATGGCTATGGTGGAGGTATGCTTGTCGGACTGGAGGCCTGTGACTAGTGGAGTGCCTCAGGGGTCTGTACTGTCTCCATTGCTGTCTGTTATCTAGATCAGTAATATAGGCGAGAGTGCACAATGCAGGTTAGTAAGTTTGCAGATGGCACTAAAATAGGAGGTATTGTTTACAGTGAGGAACATTATCAGAAATTGCAGCACTACCTTGATCAGCTGGGGAAGTGGGCTGAGAAATAGCAAGTGGAGTTTAATATAGATAAATGCAACATCTTTCATTTTGGAAAGTCAAATTCAGGTGGGAGTTTAATGGTGAATGAGAGGGCCTTAAGGAGTGTAGTGGAACAAAAGGATGTTGGATATCAGGTGCATGGTTGTCTGAATTTGAGTCGCAGATATACAGGACAGTGAAGAAGGCTGTTGGCACACTGGCCTACATCAGGGCATTGAGTATAGAAGTTGGGACGTTCTGTTGCCGTTGTACAGGATGTTGGTAAGGCTGCAGTTGGACTATTGTGCTCAGGTTTGTTCACCTTGCTCTAGAAAGGATATTATTGAACGAGAAAGAATGTACAAGAAATTTACAAAGATGTTTCCTGGGCTAAAGGGTCTGTGTTATATAGAGAAGTTGGACAGGTTAGAACATATTTCTTTACAGCGTAGAAAACTGAGGGGGATTATATAGAAGTGTACCTCTTATCAAATCATGAGAACCATGCATAGGGTGAATATTTCAATTTTTTTTGCAAGGTTGGGAAACCAAGGACTAGAGGACATCTGTTAATGTTTGGAGAGGACAAAAATAAAAAGGAACCTGAGGGTCAACGTTTTTACACAGACTGTGTTTTGCCTTTCGACTGAGCTGCCAGTGGAAGTGGTTGAGGTGGGTACAATAACAACATTAAAAAGGTATTTGGATAAATACATGGATAGGAAAGGAGCAAGGGCAGGGAATTGGGGTGAGTGTGGATGCACATTTTGGTCGGCATCTACCAGCTGGGCCGAAGGGCCTGTTTCCATGCAGTAGAAACGTATGACTGTAAATATGTGTGTTTCAGGATAGAGACAGAGAGGGACAGACTGAGAAAAAATGTCATGGAAAGATATGTTCACAGGATTTAGAATGCTGATATGAAGACATTTCGATAGTATCATGCAACACCGGTCAGTATTATGAAGAATTATGAGTGAATGGAATAATGCTGTGAGTTCAGGCGGTGGGGAGTTTTGAATGAGCATTTGTTCTGCAACTTTGTAACTGGGAGTGAGGACAGCATAGTGTTCGGCTCATTGAACTGTATAAAACAGTAATTTGTCTCAGTGTCATTTTCATTGAGTGTGACAGAGGGATTGTCTGTACGAAGCTGAGCTAGTTTCCTGGTGCTATCCTATCGAACTCACCTCATTAAATACCACCCACCCCACCCACCTCTCATTGAATGCCAGCCCTATTCTCCCACCCATCATGATTGGAGGTACTCACAGTCGCCAGGATTTCCCTAGATATTCCGTGTTCCCTGTCACTGGTGCCATCTTTAACAGGCCAAGGGGCACACGGCTGAGCTTTCTCAGTTTGGAGCTGCCCTGTACCGTTTACCCCGATCATGGCAGATAGTTTGTTGACGGTGCATGGTGTGCATAGTGGATGGGCTAGTGCAGAGCGGGGCCATTGCCTTCCCAGAGGGGGCCATACCACCAGACCCACCGAGCATGGTCTGTGCTCACCACCAAATTCAGTGTAGCATCTGCGGCCTGAAGAAATGTCCAGCAAAACAGGACAAGCATCAATAACCTTCTCCGATCTGTCAGGGTAATTGGTCTCTCTACTCCATCACACTCACTGTATATCTGTTATAGCATGACCAAGGCTCATGCTCCACCACTCTCACTGCCGCATGCAACAGCTTCGCTCTCTCTCTCTCTCGCCTTTGCAATACCCCTCACACAGTTAGAGAATATTCTGGAGAACACCGAATATGGAATGTTCCAGATAGTGTTCCAAATAATGCCCAGTTTCAGGAAAATTAGCAGTGCCCCAGTGTGTAACCACAAAAGAGGAAGGAGTAGAGATGCACGTTTTCCAAATCACACATATTTCAAAGCATGTTGAGGTCATTCAGCCCTTCAAATGTGCTCTAGCATTTAATAAGTTCCCAGCTGATCTGGTGCTTTTCTCAGATACAGGAGCTTTCAGTCATTCAACCCTCTGCGTTCCTGTCACTGTCCAGACGGCACTCAGGCACTTTTACCCCAATTTTCTTCAAGCGCCTGTTTGAGGGCATTTCCAATTGAACGCACTCTCCTAACAGTATATTCCATCAACTGTATACTTTCATGCAACAGTCAGCATGCTTTACACAGACCAAACAAAAATATACTTTCATTTTATGGTTATAGATATCCAATCACACTGTGTAATTCTGGTTATTTCAGTTGACGCACCATAATGATATTAAACCAAAAACAACTTCTAAACACGTCTTGTTATAAAATACAATTTCGAGCAGAGAATGTTTTTACCCTTGCTGGGCCCAAGGGCTTTTATCCACACTGTAAGGATTCTACTAATTATAAATCACTCAAGTAAGACACACCCCTTGCTGCCCACAGTTTAAACCTGGAATCCATTATCCCAGGATGACAACCCAGTATGGTAATTATACGGGTAAGAAACATGGTTTTGACTGTATTGCCCTCAATGTGACGAATTGTCATTCATGCTTTAACAGTATTGAAAGTTATTGGGTTATGACAATACTCCATAAATGTTATATCCGTTATCTGAACTGTACCACTTTCCTTGTTATGAGTGTTTCTCTTGCCCTTTGTCTGTGACTGTATTTGTGTGTAACAGTTACACAGTCTCCCACTCAGTTGGCTGGACGGCACGTTTATGATGTAGAGGGAGGCCAACAGCGCAGGTTCAGTTCCTCACACTGACAGAGGTTACCAAGAAGGGGACGCTCTCTCAACTTCACCCCATCACCCGAGATGTGGTGACCCTCAAGATAAACCACCATGAGTGGACTGTGTAATGAGAGTTCTTTGGGACTGTATTCTATCAATGTTAGCATTTTAATACTTTTAAAAATATCTTTATTGAAAAAGAGAATTTTAATATTATAATAAACCAATAACAACACAACTCAAGTAACTGATCTAAATTCCACCCATGTGCATGTACATACAAAACAAGTTAAAAACACTAAACGGACAGAAGAAAAACAAACATTAACAGTAAATAATGAATAAATAATACTGCTCAGTGTAACAAAATGATAGCTCTCGTTCTTCAAGAGCATTAGCTGATATCCCTTTTTATGTTGATTATTCTTCCTCTTTGGATATAAGATTCATTATATAATATCGTCAGGGCTGTATAAAAGCCCTTCTGAGAGTGGCAGATAAGCCTGTATCACGGTAATTCAAAAAGGTCTGCCACGGTCTTATATAAATCTCTGTTTTTGGTGCACCATGCTGGTGAGAAAGGCCAAATGGATATTCTCCATGAAGAGCTTACGACAACCCAACAGACCCGGGCGGGGGGTGGGGGAGGAGGTTGGGGGGTTTGGGGCGGGGGGAGTGATTCAGACATCCAACACAACAGAATGCTTTTCCTAGCACAGAAACTAAGGATATTTTTTCACTTGTGCATCTGTGTAAAGTACCCTGGGCAGGCCCAGGAAAAGAGAAACCAGGTCCATCTCCAATTCAGTCCCCTCGACTCACTCTATCACACCTGATACAGTGCTCCAATATATATGAAGCCTGCAGCAGGACCACATGCAATGAGTAAGAGTGCCTGTAGTCATTCTGCATTTCGGACATGCTGAAGATAATCCCATTTTGAATTTTGGGAGATAATCTAGGGTCAGATAGCCCATTTGAAAAATTTCCAACTGCATGGAAAGGGTCCTATTACAGATGAAATTCTTCGAGCATTTTCACAAATATCCTCCTATGGCTCCGAAGTGTTCTGAACCCCCAACTCTCTCTCGCAGACATCACAAAGCAGCACAGTCTCGTCTGAGGGGACACTCTCCAACTAATGATGAAGGGTACTGTGGGAGAGTGTATTCTAAGCAATAAGCACCCTCTTCTCTCTACTGGATCTGTAAGAGTCTGGTAAAAGTGTGTTTTTTTAAATCAAATCTCTGATCTGGAAAAGAAAGAGAAGAGGTCTCTACTAGCCAGTCCATACGTACGAGTTATTTGATCAAATGACATCATTGTTTCTCCCTCAAAAAGCACGAGGTGCCTCAGTAGTGAGCATTGCTGCCTCACAGCACCAGGGTTCCGAATTTGGTTCCGGCATTGGGTGCCTGGCTGTGTGGAGTTAACATATTCGAGGCCTGTCTGTGTGGGTTTCCTCCCACAGTCCAAAGATGTGTTGATTAGATGAATTGATTATTGATAAATCACCCATAGTGTTCAGTGATGAGTAGGTTGGGTCATTAGTCAGGAGAAATATAGGATGGTACAGGAATGGGTCTGGGTGGGCTACTCTTCAAAGGGTCAAAGTGGACTTGCTGGGCCCAAGGGCTTTTATCCACACTGTAAGGATTCTACTAATTCTAAATCACTCAAGTAAGACACACCCCTTGTTGACCACAGTTTAAACCTGGAATCCATTATCCCAGTATGACAACCCGGCATACCAATTACAGGGGTAAGAAACATGGTTTTGACTGTATTGCCCTCAATCTGAAGCATTGTCATTCATGCTTTAACAGTATTGATAATTATTGGGTTATTACAATACTCCATAAATATTCTCATTTTGTCTAAGACCAGCAGACCAATAAGGGTTCACTTTGTCTGAGAGGGTTCAATCTCTAATCCTATTGACGCCGAGTCCTCAGCGGCCCAGTCACTAACATAGGATAAAAAAGACCTGAATTCATAGCTTTTAATCTGGGAGATCTACTCCCCACAATGTGGGGCAGTTAAAATTTGGTTAGCTTGATATAGAGTCGCTTATGGTTCCCAAATGTCTGTCTGGGAAACATCAAAGGAAGCTTTCACACGGGTTACAGTAAATGAGGAAGAACATTCATTTTAAGAACAGCTATCCGACCGAGCCAGGATATTGGAGGTGCCTCCCTTCTTTAAATGTCTTGTTTAATTTTTCAAACAAATAGACATAGTTCCTGTTAAGTAAATGATCAAAAACGGATGTAATGAATATACTGAAATAGAGAAGCCTCCCTCCCCCCACCCACCCCCGTCCATTTAAAAGGAAAACAGGATTTACCCTCAAAATCTGGTATTTCCCTGAGGCCTCCCATAGGCATGGCCTCCAACTTTGTAAAATTAATCTTAAAGCCCAAAAAGGTGACGAGCGAATTAATACATTGCATCACGTGAGCTGCTGAAATTGCGGGATTTGACAAAAATATAAGACCTTCATCTACAAACAACATAATCTTATGTGACTTCTATCCCATTTCTGGAGCAAGTATGTTGGGGTAATATTCCCAATTGTGCAGGATGCCAGCGAACCTAAGATTGTTTCAGGGATAGGGAAGAGATCAACCCTCGTGTGCCACTTATGCGGGTTCAAGAAGAAAATAAAATCTCTACTTGTGAAGTAGAACTGCCTCCAGATATCCACCAGCTCTGATTCTGCACACAAATCCACTAATTACGTACATTATAACGAGGGTATTGGGGACCTTTGGACATTCTGTCCACCGTTGAAATATCCTCTACAATAATGTGCCACGATGCAAGATTACTTAATTTGGGAAATGCATCTACCAGGATTTTAAGCGGGTGCACTGGGTGGCAATTCAAAACACTGTATTAATTCCCATAGTCCAAGGCTTTGAGGATTATGATCCTTCCATGAGTGTTTAATACAATCTAGTGATTTTAATGGAAGATTCTTACTATCCATTCTGACTTTTCCCCTACTCGTAGTATTAAAAGATGAGAAATAAACCCCATCAAAGCCGCCCTGCTGTAACATCAAATGTTCCTTGTCATCACGGTGCATCTCCTGCAATAGGCTACATCCACCCTCTTTGATTTTAAGACGAGAAATTACATTTTTCCTCTTGACTGGCAGATCACTGCCCTTAATGTTTCAGGTACACCATTTAACCACATTATAATCCATAACACATTGCAGCAACATTTGAATTCGAGAGAGTTTCACATCGAATTACACATCGCTGAGCATTAATGATAAAACACTCAGCGACCCTAAAAACGATACAAACTATTACTACTACAACTAACAAGCTCGCAAAACTTTCCAAAGCTAAACACATAAAAAAAACAATGAACAAAACAAAATCCCAAGTGCCAATGACACTTTATATGGAAATTTACCCCGCCCATTGGGGGCACTTACATATCCCAAAACTTTATCTTCTCCCCCCTACCAATATGGCATTCAGGGCAATTAATAACAAAAACCAGGCTTCAACGGTCCTTAGGTCAGCAGTTTGTCATCACAACTACTTTTGTAACTCCCTCCAGCTTGAGCCACACCTCCGACACAAGCAAAGAAAGAGAAAACAAGTAGTAATCCTAATGAAGAAGTTAAAAGTGTGCACTCTACCCATCCCCGACTATAATTTAACACTGGTTAATACCAGAAAAATCCAACAAAATTTCTTTGAGGGAGAAATATGATTATCTAAACATCCAGCTTTCTTAAAAAATATCCACAAAGTTTTCCCTTTCTCTGGAGAATCAGACGACCCATTCAAAGCAATAGAGAGCACCGCTGGGAACCTTAAGGAATACTGAATCCCGAGTTCCCTTACTCTTCTCTTGATATCATCAAAAGATTTTCTTTCCTGAATCACCGATGCTGAAAAGTCATAAAAGAACATAATCCTGGAGCTCTTGTGAATTAAAGCCATCAGAAACCACACTGAGCTTCCATCAGTCTTTGTTTATCCCTGTAACTATGTAACCGCACAAGGATAGGGCAAAGGCGTTGGTCTGAGTATAACCACCATGCCGTAACCCAATGAACTTCAGCTTCGAAGTGAAGGAATCACAGCAGCCAGATCAAAGCTGACCACCTGGCGTCTGGCCCAGCAGATCGACGATGTGAACATTCTTCATCCTCTCCCTGTTCTCGAGGTGGTCATCTTGTTCAGTTAAGGTATGGACCTGTATTTCAAGGGGAAGGATCCTCTCCCAAGAGGAATTGATTGCAGTCTCTGTCAATGCAGTTCAGCACTTGACATTGTATGTTCTGTTTCCAAGGCTGTCTAGTTGCTGCTCATGTTTTTGGAGCACGTCTGAGAGCAGTTCTAGCCACAGCTGGACTTCTGTTCAGTCATGCCTTCAATCATTTCACATAACTTGGTGAACTCAGTGACCAAGGCCTGGTGAGTAACTGGGTCTATGGAACGAGCAGAGTGGGTTGCAGCTACAGCCTCAGGCCTGCTCGATGCTTCTGACGGGCGCACTGCATGTTGTGACTTGATCGATCCTTTCCCATGTTTTGTCATTTCCACTTGATGAAACGGGATTAGTAAAGATTCTATTGCTCTTTTTAGTGTTGAATGTTAAGTAATGGCTGGGATGGGGTGGGTTAGAGAACCACTTTGCCTGTGCTCTGATGCAGACCCCATTAAAACAGACCTTCCAGATCGCCACCATCCGGGCTTCCCCCTTAACATTTTATCGATATTACCATTTCGTTTTGAATTATATTCCTGGATGTTCTGGAGCAATGTCATTTGGTACCACTGTCTACATTTACCCCCATACCGCATATTACTGCCAATCCCTGATAATCCTCGACACCATTGTTATTTATGAACCTTCTGTCTGTTCCTCAAAATTATTCAATATCTCTGCCTCCAATGCTCTGTGGGGAAGAGAGTTACAAAGAACCACAACACTGAGAGAAAAAAAAATAAAACTCAAGATCTGAGTGTGAGATTATTTTTTCTTTGACTCCTTCTCTGAGAAAGAATATAATTACGTTAGAAGCAGTTCGGCGATGTTTCACTTCACGCATTCAAGGAATGAGTACCTTATATCATGAAGGATTTAACAGGTCACACTTGGAAAGAGAGATGATCTTATTGAAACGTACAAGACCTAGATGAGAGTGGATCAGATAGATACCCACTGGGTATAGACCAAATTTCTTGCCATTTTCACAGAATCTCTACAGTGTGGAAGCAGGGCTTCCCATTCATCAACTCCACACTGACCCTCCAAACAGCATCCACCGGACCTGCCCGCCTACCCTATCCAAGTAATCCTGCATTTCCCATGACTAAACTACCTAACCTACACATCCCTGGGCATGATGGGCAATTTAGCATGGCCAATCCACTCTAAGCTGCGGATCTTTGGACTGTTGGAGCATTGGGAGGAAACCCACACAGAAATCTGCAGAGAGAATGCTCCAACCCCACACATAGCGTCGCCTGAGGTTATATTGAACGCAGCTCCTTGATGATGGGACGGAGCAGTGCTAACCAGATATCCACCATGCACATCCGTCAGTTCTATTAGTTATTTGTGGCTGATTAAAGAAATCTGCCTGACTTGTTCCTGTCACTGAACCTGATGCAGTCTGAGAACTTTATGATCGGCCATATCACCAACCTGGTTACATTTAAAGTTTACGAGGAGAATAGTTCATCAACTTTGCTAACACCTTCCACCCGACCTCAAATTTACCTGGACAGTCTCAGACACCTCTCTCCCCTTCCTAGACCTCTCCATTTCTATCTCAGACGACCGACTCAACACGAATGTTTACTATAAACCGAATGACTCTCACAGCTACCTAGATTACAACTCCTCCCACCCTGCCCCCTGTAAAAATGCCATCGCATGTTCCTAATTCCTTTGCCTCTGCTGCATCTGCTCCCAGGGAGACAAATTCCAATAATGAACAACCCAGATGGCCTCCTTCTTCAAAGACCGCAATTTCCCCTCAGACGTGGTTGGCGATGCTCTCCACCGCATCTCCTCCACATCCCGCTCCTCCGCCCGTGAACCCCGTCCCTCCAATCACCAAAAGGACAGAACCCCACTGGTCCTCACCTACCACCCCACCAACCTCCATGTCCAACATATCATCCTTCGTCATTTCCGCCACCTCCAAACAGACCCCACCACCAAGGATATATTTCCTTCCCCACTGCTATCAGTGTTCTGGAAAGACCACTCCCTCCGCGACTCCCTCGTCAGATCCACACCCCCTACCAACCCAACCTCCACTCCCGGCACCTTCCCGTGTAACTGCAAGAAATGCAAAACATGCGCCCACACCTCCCCCCTCACTTCCCTCCAAGGCCCCAAGGGATCCTTCCATATCCGTCAGAAATTCACCTGCATCTCCACACACATCATTTATTGCATCCGCTGCACCCAATAAGGCCTCCTCTAAATTGGGGAGACAGGCTGCCAAATTGCAGAACGTTTCAGAGAAAACTTCTGGGACACCTGAACCAACCAACCCAACCGCACTGTGGCTGAACACTTTAAATACCCCTTTCACTCTGCCAAAGACATGCAGGTCCTTGGCGTCCTCCATCACAAGACGGTGGCAACACGACGCCTGGAGGAAGAGCAGCTCATCTTCCGCCTAGGAACCTTCCAACCACAAGGGATGAATGCAGATTTCTCCAGCTTCTTCATTTCCCCTCTCCCCAACTTTTCCCAGTCCCTCATACTCAGCACCGCCTTCTTGAGCTACAATCATCTTCCCGACCTCTCCACCCCACCCCTCTCCAGCCTATCACCTTCACTTTAACCTCCTTCCACCTATCGTATTCCCAACGCCCCTCCCCACAAGTCCCTCCTCCCTACCTTTTATTGTAGCCTGCTTGGCACACCCTCCTCATTGCTGAAGCAGGGCATATGCTCGAAATGTTCATTCTCCTGCTCCTTTGATGCTGCCTGACCTGCTGCGCTTTTCCAGCAACACATTTTTAAGCTAAATTTTAAATTTGTTGGGAGCAGTGGAGGAGTGGGATAAAAATGAAACAGTAACACCCTCCAACCTCAGTCAGAGCAGGAATTCGGGGAAATTCACCAAGTGGGAATTTATTCCAGTGGAAATTCTCTTTCCCGGAAGTTTGGGATGGCTGAATCTTTATACTATATCGAGGCTGGCTTCGATATAGTATAAAATGATTTTCCGCAAACAGGTGCATCAGAGATAATGGTGCATCGGGAGCAAAATGCAGCTGGGAACACAATGAGATGAACCACAATCTTATTTACTGGTGGAGTAGTGTTAATGGGCTGAATGGCCCACTCAGGTCCCACAGCGCCATATTCTGATGTTACGTTCAACCCTTCGGACCTGCTACACAAAGGCACATCGAGGCCACTCCGATGATGAGGTGTAGTTTCGGAAAACTACTTGCAAATTCCAGGCTGGGTCAGGAGCCCACCGCCACCCCCAAGCATTCTTTTAGGCTTCCCCACTCTGTAATATCTGCTCCAGATGTGGGTCATGTTACAGACTTAGATCCGCTGGGTATACAGCCCCTATACCCCATCTACAGTTAACTGAAACAAATCATCTGTTGTCCCTGAATGCAACATTGTGCAACATGACTTCGAGGAAAATAACCTGTTAGTTTCCAATAGCGTAACATGTGAAATTAATAAATAGGAACAGAAGTAGGTCATTCGCCCCCTCAAGCGAGCCCTGTCATAAAATAATAACGTGGCTGATCTACTCCAGGGCCCAACTCCACTTTCATGCTGACTCCTGTATCTCTCCACATTTCTCTGGGTTATGGAATTCCAGATATTCCCTACCTTCTGAGAGAAGACATCACTTTGCATCTCAGATTGAAATCGATGTTCCTTATTCGGTATCTTTATCCTCGAGTTCGACACTCTGCCCAGGAATGGGAGCAACTTCTCAACATCTACCTTCTCAAGCCCGCTCTGTATCTTATATATTTCAACATTATCCCTCTTCATTCATTTAAACCCCAATGAATAATCACCTCACCATTATAGAGATTCTGAATAACTCAACCCTTTCATCTCTGGAAGCCGGTTAATGATCCAACCTAGTTACTTGCTGCATCAGCATGCTGACATTATGTTTCATACTCAGGAAGACTCCAATCACTTTGTACTCCTCCTTTTCTGGAAGTCCTCTCCATTAAATAACAGCCAGCCTTTTGGTTCTCAGTGTCTTACTGGTGGAGTCGTGTCAATGGGCTGAATGGAAGGGTTGCCGCATCAGAAACCAGAGTAGGTCACTGAATACAGGGCTGATGGGTGAATGGGTCTCGGTGTGAACTGGGGGACAGTCAGTAGAATTGAATTGTAGATATTGCAGCTAACTCGGATGTATATTGCACTCAGCTCCCTCCTTCTGGCTGTCAGTATAGATTGCAATAACTGATGCCATCGGACTGATATGTGTGTTGCTCCAGCAGATACACCTTTATCATAAAGATCCATTAATCCTGACTCTCCGATCCTATGTGTTAACCAATCATCATCGTATGTTAATAATTTATCTGTCATCCTACAAACTTCTGGCTTGAGTAAGATCTTTTATTTTGTAATACCCTGCGGAAGATCTCTGAAAAGCCTCTTTCTACTAGATCCCCTTTATCAAGTCTGCTTGTTATATTTTCAGGCATCTCCAGAAATCTTTGCATGATCTTACAGGGCAAAATATAATTTCCTTTTCACAAACCCACATTTACACTGCGTGAAGCTTTTCTTAATGTCCATGCTGGCCAGGTTTTCCAATCTAAACTATCCCCATCTGCTTTCATTTTGCCCATAGGCCTCTAAATGTTTCCCATTTGTATGTTTGTCCAAATGAGTTTTAAATCTTATAGCTGTACTGGCATCTACCACTCTTCCTCTGACAGCTCATTCTATACCCGTACCACTCTGTATAAAAACACTGCCCCTGCGTCCCTTTTACATCTTCCCCCTTTCACCTTAAACCTATGCCTTCTATGGTTGAACTCTCCCCTCCTGTGGAAAAGCCCTTGGCTATTCACCCGATGCGTACCTCTCTTGATTTCATAAACTTCTATAATGTCAGCCCACAACCTTCTATACTCCATCTGATACTAACTTCAAGAACAAGCATTTAAAGATAAGCGCTGCAAATTTGAAACTATATTAAACATGACAGTAAAACAATACTCAGTCAAAACTTCATACTATTATTTGTTTTTCTCGTTCTTACAATACTGAGGCAGCATGAAACGCTTATTTAGTGCCAATAACAAGTCAAGCACCTGAATTTATCTGTCTAACGGCGGTGATGACCTCGACAATGAAAACGTATCTATGGCCAGATCTATATAATACCATATAGTCAACATTCCCCCTCCTGGCCTCCCAATGACCTTGTGTGCTTGTGTCTTCCTTATCTTGCACTCAATAGAGAGAACCCCTTTCCCCATCGCATCTTAATTTAAACCCGTTTCACAGAATCTTCTTTGATCTTTTGCCACACCCTCTTTCCCCTGTCACCCATTCCCCAACTCTGGCTAGGGATTTGAAGCACATTTTCCAATCACTTTGAGTTCTGAAGAAGTGTCACACTAGACTTGAAACACTAATCCTGTTTCTCTGTCTCTGCAGATGCTGACAGACCTGCTGAGTTTCTCCAGAAATGAATCGCGACACAGAACATATTTTCAATTATAAAATAATGATCGATACTGGAAATAAAAATATCAAAAATTGCTAAAGAAACCGGGAGCTTTTTAGAAGGTTCACTGGACCTGAAAGTTTATATCTGCATTCACTCCATAAAATGCTGCAACATCTTCAGCAATTTCTTCAGCAATTTCTGTTTTTGAACAATTTCCAATGACATATTGTCAAAGATGCCCAAACATCCTGTCCAACATGGAGTGCCGTACACTGGGAACTGAACAGTAACGCATGGTGACAAGTTCCTTGACTCTGAAACTGCATTAGGCTGGCATCACTGATGGTGCAGAGCTCTGAATCATGGTCAGGGGGAAAAACAGAAGGAAACACATTCACTTCAAATACAGAAGATGGCATTACTGAAAAGAAAAGATTCAGATTAGTACCTAAAATTGATTGAGTTAAAGTAACAAATTGGAAGTGTGACACCATGGAAAGAATTTCAGCAGAATGAGAATATGAAAATGGAAGGGTTGCCGCATCAGAAACCAGAGTCGGTCACTGAATACAGGGCTGTTGGGTGAATGGGTCTCGGTGTGAACTGGGGGACAGTCAGTAGAATTGAATTGTAGATATTGCAGCTAAAACCGGGTTATCATCTGATGCTGTAGGTCACAGCAGCAACAGCAGAAGCAGAATTGTATTCAATGACAATCTGTAACCTTTCCCCCAGGATAATTTCTCAGTCCACCATTACCCTCAAGCCGATCTATAGTTCAGTGACGAGTGTGGGTGAACATGCCAGGGTCAGTACCATGTGTACCTTTATATGATGAAAACCCATTAAAGCTACCGCAATTGGCTAGTTTCTCTCAAAACAGCAGAACTAATATCTTGTACAGAGGCAGAAATTATACCACGAGTAACAAATCAGATCGAAGCACTGTCATCCTGCCAAATCCAAGCATGAATGTCGATGGACCATTAAACAACCTACTGGGGGAGAGGACTCCACAAATATCCTCATCCTAAATAATGGAACAGTCCTGCACATCAGTGTAAAAGTCAAGTATGTGGTGTCTGCACTATCCTCAGCCAGACGTGTCGAGTGGATGATCCAACTTACCCTATCATGATGCCCACAGAATCACAGTGGCAGTCTTCAACCAATTCGATCCGCTGCACGTGACATGAAGAAACAGCTGAACACAGTAGATACAACAAAGGCAATGGGCCCTGACCCCATTCCTGCAATGGGACTGAAGACTTGTGCGGTACAATAAGCTGTGTCGCTGGGGAAGCTGTTTCATTCCAGCTCCAACTCTGACATCTCCATGGCAACGTGGAAAATTACTCAGCTATGTCCAGTTTCCTAAGAGGGGAATAAATACAATCTGACCAATTACCACCCCATCAGTCCCATCACGACAGTCACATTGGTGGGAGTTCTATTTGACAGAGCTGTCAAGTAGCACAGAAATAACCAGCTCAGTGTGGTTTCAGATAGGTCTCCATGTGGAGATGGTGCGGTCGTGGAATTGTCATTGGATTACTAATACAGACCAGGCTCATGCTTGGGCAGCTGGTGGAATTTAAAAACAATTATTAACATATCAAGATCTAAAATCTGGTTCAGTAACAATGAGTCCATCGATCTCCTTACCCAATGTACGTTCAGGAAGTGAATCTCCATGTTTTCCTGGTCTGTCCTAACAGTGACTCCAGACACACAGCCATGTGATAAACTCTTCAATAGTCTCTAAAACGGCCAAGCAAGAGACTCAATTGTATCAACTGCTCCAAGCTCTTAAAGGATATACCCGGAGAGAACACCTGGCTCCAACCTTGGTGTCAGAAAAGGGAACGGAAAACATAGTCCTGTTGACCCTGCAGAGACCTCCTTCCTAACGTCTGACGGTTTGTGATAACATTTACTGAGCTTTCCCACACACTGTACAGGAACATCGGGAAATGAGTACGTCACACAACACATATAGCTTTCTCTGTGCTAGTTAATGGTCGAACATCTCCTTCATGCAGTTTTACCCAAACAATATTCATATCCCTTAATATGTTTAAACATTGTGAAATATAAAATGAGAACTGCTGTAGTCCCTTCAGCCCATCAATTTTGCTCCTCCATTCAATATACAGGCAGTTCTCAGATAACGCGTGTTGATTAAATACAATTTGGCTGCAATGTGATTCATGAACCTTTTTCCACAAAGTGAATTCCCGTTCATTGTGACGCAATTCCTTGCCGGGAACCAACTGAACAGCAAAACCCAGCCTCAGGATCCTCTGTCTGCAAAATGTACAATCAATGTGTTCAGCTAAAACAGGAATACAATCCGCTCTGGAAGCCTTGAAACTGAGCCTAAAACGGGGAATTGTAGTATCCACTTAGAAAGAACTTTATTTCAAACTGTGGGGAGATTCTTGAGGAGAACTGGAATTTCCCCATCTGAATCATGCGATCAGTCAGCCCCACGCGCTTTCTGGTGAAGCGTGTGATGAAAGGTACACTGCTGTAGTCAGTGGCCTGTATTTTGAAAGTGTTACGTTTACAGCACTGTTTCATTACAATATGGGACATAAAGCTTTATTTTGACTGTGCTAGTATGTGTGTTAGACTAAATTGAATTTTTGGCTTGACTAATAATTTTGGGGGTTTGCCCCTTACCCTCTTTTTCCCATAGACCCCATTGTTAATATTGCATGATTTTGCACAACACGGTGTTGTACAGGAACACAGCGACTGAGTTATTGGAGAACAACCTGGATTGATAGCTGATCTTCTATCTTCACACCATACTCCGCTCTCTCCCTATCCTTTTAATTTCCAGAAATCCTTATTTAAATTCAGTGCCGAGGTTTCGACAGCCCGAGCTGGGAGAGAGTACTCCTGGTTCGCCAGTCTCAGAGTGAAGACATTTAGTCTCTTCTCAATGCAAAGTGACCTCTCTGTACTTAATGCTGTGGCCCCTTGTCTGAGGCATCCAAGCCAGCTTCCAATCTGTCGCGCCCTGTCAGAGTTTTATATATTTCACTGTGATCACCACTCATTTTCCTAAACCCATGGAATACAGGTCCAGTCGCCCAAAACTCTGCTCCCACAACAAGCCTGTTATCCCAGAGATCAGTCTGGTCATCCTTCCCTGCTCTCCCTCAATGTCAGGTTTGTCCTTTATTGGGTAAGGAGACCAAAACTGCACACAATACTGTACAATGTTCGGGATGGGGTCTCACCAAGGCCCTGTACAGCTGCAGTAGGATACTCTTACTCCTGCACTCAATTCCCCTGAAATGAAAGTGAAATACATCATTTATCTGTCTACCTGCTTTCTGCTCCTGCAATATTGCTTTAGTGACTGGTACAAGGTCATCCTTCAATGTTACAGCTCCCCACTTGCTGGGTCTATATACACTGGTCAGCGTGTCAATGCCATTCCCAGTATTGGCTTCTGGCTTCAGACTCACTGTCCTACATGTACTCAGAGGGCTGTGAAGAAATAAACGAAAATGCAGCTTAAGTTCCTTTGTAGAACATTTTTCAACCACTCCCTTTTCAAATGAGAGGCTGCCATTCTCTTGTTCCCATCAAAGTACACAACATCACATCTCTCCCAATTGCTCTCCATCTGCTACATATTATGCAAGTAATTTCACTTGTCTCAGTCACTTTGGAGCATTTTTACATCTTTCTCGCCAACTCACAGGCTGACATTGTTTAGTGCTGTCAGCAGACTTGGGAATATTGCATTTGAGCCCGTCAACCAAATATATGATGTGTATTGGGAATAGCTGAGGCCCAAGACACGAACCTTGCTATATCCTCCTAGCCTTCCATTTAAAAAAAAATGTTGTTTTATTCCTGTGCACTGTTTCCTGCCAGCTCTCCCATTCTAAAACCATGACCATACGTTAGACCCAGTCCCACAGGATTCGAATTTGCACAATAGGCTTGGGGCTTTATCAAAAATCTTTCTGAGATTCCACTCGTATTACATTGATACCTTCTCCATAATGTTGCTAAAAGCCACTTTCTCAAATATGATTCCCATTTCATAAATCTCTGTTGACTTTGTCTACGTCCATTAATTTCATTCCGATACTTTCTCTAAACTGTTTAGTTGCTAATTTCATTCTATTCCCCTTTTCTCACCAGACTAAAGATCCCTAGTATTGCTAGGAAGTTTTCTTTTTTATTTTGTTTTCCTCTGTGAAGGCATGACTGAAACTTTTGTTCCATAATTCTACCATTACCCGGTCCTCAATTATCTGACATCAAACTGTAAGAAAGCTACACATTTCTTTCTCTTAATTTTGCCATTAACATATTTTCAGAAAATATCGTAAGTTCTGTCTTATACACTTTGTTAAGACATTCTTCAGAAACCTATCAATTCCAATTTTAAGGTACTCACTGATTGGCCTTCTACAGCCATACAATCACAGAAGCAAAGACTCTGTACTATCAGAAATACAGCATGGTCTACATAAGGCCCACTTTCCGACACAATACGCCTAATCGTGTATCTTAAGGCACTTCAAGTGCACAACCGTGTATTTTCGAATGATTTTGAGATTGTGATCACATCTCCCCTCTCAAGAAGTGCACTTCAGACCCCAATACACACTGGCTGAAAAGCAATCCTCAAATCCTCACTAAACCGCAAACTCTTCACTTTAAAAGTGTGCCCATTTGACTAAAAGGAACAGCTGCTGTCCATCCACCCTGTCCATGCTCCCCGTAATCCTATGCTTTTGAATACGTCCCCCTCAGCCTCCTTTCCTCCAAACTAAACAACTCAAGTTTATCCAGCCTCTCTCTATATCTGATATGCTCAATCCCAGGGAACATCCTGGTGAATCTCCTCTTCAAACCCTCCCGTGCAGTCACATCCTTCCTGTAATATGGTTCCCAGAACTACACACAGTATTCCATCTTGGCGTCATCAAAGTTCCGCATAGCTCTTATAATCTGTGCCTCAATGAATCAAGGTTATGTTTACAGTCCTCTGTGCTTTCCCAAATTGTGTATGAACCTGTCCAGTCACATTCAGGGATGTGTGGAGAAGCACCCTCTGACCTTCCCAGTGTGCTGCCATTCATTGAGTCCTCTCCTTCTTCCAAAGTGTAGCACCTCATATTTATCAGGGTTACATTCCAACTGCCATTGATCTGTCCATCTGACCATCTCATCTGTATCTTCCCGTCACTTAAGGCCTTCCTCCTCACTGCCAGCCAATGGCCAATCTGTGTATCAAACACAAACTTACTTCTCACACTCCCCACCCCTCATCCATATTCACAGCGACATCATTTATGAGTACCACAAATATTAAAGTTGAAAATCACACAACATCAGGTTAGACTCCAACAGGTTTATTCGGAGGCACTAGCTTTCAAAGCGCTACTTCTTCATCAGGTGATTGTGCGCTTTGATGAAGATGCAGCATTTAGAAAGCTAGTGCCGCCGAATAAACCTATTGGACTATAATCTGTTGTTATGCGATTTTTAGCATTGTCCACCCAGTGCAACACCAGCACCTCCGAATCACAAATAATAAGGGATACAGCACTGATCCCTGTGCTATACCATTGGACACTGGCCTCCAGTCACACAAGCAGTCAACCACCACCTTGTGTCTCCTACCACTAAACTTCATTTTGATGCAATTTGGCAAGTCACTGATGAGTCCTACCTGTTTCCTGGTTATTCTGTTCCGCTGAATACACTTGTAGAATAATTGGGAATCCCTAATCTTGCCCTGCCAGCAGGTTTCCATGCCCCTGTGTTAGTTAGTCCCCTACGCATGCAGAATTTCCTCCTTATTGCAGTCTTAAATGGTCTGTCCTTTATCCTGCCATTATTTCCCTTGAATGTGGAATAGGCAGCCGGAGAAACATCCTGTTAATTTCCAACTTGTCACGTGTTTTGTGAATTTTATGCATTTCACAGTGACCCATCTCTAATTCTTTGAAACTCTAGAGAACACAGGTCGAGTTTCCTCATCGCGCAATCTCTCCAATTGAGGGATTAATCTGGGGAATGTCCATTGAACTTCCTCTGTGGTCAGTATATTCTTTCTCAGATTTAGTGACCAAAACTGTCCTCAATATTCCAGGTACAGTCTCACCAACACGCTGTTAACATGTCTTCAACATGTCTTTACATCTATATTCTGACCCCCTTAAAGCAATGCAATCCAAACTTTAACTTACCATTTGCATATATTCCTCCAAATACCCTTCACATTTATTGCATTTACAAACTCATTGTGTGAGTTCTTATAGAAAATTTTCTGATAATCTAAAATATGCCATTTCTACTGGTTCCCCATTATCTGTGCTGTAAGAATCAACTTCAAACTATTCCAAAGCTTGTCAAGTATGATTTCCCTTTCAGAAATACATACTGATTCTCTCCAATGTTGCTGTTAATTTCAAAATAACGAATATCACATCCTATATAATAGATTCCAACAGTTTCCCCACAAATGTCAAGTTAATTAGTCTGCAGTTCTCCACACTATCTCTTCTTCCCTTTGGAGATGCTTGGATCACGACCGTACATCTATAGTGTTTGGATCCAGACTATGCAGAATGCACTGGGTAATGGTGCACAGTCATCAACAGTGCAACTAATACTTCTATTAGTGGTTTATTTCTGAAGATTTTGGTATGAAGTACATCTAGTTTGCCAAGGTTAGCAAAGCTCAGTCCAGCTGCATGTTCAAGTAGAGCCTTGTTACTGATATAAATTGACTTTATGTCTTTCGATCCACAATTCCTGTACGATCACTTCGTATTTCTGGGTGATTTTCTGGATCTTCCTCCATGAAGACAGATGCGAGGTAACTGGTTATTTGCTTGGCCATTTCTCTGTTATCCATAATAAACTCGTCTCTCCTGATTGCAGATTTCCACATTTGACTATGCTTTTCTCTTTCCTTTGAAATATAGATCATAGATTTATGCAGTCCTTGTGTTCCTGTTTGTTTGTATGCATGTTCCCTTTTTGATTTCCTTACCCGTTTCATGGCCCTGCTTTTCTGGATCGTAATTTTCCGAGAATTCTCAGGATTCCACAATGTCTGGAATTCTTCTGAAGTCACTTCCTGTGATTAATATGATCTTTAATTTATTATGCTAATCATTGTTAACTCACTTTCTCACGCTTGGGTGTTTTACCTGAAATAAATAGACATATTTTTCAGACTTTGTAGTATTTCTATCAATCTCCTGGTCCTGACCATATATATTCAGGAACACTGCAGGAGGACAGGAAAGAAATAGCGGGGGCCCTGGTTGGTACTCTTGCATCTTCGGTCGTCAATGGGTAAGGTCCTGGAGGACTGGAGGGTAGTGAATGCTGTGCTGTTATTCAAAAAGGTCTACAAATAAAAACCGGGGAACTATAGAGCAGTAAACCTAAAATCTGTAGCAGGTAAGTTACTTGACAAGATTCTGAGGGAGAAGATATACATGCATTTGGAAAGACAGGGCCTTGTGAATGGAGGATTATGGCTCACAAGTTTGTTAGACTGCATTGATGAAGTGACCAGTAACTTTGGCAAGGGCATGGTTGTATATATAGATTTCAGTAAGGCCTTCAATAAGCTTCCACATGGTACGCTGCTCTGGAAGGTTAGATCACATGGAATTGAGGGAGAGTTGGCAAATTAGGTCCAAAATTAGCTTGATGATAGGAACAAGAGGGTAATCGTGAAAGGATGCTGGTCGGACTGGAAGCCTGTGATGAGTGGAATGCCTTAGGGGTCGGTGCTGGGACTATATATTCATATATTACACATATCTATGATTTAGATGAGAATGTACAGGTATGATTTGTAAGTTTGAAGGTGACACTAAAATAGGTGGTATCGTGGACAGTGAGGAAGGTTATCAGAAATCTCAGAAATTACAGCAGTACCTTGATCAGGTGGGGAATTGGGCAGAGAAATGGTAAATTGAGTTTAATTCAGATAAGTGTAAGTTCTTGCATTTTAGAAAGCAGGAGTTTCATGGTGACTGGCAGGGCCTTAAGGAGTGCAGTGGAACAGAGTGACCTTGGAATTCAGGTGCACGATTTTCTGTAAATGGAGTCCCAGGCTTTTGACTCACTGCCCTTCATCAGTTAGAGCACTGAGTATCGAAATTAGGGAGTTCTGTTGCAGTTATACAAGATGTTGGCGAGTCCATACTTGTCGCGCCATGTTCAATTTTGTTCACTTTGCTCGAGGAAGGATGTTATAAACTGGAAAGAGTGCAGAAGAAATTTACAAGGATGTTGCCAAGACTCAATGGTCTGAGTTATAGTGAGAGGTTGAACAAGCTAGGAGTTTGTACTTTAGAATGTATGAGGCTGAGGGGGATCTGATAGTAGTGTGTAAGATCATGGGAGACGTGGATAGAGTCAATGCACTCAATCTTTTTTTCCCCAGGATTGGGCAATCACGGTCTAGAGGGCATCAATTTAATTTCAGAGGGGAAAGAGTAAAAGGGAACTTGAGGGGCAATTTCTTTTACACACAGGGTGGTATGCATATGGGATGAGCTGACAGCTGTAGTTGAGGCGGGTACATTCACAAAATTTAAAATGCATTTGGACAAATACAGAGTTAGGAAAGGATAAGAAGGATACAGGGAAATGGCGGGGAAATGGGGTTAGTGTGAATGGATGCTTTTTCCGGGATGGACCAGTTTGGGCCGAATGGCCTGTCTCCGTGCAGTAAGAGTATATGGGTCTAACAACCATTGTTCTCCTACTGAATGTTATATTGTACTTTCCCAATTCACTGGAGCGAACTTGACCGTCTAACCTCTGGGCTTCCATGATGTTTGACCCGAATGTTCAAACATTCCACATTGAATGCAGACACCGTGTAAAATATAACATATTACTGTCACATTTCCTCCAAAGCTGCTTCAGAGGAAGGTTAGTAATTAGTCCTTCCGATCACACAATAGATAATAAACAATAGGTGCTGGAGTAGGCCATTCTGCCCTTCGAGCCTGCACCAGCAATCAATATGATCATGACTGATCATCCTTAATCAGTATCACACAACACCAAATCCGAAATAACCTGCTCTCTCGTTTGGTTCACAACATACTCTTCAACCTACCTGATATACACTTCAGGAATTTATTTTTCACAACATTAGCAGTCACTTAGTTAACTCAGTTTCGATGCAACTTGACACCATTCATTATTACTGCAGAACCCACAAGTATTTGTTACACATTCACAGGATGGGGGGCTTAGCTGGATAACCAGCATTTACTGGCCATTCCAGATGGCAGTTAAGAGTCAACAGCGTTGCCTTGGATCTGGAGTGACATGCAGGCCACATCAGATAAGAACAGCCGTTTCCTTCCCGAAAGGACATTAGTGAACCAGATGAGTTTTTCCAACAATCAGGAATGGATTCCTGATCATCATAAACCCTTGATTCCAGATACATATTGAATTCAAATTCCACAATCTGCCATGGCAGGATTTGACACCATGTCCCCAGAACATTACCTGGGTCTCTGGGTTAAGAGCCCAGCGATAATATCATTATGTCATAGCTTCCATTTGAGTATAGTTGCATATATAATTTCCACAGCATATGATGCAAAATATTTGCACGACAGTTTTGGTTCAGATATATAACACAACAAGTTTGTTTCTCCTTGCAATTTGTAAGACCCACCCAAACTCATTCTATGGAATCTGAGGGACAGAGTCTTTGTCGTTATTAGTGATAGACTTGGATAAGACATTCGGGGAGGCTCACCTCGATGCTGAGATGATCTGAAGACAGGCCCAGCAATACAGGACAAGCATCAATATCCATTCCGCTCTGTCAGGATAAGTGTCACTGTATATTCTCACTGCTCCCTCACACTCACTGTATGTCTCTTATAGCACCTATCCTTCGACCAAGGCTCACACTCTAACTCCAATAAGGCTCAAGCACGACCACTCTCACTGTTGAATTCAGCACCTTCCCTCCCCGACATTTTCTGTCCCTGATGCAATAATCCCACACACTAATAGCACGACATGGATACAACACGATGGACAGACTCCCTCCGTTAACCTCACCATGTCACACCTCACCTACCACAGCACTAACAGCAGGACCATCCACTTCCACCCACACTCCTTCCTTCCCTTTCACCCATTTCAGGAGAAACATCCTGGAATAGGACAGAACGGGCCAAGCCGGGTGGTGGAGTGCCAGATATCCGTTCCCTCATACCCCTACCCTGATATGTGGGGAGGATCCTGCAGAGAGCCGGAGAGGACCAGGAGGCCTTGTGTGGAGATTTGGAAACATCCACGTCCCACCAACCGAATAAGGAGCAGTGTTTAGTAAAGAGCAATTCTCAATTCAAACCTACTGTCAGTTCCAACCTCATCTCTCTCACTCGCAGATGAACAGATACCCCATTGCACAGAGATGCAGGCAGTGAAACACACAGACGTATTGGTAAATACCCCAATATACTAACATACACAATGCATACAAGGAGATAAGCATGCACACACGGAGAAGCACACAAAGACATAAACAGTCACACACAAATAGACACAAACACAGATAGAAACACACAGGCTGATACAAAGACAGACAGACATAGTCACACAAATACAAAAGTAACAAGTACATGGACAAACACACACTTAAGTACACATTAAGACACAGACGTGAGTGCCATTAGGACACAAATAAATAAGTTTCTGATTTATAAGGAGATCAAGGATTCTGGGAGAAGGTAAGAGAATGATGTTGAGGAACATTATAGAAATGACTTTAAAGTATATCAGACTCGATAGGCCAAATGGTCTAATTCTGGTCCTTTTTTAATGTTTGTGTGGTGTTATGCTATCAGGTATTCTCTTCCTGAGACAGCAGCAGCAACATATTTGATTGGAAACTGTCAGTGGGAATGTGGGAAAAGATTGGAGGGCAGAATGGTTAATGTCTATTCCTAGTTATTGTACCACTATATCCGAAAAGGGGCAGTGATTTGAAATGAGGTTGACACAGTTTTTAAAAAATGTGTCCCACAAGGAAAGAAGGATGTCCCTTTCCCTTTAATGTTGTGCTATCTGTGGTGTCCTCATCCTCAGGGAGCAGTGAAGACTCGGTTAATTTAGGTATTTTAGTTTGAGTTTGACTGATCTTTGCCGGACAGGATAGTCAATGTTTATTAGGAACAGACAGGAAACAGATGGTCAGACACACTCGGATCAGCCATGAGCATTCTGAATGGTGCCGCTAAATGGCCAACTGCTGCCCCTATCCAATGTGTTGTTCCCTCAATCCACGCTCCCGGCCGTTACAGAGATATACTGCTGCCCCTACCCCTTGTGTTGTTCTCTCAATCCACCACTGAGTGCGATTACAGGGTAGAGGACTATCCCATTCAGCCTGAATGGATCGTTACAATGAGACGGGAGGAGACCATTCTGCCCCTCCAAAGAATTACACAGGAATATAGGATGAAGTAATTCAGCTCGTTGAGTACATTACACAGCCCAGGATGAGGCCATTCAACCCGCCTGAACTGCTGCACAGGAACAGGGAAGCTGTCGCTAACAGGAAATAGACAGTAGTGATATATGACTTTTTAAAACAAAACTGTAACTAGTTTTGACTCAGAGATCACTGTAGGGTCATCACTGATCAATAATCTATGTAAAATATCTGGATGAAGGGACTGAATGGATCAAAGCTGAACTACCTTGTTCATCAAAATGATCATTCAATAGATCTTCAAATGGAGGTAGCGAATCTGCATTATGATGTAGACAGGGAACGTTAGTGAGCATACCCTCAGCAGTAATAATATAATGTGAGTTGTCTATTGGAGTCGGGAACAATTTAAATGGAGAGAGATTGCAGAACTCTGTGATGCAGATGTTTTTCATATTCTTGGTACATGAATCACATGAAGTCTGTCTGCAGATGCAGCAAGTGATTCGGAAGGTAAGTGGAATGATAATGTTTGTGGCAACGGGTATTAGGTTTAATTAGGAATATTTCACTGTATCTGTTCAAGGTTTGCTGATACCATATCAGATACACTGGGTGCAGTTCTGATCCTCTAAACTATAAAAAAGGATACAATTCCTTTCAAAGATGTTCAAAGATGCTTCCCTTTCCTCATTCCTGAAATGAAGGCCTTTTGTTATCGGGGATTATCGGTTTAGATCATAGATGAGAAATCTTACTGAACCATGATTTTCAGAGAAGTCTTTCAGCTGGATACATATTTTCTCTTGTTAAGAAGACTAAAGCTAGATCATATTTTTTTGTTGAGATGCATTGGTATTAACACAAATATTATGAAGATATCAACCCATTTTTAAAAATTACGCTGATGCATATAAGGACCTCATCTAATCATAAAACGCGCACATTATTTTCTTTTGCTAATGAAATGCACTGTACACAACAACAGCAATGATGCTGCATATAACATACAGTCTATTATCATCCATTCCAGAGAATGTACATGGAGAGTGCACATGGTCCAGTTTGGTGTTCAGTTGACATTCTTGTATTTTTCCACACAGAGATGGAGAAAAATATTACTTGCTTCAGAAGCAGCAGCCAATTGGTGTCTCTACCTTACTTTGTTCTGCCTGAAAACAAGGTGTAAGAGCAGAAAAATCCTGAGTCATCTTTACCATTCGTGGAGGATTCCTGATGAGGATTCATAGGAATCTCTGTACAGCTCGAAACAAAGGGAATTCAGCCAAATCCCACTGTTCCGGGAAGAAATCCGCATTCCCAGACATTTGTGTGAGCAGAATAAGTTCAAAGTCAGAAACATATTTGGGACACTCTATGATTTTACCATTTGTTCACAGTTCAACTTTCTGTGTCTCAGATTTTTCCAGAAAATTACCCAGTCCGATACCTATATCATTGGGCACAGCACTCAACTGGTTACATTTAAAATTTGCTTTCACCAATAGAGGAGTGGGAAAAGACATGAGTCACCCTCCAACATTGGTCAGAACACAAACAAGAGATTCTCAAAGGGTTGTTAAGGTGTGAATTCCCTTCCACAGACGATTGTGATGCTTGGATTTTTCCATTTGTTCAAAGTTGTCTATGTAAGACATTTGAAAGAAAAATGAATGTAGGGAAATGGTACTGACAGAAAAGTGCTGCTGAGACCTTAATCAGATCATAGTTCATGGAAGAGCAGTGACAAAGTGTCTGATGACCCACTCTTGCTCCACAGTCCCGTGTTACTATGGTGCATTCAGCCTCATACAGCTCCTGCAAGGTGCAGATGGGGGCCACTTGCTCCAAATACCTGGTCCACAGTAACACAGGATTTCATTTAATCACTCACAACTGTCACACTCAGATTGGTACGGATTGGAAAATGTTATTTGGTAATCCAGGCTGGTTTTGAAAGATGCCACTGGTCTGTTTACAGAGTGTCCCCTCTCTGCAACTTGCGCTTCATTTGTTGGTCTTGGTCTAGACCAGGATTCGTTATGAATAAAGCTCCATACCTCACTCAGAGATGATGCAAAAATGCTTTGCTCTCTCTGATTACAGCATACAATAACAGTACATCCAGGAAAATTACAGCCGTTTACTTTGAAATTACAGAAAATGAAAACATAAGGAACAGGAATATGTAATTCGGACGGTCAAGCCATTGTATTTGATCATGGCTGATCTACTGTTCGCATTAACTCCTCCTTAATGCCCAGTTCTTCACACTCCTCAGCTCTCTGAAAGGTCAAAGATTCATGTACCACCTCTTTAAATACTTTCAGTGATGTAGCTCCCCTAACTCTCTAGTTCAGATAATTCCTGACATTGATTACCCTCTGTGAGAGGAAAACACTCTCTACACGTACACTGTCACCAATTGATATGAATTAGAGGTGAACACAGGGGCTCAGGAAAGAGTGAATGGCCTTGATATCAAGGCAGTATTTGACTGCGGATGTCATCGGGACCACCTACTTATTTGAGCTTAATGAGAATCAGGTCTAACCTCCTCACTGGTTGGGGTCTTTCAGAGCACAAAGGAAGATGTTTGTGGTCGGTGGCCGACGATCCTCTTAGTCCCGGGACATCGCTTCACGAGATCCTCAGATTAATTTCCTCAGCACAAACATCTTCAGCTCCTTCATCAACGTCTATGTGCCCCCATTCCCGACGCCCCCCATCTATCTCAAGATCAGAAGCGGAGTGATCACTGAAGATCACACAATATTCGGAACATTTTGTCCGCACTCAGCTCCTGAACCGGTCTGTGTCCATATTCAGCATGACCCAAACAACATTCACATTTGTGCTGTTAAAGTGTCGGTAAAATTCATGTAACAGAACGGCCAGGCACTGCACATTTCCACAGTTAAAAGAGGAGCTCATTCAGCACCTCAAGCTGGTTACACCCAGATATGTAGAAACTAATCAGCCCATCGAAATGACTGAACAAGAAGAGGGACAGCCCATTCAATCCTCCTCATCAGAATAGTCACGGAATGGAATGCATTGCCTGCAACAGTAGTCGACTCAACAACCTTAAGGGCATTTAAACGGTCGTTGGATAGGCATGTGGTTGAGAATGGATTCGGGAAGGTTAGATGGACTTCAGATTGGTTCCACAGGTTGGCGCAACATTGAGAGCCGAAGGGCCTGTACCACACTGCCATGTTCTATGTTCTGTATTCTAGAGGGCATAATTATGAGATGGGAGAGAAAAAACTTAAAAGGGTTTGGAGGAAAAATATTTCTAAACAGAGGATGGTGCAGTTACAGAATGAGCTTCCAGGGGACGTGGTAGAGAAAAGTACATTAAGAACTTGGGAAAGACATTTGGGCAGGTACATGGAGAGGAGAAGGTTTGAAGGGATATGGATCAAATGCAGGGAAACGCGACTCATTCAGGGACTCTGGACAGCATGGACTAGTTGGACCAAAGAACCGTTTCTGTGCAGCATGACTCTACCTCCAGTTATTGGCATGTTATAGACACTGAAGAAAGTTACAGATATAGGGATTTTATTCTGGAATGCAGTACGTTTCAAATATATGAAGGGACTATTGGGAAAGGAGGAGGTTACAGGGAGAGGAAATGTTATTGGAGTTAAAAATTATTGAAGACGCTGGTCCCCAAGTCTTGCCACAGATACAATGTTGCAGAGTAGTGAGTCTCAGAACAACATAACTGACAGTAGGGGCAGTGACTGAGCCTGGGGTGTGCCTGTACTATATTCCCCTTCCAGCACTGTATCTATGTTATCTTTTGTGAGCCGATGTTTGAAGCCCTCTCATTCATCTCTTCTCTGTTCACTGTGAGTGATCTTACCTCACTGCAGGATTGATTGAAGACTCCAGGTCTCCCTGCCCTTTGTCTCTCTGGCTGATCGATGATATTCAATGTGGTGATGGACAAGACACCCTGTAGTTGGGAAGTCTACTGAGTCAGGAAATTCCTGAGTACCGACAGGAGGCAGAGAAATAGACAGAATGGGAAATTAGACTGATGCAGTGAGGGTTACACAGGGAGAATAGCACCGAGTCCCAGAGAGATCTGGAAAATTCCAGTCTCCATCCCTGGCCTGTGCTGTTGCGTCTCTCTGGACTGGAGGATTCTGTTAGCTCAGGATGTGAAGTAGCTGCAAAAGCGAGAGATACTGACAGAGGCAGCAATTAGACCCTCACAGTGAGGGATACCACATGGAGAGAGACTGAGTGATATCAGCAGAGTGCTGGAAGATTTCATAATGAAACAATTATGTCGGAAGAACAGGTTTAGGTTCCTAATGTTCTGGTATCAGTGCTCAGCAATGAGCAACCTTTGAGCAGGTGAAGTCATGGCCTAGTGGTATTATTGTTAGAGCATGTATCCAAAACATCACCCAGTGTTCACTGGAGACAGGTTTGAATCCCACCAGCGGAAGTGGTGGTATTTGCAGTCAATGCTTTTTTTAAAAATTGCAATTAACAATCCATTAATAAGTATGAAACTAATACTGACGTCCAAAATAACATTGGTTCATCAAAAAGACACTTGGGGACATCTACCTATCCTCACGTGATCTGCATGACATACTCACAGCAAAGTGTTTGCCTCTCAATTACCCTCTGAAATGGCCGAGCAAGTTACTCAGCTCAAGGGCAGCTAGGGCTGGGCAAGAAAGGCTGGTCAGCCAGAGACACCCACACCCCAAAACTGATTTAAAATATAATCCATTAGAATGGTCCCACTGGAACTGGGCTGGAACCGGTGTCCTAGCCAATCATGTTAGTAGACTTATGGACAGGGCTTTAAACTGACAGAGAGGATGCAGGGACAGGGTTCAGGTGAAAGGAGCTATCCAAATCGAAAAGGAAAAGGTGAAGCATCGGAACAACATGGGGATGTGGCTGAAGACAAGCAGAAACGAACAGGAAGGGACAGAGTTTAACTAAAACTCTACATCAGGGAATCGGTTTGTGACAGGAAATTGTAGGAAATGTATGTTTTTTTGGAATGGACAAAGTCTCTGCAATAAGGTAGATGGATTTGTGACAGAGATAAAAGAGAGTTAGACATCAGGGTGATGTGGTTAATGGGTGAACAAAAGGTGGGCATAAATATTCAATGATTTGCAACCTTGCGGGAATTCAGGCAAAAAATGGACATTGCTATCAATAATGGCTACAAAGACATTACAGAGAAAGCATTGGCCGCAGATCATGAAGTAGAGTAGTCTGAATGTAAATTCGGGCTCCTACTTGCCAATGACACAAGCAGCAGAACAGTTTTTGCCACCGAACAGCATTTCATTGCTCATCGCTGCATTAAACAGGAACTCATTGGAATTTTTAATAAAGGCATAATGACAATTTAGTGAAACTTCAAAATTCATATAATCTGGGACAATCACACTGACAACAGTGATATTGGAAGGGGAGTTCGGACGATTGTTTTCAGTGTTTCTTTGAATAACATAGTTACAGCCCTAGCCAGTTGCACAATGTCAGATCGACCGTTGTGTGATGAAACTTAGTGAATGAGAAATGTCACCTGGAGAGATCCTCTGGGAAATTGTGACAAAGTACAGTTTAAAGCAATATAAAATGTTAAAGTGAATCACAGAAAGGACAAGCTACAATTATAAACAAAAATAGCCAATTACATGAGTTTAAGAGGAGAACTGACCAAGGTAAATAGGCTAAAAGGACTGAAACGTGTGTGTAAATGAACAGTGGAAAACATTTGAAGGAACAGTGTAAAACAGTCAAGAAAAGGACATTCCATTGAAACAGACACAACCTCAATGAGAAACCCACACCTGTCCCTCACTCAGGACAAAATCGAGTATGAGGTTGAGAAGATCACCAAAAAGTATTTAAAATCCAGAAGTGAGAGGGGGTTTTAGGAGTAAGAGTTAAAGGGATTGCAAAGGGTTTGCTAACAGGAGGGTGGGGGGGGGGGGGGGAGGGCAGTGGGAAGGGAAACATTGTCAGGGTTTAATGACACGTCAGGAACAGGGAAGGGGAAGGTGCTGGAGGTGGTGAGAGTGTTACAGAGAGTGGTCAGGATCTGAACAGTGTTACAAAGCCAGTACGGATTGCTGCAGTTGGAGGGGTTTGCAGAGGTAGGGAGGGACATATGTATTTTTATTTATTTGTTCATGAGATGTGGTTGTCACTGCCTAGACTAACATTCTTTGACCCCACTGCTAATTACCCAGAGGGTAGCTCAGAGTCAGCCATATTGCTGTGGGTCTGGAGTCAAATGTTGGCCAGACCAGGTTAGAATATTTGATGTCCTTGCCTAAAGCAGGTACGTTAACCATATGAGTTCTTCCTACTGATCAGCAATACTTTTATGGAGGCCTCACCAATGTCTTGTACAGATACAACATGACATCCCAACTCTTACTCTCAATGCTCTGCCCAATGAAGGTAAGCATCCCAAACGCCAGCCTGTTTGCTTGTGACGCAACTTTCAAAGAACTGTGTACCTGCGTCACTACGTCACTGATTGACAACACTACCCAGGGCCCGAACATTAACTGTACAAGTCCCACCCTGGTTTGTTTCACCAAAATGGAACACCTCACATTTATCTAATTAAACTTCATCTGCTATTCTTCAGCCCACTATCCCAACAGTACTGTTCATCCTCTTGGTATCATAGATAACATTCTCCACTGACCACTTTGCCACCAATTTCAGTGTCACCCAAGAAGCTTACTTACCGGGAAACCAATATTCCCATCCAAACCATTTATCCAAATGACCAACAACAGTGGACCCACTCCACCACTGTTCACGTGCGTCCAGTCAGAAAAACAACATGTCTCCCATCACCCTCTGTCTCCTACCATCAAGCCCAATTTTGTACCCAGGTAACTAGCTCCTCCTGAATGCCATATTCTTTTACATTGATCTGAGCTTATTACCCACTTTACCATACGGAACGTAGAACACAGAACAGTACAGCACAGGACCCTTCGGCCATGAGGCCATGCTAACTTTTTTTCCAACTGTAAGATCAAACTAATCGACATACCAGTCATTTTACTGTCATTGATGTGCCGACCCAAGAGTCTATTAAATGTCCCGAAAGTATTTAATTTTACTACTACCGTTGTCAATGCATTCCAACGACATACCATTCTATCCTTTCTCTATCCTACCATTCTCTATCCTTTTATCCATCCTCCATTGACCTTAAAATTATACCCTCTTGTAACAGCTATTTATGCAACAGGAGAACAAGTCTCTCACTATTCACTTTCTGTGCCTCTCATCATCTTGTTCACCTCTACTAAGTCGCCCCCGCACCCGTCTTCACTCCAAAGAGCAATGCCTCACAAACCTTCCCTCAACTTTTCTTCATACGAAATGCCCTCCATTCCAGACAGCATCCTGGTAAATCTCCTGTGTACGCTCTCTAAAACTTGCACATCCTTCCTGTAAAGAGGGGACCAGAACTGAACACAATATTCCAAGTGTGGTCTCACCAGGCTGCTATAATGATGCAGTAAAACCTCACGGCTCTTAAAATCAATCCACTTGCTCAGGAAAGCCAACACAAAATATGCCTTTTTAACAACTCTATCAATGTGCGTGGCAACTTTGAGGGATCTATGCACATGGACCCCATAATCTCTCAGTTCTTCCACACTACCAAGTATTCTGCCTTTCACCTTGTATTCTGCATTCAAAGCAACCTTCCAGAATGAATCACTTCACACTTTTCCAGATTGAACGCCATGTGCCACTTCCAGCCCAGCTCTTCCTTCTGTCAATATTCCACTGCAACCTACAACAGCCCTCTACATTACCCACCACTTCACCAACCTTCATTGACAAACTTACTAACCCACTCTCAAACATCCACATGCACGTCATTTATAAAAATCACAAAGAGCAGGGTCCCAGAGCCGATTGTTACAGAACACCACTGGTCACTGAGCTTCAGGAGCAATACTGTCCATCTGCTGCCATACTCTGTCTTCTCTGGGCCATCCAAGCCTGTATCCAGACAGATAGATTTCCCTGTTTCCCATGCCTCCTCATTTTCTGAATGAGCCATCAACATATTCTGCCATATCCTCAAAGGATTCATTTTGAGGCATGACCTGCCCCTCACAAATCCATGCTGATTGTCTCTAATTTAACTATGGTTTTCCAAGTAGTCATATATCCTGTCTTTAGAGTCCTCTCCAATAATCTGCACATTACAAACACTAGACCAAATCTGTAATTCCCTGGATTCTACCTCCTTAACATGGCCAGGACTCCAAAAATCTTCCCTCCTCTGCCATGCTCCCCAGAGATAGGGACGAATATCAGAACAGGAGGATTTTGCAGACATTAGGAGGTTTGCAGTTTCAAAAGGAGGCTTCAGTAATTATGAGTTTTCATGGTGATGAAGGCATTTGAGGATAGAGGGAGGGAGGGAGGATTGTAGGGAATTAAGAGGTTTCAGAGTTTAGGTGTTTTGTTAGGGCTGCAAGTGGTTACTGAGTTGGGGAGGGTGTAAGCACTGGTAGATATTACATAAACATGTGGTTTTGGTTGCAATGGCAGGAAGAGGATTCAGGAAGCTGGAGAGTATGGGGTCTGAACGAGGTTACACAAATGGGAAGAGTTTTCAGGAGTGGAGGTGTTTACAGAGATATCAATGGTCTGATCTGGAGCAGAGGACCCAGATTGGGAGGGATGGGGGGACTGGAGGTGGTTTCACAGGGAGGGAGGACCATAGACCCACAGGAGGTTACAGGAATGTGGAGGGCTACAGGGATGTCAGGGGTTCATGAAGTTTGGAAATTTGGGAGGGATGGAGATGTTTACAGGGATAAGGATGTTTGTAGGACAGGGCTGGATCACAGACAGGGAGTGTTTTATGGAGCTGAGCAGATTACAGAGATAAAGATATTTGTATCGACTGGACGAACAAACAGAGATATGCAGGGTATCGTGACTGAAGATGGTTATAGATATAGGAAGGCTTAGGTTCTGCAGGTTGTTTAGACATGGAGGATGTGGAATCTGGAATATCTTTCAGAGATTGGTGCAGGAAGTTTGTTTGGAGACAGTTTCACAGATAAGGGAGCACAGCACTAACAGGAGGAGGTTGTAGAGGAGGGTGATGTTTACACAGATGGGGGTATAAGAGTTGGACAAGTTTATGGAGATGGGTAGATGGTGGAGACAGTGGAGGAGCTAATATTGACGGGGGATGATAGTGACAGGAAAGTGTTAAATAGATACTGGGTTTTGTAGAAACTTGATTGGGAGAGTCACAGCCATGGAGTGAGTTCGACAGATCAGGATTACTGCAGAGACCTGAGAGGATTACACTGATAGGGATAGTGGTCGGGTCTCCCCAGACTGTTGGTGTTTAGGGACTGGAAGAGATTTGGTAGATAGGGAGGGATGTAAGAGCTGCAGGAGCTTATGGAGAGTTGAAGAGTTGGAGCAGTTCACAGAGGGAGGTTTCTCAGATAGGAGTAGGTCACAAATAGTGAGGGTTGTGTGGTCTGAGAAAGTGAAATAGAGGGAGAGTTTTCAGGTCTGGAAGAGATTACACTGACAGGAACAGTTGAAGAGAGTGAATCAAAAATGCATGGAGAAGGTTCCGCAGATAGGGAGGTGAGTAGGGACTGAAGGTGAATACACAGACATGGAGGGTTATATTGTTAGACAGAGCTGAGAGGGGTAGGGACTGGTGTAGGGATTTACACAGATAGGGAAGGTTGTGTTTTGGTGAAGGTTACACTGATAAAGACAGTGTTAGGGAGTATTTCATGGACTACAGAGGAGCTCAGAGAGAATGTATTATGGGGAGTGGAGGAGATTGCAGACACAGAGATGACTGTCCAGTTGAAAAGAGCTTCGACAGACCCTCAGTGTAGTAAGGCTGGAGGGAGGTTACAATAATGAGAGAGACCAAGACTTAATTACTTCACTGATATAGAGCAAGTCTCAGCACATAACTGTCAAAGGGAAGTTGAGACAATCCAAATGAGTTTCAGAGATCTGAATGTTCATGGGAGTTTCAGGAGGGAACAGTGAGTGGGAGTGGTGTAACAAATGGCAATAGTTATAGGTAGGGTTCTAAGAACAGGAAGAGGTGACAGATATATCGACCTTTGTAAGGACTGGAGAAGCTTACATCGGAAAGGAGTGTCTTAGAGACTGGAGGAGATTACAGTGTTAAGAAAAGTACTGGGGATGGGGCAAGGTTCAAGAGACAGGGATGGTTGGCAGGACTGGACAAAAATCTGAATAGAATCTCCACAACCTGGAAGCAGGCCATTCGGCCCAACCAGTCCATTCCAAACCCCTGAAGAGCATCTGACCCAGACCCACCCCTCTACCTATTCATTAAACCCTGCATTTCTCATGGTTAACTCATCTAAACCACACTTTACGATCGTCAATCCGCCGATCGTGCAACGTTTGGATTGTGGGATGAAACCAGAGCGCCCGGGAAAACCCACACAGTCGGAGGGAGAACATGCAGAGTCCACACAGACAGTCGCCCAAGGCTGGAATCGAAGCCAGGTCCCAGGTGCAGTGAGGCTGCAGTGTTAACCACTGAGCCATCCCTGTGTCTGATTATACAGAGCACTGCAGACGTTAGACCAGGTTCCAAAGTTCACAAGGGTTTATTGGAAAAGGAGGAATATATAGTCAGGAATAGGACAAGGTTACATAGATGGTGTCCATGAGAGGGACTGGAGGAGGTTAACACAATAGGGAGGGCTGTGGAATCTCCAGGCAATAAGACGTAGGGACGGTTGGGGAGACTGAATGAAGTTAGTACTACTCAGAGATGTACACACTGGGTGAGGTTCTAGAGTTAGCAAAGATTCTATGGACTGGCTGAGGTTATAGACAGAGGCAGTTGTGTGAATGAAAGTTGTTACAACAATTGAGAGGAGGTTTCAGACACATGAATGGTTTTAGTGGCTGCAGGATGTTCGAGAGCTAGAAAGGCTAGTACTGACTGGAGGTGGTCAGAGGTAAGGAACATTGTAGAGAAGGGAGTTTGTTACAGAGACAGAGGTATGGAAAGAGAGGGCAAGGTTACAGATATTGGGACAGTTCAAGTGGCTTCAGAACGTTACACAAAGGGAGGGTTGGCAGGAAACGCTACAGAACTGAAGGACTCTGTACAGACAGGGAGGTGAAATGGATGTGGAAGGTTAGAGGTAATGGGATGCTGTAGGACAGGATAGAGGAGTGCTGTGGGGACTAGAGAAGGTTAGAGTGACATTATGTGCTGGAGAGGCTGGAGGAAGGTACACAGATGGGGAGGTCAGTAAGGGCCGGATGTTACAGACAGAGTGGGCTGTAGGTGCTGGACAAGATGGCAAACATAAGGATTTTTGTAATGTTTTGGCGATGCTGGTCATAACACTAGGTTTCAAAGTCATTTTGGAAAAAGAATAGTGCCGAAGTGAAGAGGCCAAATTTGGGGAAGCCCCGTAATCGTTCTAATCTGACTGTCACTGGGCATTCTCACTATCAGGAGACAGGGTCTGGCAAACACAGACACGGAGGAACTATTTGCAGTTACATTCACATTCGGAAAGAGGAAGTTTGTTAAAGTGATACAGTGAGAATTCAGGGTCGGTGTGGTCCCTGAACAGCAAATACTGGTCAAGCAATACTGTCAGCTGGATAAAGGAGGTATGGAACGATGGAAACAGGCGAAGCTCTTCAGAAGTATCAAGTGTGCAAGGGGGTCCTTAAAAATGATTGGCAAAGAATGGCCATGAAATATTCTCATTAAAATACTGTTAAGGAAAGGTCACAAGGTATTTTATGAGTGTAGTTAGAGGAAGAGGATTCCCAGCTAAAGAGTGGGGCCTGTTAGAAACCAAAGGGACAATCTGTGCATGGAGCAAGAGGAAGTAGTTGAGGTCTTCAATGAATACTTCCCATCTGTATTCACACAGGAGAAAGACATTGTAGCCGCGGACTTCATTTTGGATGGTAAGGTTCTATAACATGGTATGATCAATAACGAGGAGATATTAAATGTTTTCTTTGGCGTAAAGTTGGAGATAATTCCCAGTGCCCAATGAAATGTATCCAAGGCTGCTATGGGAGGTAAGGGAGGAGGTTGCTGGGTCCCTAGTGGATATATTTAATACTTTGCTGGCCACAGGTGAAGTGCCGAATGACTGGAGGATCGCTAATGTGGTTCCTTTATTCAGGAAGGAGGAGAAAGTGAGGACTGCACATGCTGGAAGAAGGGCTGATGCCCGAAACGTCGATTCTCCTGCTCCTTTGATGCTGCCTGACCTGCTGCGCTTTTCCAGCAACGCATTTTCACCTTTATTCAGGAAGGGCAACAGGGGTAGGCCTGGGAATTACAGAACAGGGAGTCGGACAGCAGGGGGAGGGACATTATTGGAAACAATTCTGAGGATGAATCAACACTTGAAAAGGCAGTGATCAATTCAGCTTAGTCATCACGATTGAGTAGAGGAAGATACTGTCAGAGGAATTCAGATTTTGAAGTGGTGTCTAAGAATGTTGATGAGGGCAGTGCAGATGATGTTGTTTACATGGACTTGAATAAGGCCTTTGACAAGGTCCGTCATGGAAGGCTTATCCAAAGGTAAAGAGCCATCGGGATCCAAGGCAGGTTGGCAAATTGGATGTAAAATTAGCGGATAGACGTCTTTGTGTTTGAAATTCTTTCACCAGCGGGTGTACCACAGGGATCTGTGCAGGAACCTCTGTTGTTTATGATGTACATTAATGACTTGGATGTGAAAGCGGAAGGTGTCATTAGTTGGTTTTCCAGATGCCATGAAAGGTGAGGGTGTTGTCCACAGTGAGGGGGATGGTCTCAGGCTGCAGTCCGATGTCAATCAGATGATAATCTGAGCAGAGCTTAGTTCTGATCAATGTGAGGTAATAACTTGTGGGAGGTAAGATAAGCAACGGACAGACATAATGAATGGTCAGTCCTTGCGGCGTACTGAGGAACACAGGGACATTGGTGGATAAGTCCATTGATCTCTGAAGGGGTCAGCACAGGTAGACAGGGTGGGCAAGACACCTGAACTGAGAGCGGGAGGGAGACCCATATCTTGATGGGGTAAATCACTCGAGCTGCTTGAGAGGATATAAACTAGTCTGGCAGGGTATTGGACCTTAAACAGTTGTAAGGTCAGATCGAAGATTGAGGCTGGTACACAACTTAAAGAGAGTCATTTCAAAAGACAAGGCAGGCAAGAACATAGCAGGGAATGGGGGGAAACTGATGATTAAACTGCATTTATTTCATTGCAAGGGGCCTGACAGCTAAGGAAGATGAATTCAGGACATGGATTGGAACATGGACTGGGATAGTATAGTTATTACAGAAACACTGCTGAGGGAGGGACAGGACTGGCAGTTCATTGTTTCAAGGTGGAGATGCTATAGGAAGCATCGAAGGGGAGGCAAGAGAGGACACGTGGTTGTGTGTTTTGATTGCATGAATCATCACAGCAGTACTTAGAGAGGATATTCCTGAAGCATCGCCCAATGAAACTATGTGGAACTCAGAAATAAGAACGTGTCATCACTTTGATACAATTGTCCTACTAACCCCGAATAACCAGTGGCAGATTGAGGAACAAGTATGTCGAGAGATCTCAAATATCAATCAGAATAATAGGTCTGTAATTTTAGGGAGTTTTTTAAACTTTCCAAACTTAGATTGGGACTGCCAGTGTTCAGCGTTTGCAAGGGATGAATTTGTTAATTGCGTTCCAAAAAACTCCCAGTCAATATATGAACGGCCTAAAAAGAGAAAGGGACAAATCCTGACCACTCCTTGGGAAACAAGATCAGGAAAGGGACTGAGGTGTCAGTGGGAAGGCATTTTGCTGAAGTGACCATAGTTCTACTAGTTTGCAAATAGCTCTGGAAAAGGACAGGCCTGATCCACAAGTTCAGTTTATAAAACGGGGCCACCCCAATCTTGATAGTATTAGCGAGGAACTTTCAAAATGTGACAGGGGAGTGTATTTGCAGGGAAAGGGAACTCTGGCAAGTGAGAATATTTTAAAAATGAGATAATTTGAGCGTTCAGCGCCAACATGTTCCTGTTTTTTGTGTAGGTCAATGCTGACAGCATTTGGAAATGCTGGCTGTCTATTGAGGGTCTGGTCACGGAAAAGGGGGCAAATGTTAGGTATAGCCAGCTGGATCAAGGGGATCCTTGAGAATCATAGGGACTGTAGGAATACACTTTGGGTAGAAATCAGTAATGCAGAAAAGATACATGAAAAAGCCTCGGCAGAGAAGGATAAGGAGAATCCAAAAGTGATTGTATAAAATATTAAAAGTAAACGAGTACCTCAGGCCAAAATTGGAGCCCTTAAATATCAATGAGGCAATTCATGTGTGGAACTGCAGGATATTTCCTAAGTCCCTAAACACATTTTTCACTCCAGAACTTACTGTGGACAAAGACTGGGGAACTCAGGGAACAAGAGTAATAGGTTAGACCACAAGTGGATTTCTCTGCAATTCCAGTCTCCGTGCTATAGGAATGATGTTGTGAAAATAAAAAGAGCTCATAAGTGATTTACAAAATGTTGCCCGGGTTGCTGCTGAATAAGCTGGGGTTATTTTCAGTGGAGCATCGGAGACTGAGGGGTGACCGGACAGAGGTTTATATAAACATGACGGACATGGATTGGGTAAACAGTCAAGGTCTTTTCCCAGGGGTTGGGGAGTCCAAAACTAGAGGGCATAGGGTTAAGGTTAGAGGGGAAAGGTTTAAAAGGGACTAAAGGGATAGCTTTTTCATGCACATGGTGATGTGTGTATGGAATGAGCTGAGAGAGAAAGTAACAGAGACTGATATTATGACAACATTTATAAGGTATCTGGATGGGAACATGAATAACAAGGGTTTTGAGGTACATGGGCCAAATGCTGATAAATGGGAGAGATGTGCTAGATCTTCTGGTCAGCATAGATACGTTGGACCGAAGGCTCTGCTTCCATGGTATCCATTCTATGACTTGAAAAGAGTGTATGTTTTAGAAGAGGTGGTGCTGGAGGTTTTAAAACACAAAGGTATAGAAAGCCCTAGGACCTCATTAAGTGTATCACAGGACATTGTGGGATGCTAGGGAAGAAATGGTGGAGCCCCTAGCAAAGGTATTTGTACCATTGACAACCAAGTATGAGGTGCTGGAAGGCTGGAGGGTGGCATAGTGGACAGTGAAGGAGGTTTACTCAGATTACAAATGGACCTTGATAATATGGGTGAATGGGCTGAAAAACCGTAGATGGTATTCAATCTGAATAAATGCAACGAATACATTTAGTACAACAAACAAGGGTAGAACTTATACAATTAATGTTCGGGGCCTCAGTTCGTGTTTTAATGCAGAGCGACCTCCAGGTTCAGGTAAATAATTCTTGAAGTTTGTATCACAGGTTGGATAAGACAGTGCTTGGTATGTTTGACTATTGCTTAGTCTATTGATTGGAGGATTTGGGACGTCATGTTGTGATTGTATGGACATTGGTGAGGCCTCTTCTGCAATACTCCATGCAAGTTGTGGCCGTCCAGTTATAGGGAGGATATTATTAAGCTGCACGGGTTCAGACGAGATTAACCAGGATGTTGCTGGGTATGGAAGGCTCGAGATTGAAATATGGCTGGATAGGCTGAGTCCTTTTTATGAAAAAAATTAGATATATAGACCAATTTAATGGTAGGTGCCTTTTCCTCAGGGTGTGGGATTCTCAAGAGGAGAGACCACATTTTTAAAGTTAGAAGAGAGAGATTTTAAAAAAAAGGCATGGGGGCAAATTGTCACACAGAGGGTTGTTTGAGTGTGGAATGAACTTCCAGAGGAAGGGGTGCATGTGGGTACAATTACAACGTTTAAAAGACATTTGCATGAGTATGTGAGCAGGAATGGTTTGGAGGGACTTGGGCCAGCAACAGGCAGCTGGGATGAGTTTAGTTTGAGATTATGGTGGGTATCAATTGAAGGGTCAGCTTCCATTCTTTATGGCTCTATGACAAGGATATGTGTTAATTCCATTATTCAAGAAAGGTTGCAATCGGAAACCAGGGAACTAAAGACCAATTAGCCTAATGGTGGGTAAGTTGTAGATGTGATCCTGCCAGACAGGAGTCACATTCATTTGGAAAAGGCAAGGATTGATGAAAGATAGTCAGCACGGCTTTGTGCAGACAAAGCCAGGTCTCATTAACTTGATACTTTTGTTGAAGTAGTGACCATACATTGTCTACACTAAAGTCAGCAGGGTCTTTGACAGGACTTAGCAAGATATACTGGTTCATAAGGTTAGTTCACATGGGATCAGGGGGAACTAGCCAACTGGATACAAAATTGGCTTGACAATAGGAGACAGAGGGCAGTGGGAAAGGGTTGTTGTTCAGACTGGAGTCCTGTGACAAGCGGTGTGCCAGAGGTTCAGGGCTGGGTCCACTGATATGCATCACCTACACAAACGATTTGGTTGAGAATATAGGAGTCATTGTTAATAAGTTTGTAGATGATCAAATTAATGGTGTAGTGGGCAGTGAATACAGTTATCGAATACAGTGAATACACTGACCAACTGGGCAAGTGGACCAGGGAATGAAAGATGGAGTTTAATTCAGGTTTTGGATTTTGTTAAGACAAACCAGGGATGAATGACACAGTTAATGGGAGGGCCCCGGCCAGTGTTGTCGAACAGTGAAAGACCAAGGGGTACAGTTACAGATGGACAGGGTGGCGAAAGTGGCATTTAGAACACTTGCCGTCATTGTCCAGCGCTTTGTTAGATACGTTGGAGATATTTGTAACATTGTCCTAAATAGTTCTCTTGGGCAGAGGAGGCTACGGAGTGACATTATAAAGTTTTACAAAACCATACAGTTCCTAAGAATGGTGAATAGCCAAGGGGAAGTGAGTCTAAAACTAGAGGCTATAAACGGGAGGTGAGAGAGCAAAGATTTAAAGAGGGAGCTGACGGGCAACATTATCCACAGAGGATGGTGCATAGACGGAATGGACTGCCTGAGGTACATGGGAGAAACAAGAATAATTACAACATGGAAAAGACATTTGGGCAGGAACATGGAGAGGTACATAGAGAGGAGAAGGTTGGAAGAGAAAAGAGCCAAATGCAGGCAAATGAGACTCGTTCGGTATAGGAAACCTGGGCAGCATTGAGGAGTTGGACCACAGATTCTGTTTCCATGCTGTATGACTCTGTATCCAGTTAAAGAGGATTAGAGTACCGAAATAAAGCATGTTGTAGACACTGAAGCAATTTACAGCAATAGGGATGGTAATCTAGAATGCAGTACCTTTAAAATATGTGGAGGGAGTACAGGGAATGGAGGTGGTTACAGGGACAGGAACTGTTCTAGGAGTTACAAATTATTGAAGACACTGGTGCACAAGCCATGTCACAGATACAGTGTTACAGGTACTGAGTCTTAGTGCAGTGTTGGAGGGATAACACAGAAAAGAAATATCCCATGCAGCATTCCAAACGTCTTGTGGGAGGCGTGCTTTAACCTCTGTTGTACTGATGCTCACTAAGACAGCAGAGGTCTGGACTGATAGCTCTGAACTCCCGATGCTGTCTCACAACGTAAGTTAAAGTAGATGTGGTGATTGAGCTTGGGGTGTGTCTGTACAATGCTCCCCCTCCAGCACTGCATCTGTGTCATGTCTTGTTTGCCGGTGTTTGGAGCCCACTCATTGCTCCCTGCTCTGTGCACTGTGAGTGATCTCACCTCAGTTCAGGATTTATTGAAGGCTCCAGATCTCTCTTCCCTTTGTCTCTTTGGCTGACCAAACATCTTCAATGTGGTGACAGACGAGACACCAAACAGTTGGGAAGTCTATTGAGCCAGGAATTTCCCGAGTACCTACAGGAGACAGGGAAATAGACAGAATGGGACATTAGACAGAATGGGACATTAGACTGATGCAGTGAGGGTTACACAAGGAGAATGGTACTGAGTCCCAGAGATCTGGAAAATCCCAAACTCCATCCCTGCTCTGTGTTGCTGTGTCTTTCTGGAGGTAGAAATCTGTTGACCCAGGATCTAGACTAACTGCAAGAGCGGGAAGCACTGACAGAGACTGCAATTAGACCCACACAGTGAGGGATACCACATGGAGAGATACTGAGTTATATCACTAGAGTGCTGGAAGGGATTGGGATCACAGAATCATGGGTTTAGATTCATGATGCACTGGTTTCAGGGATGAGCAACCAGTGAGCAGGTGAAGTGATGCCCTAGTGGTATTATTGCTAGAGCATGTATCCCAAACCACAGCTAATGTTCAGGGGAGACAGATTTGAATCCCACCACAGAAATAGTGGAATTTCAAATGAATAATTTCAAAAATAGTAAGTAAGAATCCATAAGTAAGTATGAAACCATTGCTGATGTACAAAAAACCCAAACACTTGTCCTTTAGATAAGGACATCTGTCCATCCTCACGTGGTCGGCACGGCATATCCACAGCAAAGTGATTGCCTCTCAATTACCGTCTGAAATGGCCAAGCAAGTTACTCAGCTCAAGGGCAGCTCGGGCTGGGCAAGAAAGGCTGGTCAGCCAGAGACACCCACACCCCATAACTGATTTAATAAATAGTCCATGAGGACGGTCCCACTGGAACCATGCTGGGAGCAGTGTCCTGGCCAATTATGTCGGTGGGTTTATGGACAGGGCTTTAAACTGACAGAGAGGATGCAGGGACAGGGTTCAGGTGAAAGGAGCTTTCCAAATGCAAAGAGAAAAGGTGAAGCATCGGAACAGCATGGGGATGTGACTAAAGACAAGCAGAAAAGAACAGGATGGGACAAAGTTTAACTAAAACTGTACATCAGTGAATCGGTTTGTGACAGGAAATTGTGGGAAAGAGTAAAATATGACTTTTTTTTTGGAATGGATGAATTCTCATCAATAAGGTAGATGGATTTGTGATGCAGTGATAAGAAGAGATTTAGTCACCAGGGAGACGTGGTTACAGGGCGAACATAAGGTGAAACATAAATATTCAATGGTTCACAATCTTGTGGAAACTCAGGCAAAATCAGTAACGCTAACAATAATGGATAACAAAGGCATTACAGAGAAAGCATTTGGCTGCAGATCATGAAGTAGAGTCAGTCTGAATGTAAATTCTGGCTACTACTTGCCAAGGACACAAGCAGCAGAACAGTTTTTAGCCACCGAACAGTATTTCATTGCTCATCACTGCATTGAACAGGAACTCAATGGAATTTTTAACTAAGGCATTGTGATGATTTTGGGAAACTTCAATTTTCGCATAACCTGGGACAGTCAGATGGACAACTGTGATATTGGAAGAGGAGTTCCAAGAATTTTTTTTCAGTGTTGTTTTGAATAACACATTGGGCAACTGGCTAGGAACGTAACTATCTCAGATTGACCGTTGTGTGATGAAACGTAGTGAATGAGTCATATCACCTTAAGAGATCCTCTAGGAAATTGTGCTAAGTGCAGTTTTAAGAAATATGATGTAAAGAGACTCACAGAAAGGACAAGTTACAACTAGAAATGAAAATAGCCAATTACTTGAGTTTGAGCAGACAAGTGACCAAGGTAAACAGGCTAAACAGACTGAAATATGTGTCTGTAAATGAACAGTGGAAAACATTTGAAGGAACAGTGTAAAACACTCAACAAAAGGACATTCCATTGAAATAGACAAAACCTTAGCAAGAAATTCCCACTGGTCCCTCACTCAGGACAGAATGGATCATATTAGATTATCAGGCTGAGAAGATCACCAAATATTACTTAAAATTCTGCAATAAGGGAGTGTTTAGGCGTAAGTTTTAAAGGAATTACAAAGGGTCGTCTAGCAGGAGGAAGTCAGATGGAAGGGGTACAATTGTCAGGGCTTATTGTCACAAAAGGAACAGGGAGAGATGAAGGGAATGGAGGTGGTGAGAGTGTTACAGAGAGTGGTCAGGGTCTGAAAGGTGTTACAAAGTCAGTACGGATTGCTGCAGCTGGAGGGGTTTGCAGAGGTAGGGAGCGCCATGTGTATTTTTAGTTATTTATTCATGGGATGTGCGTGTCACTGCCACGACTAGCATTCTTTGCCCCCACTGGTAATTACCCAGAGGGCAGTTCAGAGTCAGCCATATTGCTGTGGGTCTGGAGTCACATGTAGGCCAGACCAGGTTAGAATATGGCCTTCCCTAAAGCAGGTAAGTGAACCAGGTGAGTTCTTCCTACTGATCAACAATGTTTTTATGGAGGCCTCACCGATGTTTTGTACAGATTCAACATGACATCCCAACTCCGACTCTCAATGCTCTAACCAATGAGGGTAACCATCCCAAACGCCTGCTTCACCAGCCTGTCTACCTGTGACACTACTTTCAAAGATCTGTGTACCTATATCCCTGGGTCTCTGATTGACCACACCACCCAGGGCCCAAGCATTAACTGTACAAGTCCCACCATGACTTGTTTTACCAAAATGGCACACTTCACATTTATCAAATTAAACTCCATCTGCTATTCTTCAGCCCACTATCCCAGCAGTACTGTTCATCCTGTAGAATCACAGATAACCTTCTTCACTGTCCACTTTACCACCAATTTCAGTATAACTCAAAAACAAAATCTTACTTTCCAGGATACCAATATTCCCATCCAAACCATTAGTCCAAATGACAAACAACAGTGGACCCACTGCACCGCTGGTCACATGCATCCAGTCAGAAAAACAACATGTCTCTCATCACCCTCTGTCTCCTACCATCAAGCCCAGTTTTGTATCCAGTTCCCCCACTCCTCCTGAATGCCATATCCTTTTACATTGATCTGAGCTCATTACCCACTTTACCATATGGAACAAAGAACACAGGACAGTGCAGCGCCAGACCCTTCGGTCATGATGCCATGCCAATACTTTATCCAAACGTAAGATCAAACTAACCTACACACCCTTCATTTTATTATCCATGTGCCTATCCAGAAGTATATTAAATGTCCCTAATGCATCTAACTTTACTGCCACCTCTGGCAGTGCATTCCACTCGCCCACCACTCTGTATGTAACGAACCTACCTCTGAAATCTCCCCTTAACCACTCGCTAATCACCTTAAAATTAAACCCCCTTGTAATAGCTATTTATGTCAGGGTAAAAAATATCTCTCTCTATTCGCTCTATCTATGCCTGTCATCACCTTGTTCACCTCTGCCATGTCACCCCTCACCCTTCTTCACTCCAATGAGAAAAGCCTTAGCTCCCTCAACCTTTCTCCATAAGACATACTCTCCAGTACAGGCAGCACCCTGGTAAATCTCCTCTTTACCCTCTCTAAAGCTTCCACATCCATCCTGTAATGAAGAGACTAGAACTGAACACAATATTCCAAGTGGGGTCTAACCAGGGCTCTATAGAGCTACAGCATAACCTCGCGGCTTTAAAACTCGATCCCCCAGCTAATGAAATCCAACACAATATGTTCCTTCTTAACAAGCCTATCATCTTGGGTGGCCAACTTTGAGGGATCTCTGGACCTGTTACCCAAGATCCTTCTGTTCCTCCACAGTGCCAAAGATCCTGTCTTTAACATTGCATTCTGCATTCAAATTCAATCTTTCAAAATGAATGACTTCACACTTTTCCAGATTGACTTCCATCTGCCACTTGTCATCCCAGCTCTGCATCCTGTCATTGCCCCGTTGCAAACTACAACAGTCCTCCACACTATTCACCACTCCACCAACGCTTGTGTCATTGGCAAACTTACTAACCCACTCTTCCACTCACACATCCAAGTTATTCATAAACTCACAAACCTCTCCCTGCAGAAAAACACTGGTCACTGAGCTCGAGGATGAATGCTTTTCATCTATAATCACCCTCTGCCTTCTGGGAGACATTAATTCCATATCCAGACAGAGAGGTTTCCCGGCAACCCATGTCTCTGTACTTTCTGAATTGAGCCTAAAAGGTATTTTGTCACATTCTCAAAAGTTTCAATAAGATTTATAAGGCATGATCAGCCCCTTACAAAGCCATGCTGACTATCTGTAATCAAACTATGGTTTGCCAAGGAATCATAAATCCTGTCTCGGAGTCCTCCCCAATAATCTGCACACCACAGACATAAGACTGACAGGTCTGTAATTCCCAGGATTCCATTTCCTCAACAAGGGAATAAAATTTGCAACTCTCCAATCATATGGTCCGACTCCAGTGAACAGTGAGGGTGCAAAGTCATTGCCAAAGTGCAACAATCTCTTCCCTCGCTTCGTGCAGTAACTTTGGGCACATCCCATCTGGTTCAGCGGACTTATCTATCCTTATCTTTTACAAAATTCTCAGCATATCCTCATTCTTAACATCAACGTGTTCACGCATATCAGCCTGTTTCAGGCTGTCCTCACAAATGTCCCTCTCAGCAGTGAATACTGAGGCATAAGATTCATTAAGGTCCTTCCCTGCCTCCTCCGACTTCAGGCACGAGTTCCCTCCATTATCCCTGACAGGCCCGACTCTCACTCTGACCATCCTCTTGTTCCTCACTTAAGTGGAGACTGCCTTATGGTTTTCCTTAATCCTTCCCAACAATGATTTTTCATGTCCCTTTCTCGCTGTCCAAAGTCCACTCCTAAGTTCCTTCCTGGTACTTTCAGAGAATCCCTACAGTGTGGAAACAGGCCATTTGGCCCAACAACTCCATATCAACCCTGCAAACAGTGTCACACCCAGACTCATTCCCCCATCCTATTACTCTCCAATTGTCCTGACTAATGCACCACACCTACACATCCGTGAACACTATGGCTAATTTATCTTGGCTGAGTCACCTGACATGCACATCCGTGGGCTGTGAGGGGAAACTGGCGCACCTGGAGGAAACCCACGCAGACACAGGGAGAATATACAAACTCCACACAGACAGTCGCCTGAGGCTGGAATCAAAATGGAGTCCGTGGTGCTATGAGGTAGCAGTGCTAACCACTGAGCCATCGTGCTGCTCTATGTTGCCCTCGAAAAAGCTTTCTGACCCTTGCTTCCTCAACCTTAAATAAGCTTCCTTCTTCCTCTTGACTAGATGTTCGAAATCCCTTCGAACCATGTTAAATGCTTCGCTGTCCATGTGGACAATGTTGACTGCTCTGCCTTCATCTATCTCTTGCCCACCTCCTCGAAGAGTCAAACTGGTTTGTGAAACAGTGTTTTCCACTCACGAAGCCATGCTGACCACTTCGAATCAGCCCTCGTCTTTGTTAATATATGTGGTACCTTTTTCTCATAATCTCCTCCAACAACTTCCCTACCACTGGGCTCACTGAGCTGTAATTTCCTGGCTTTCCCCTGCAGCCCTTAAGTGATGGAACAGCATTATCCTCCCTCCAGTCTTCCGGCACCACACTGCATCTGTTGATAATATAAATATTTCTGTTAGGGGCAGTGCAATCTCTTCCCTAGATTTCCACAATACACCTAATGAGCTACTGAGGATTGATCTCACTTTATTTGTTTTAAGATTCCAGCACTTTCTCTTCTTTGTTGAGGATTCTTTCTAAGACATCACTATTTACTTCCCCATTTTCCCGAGCTTTCATGTCTTTCACCACAGTAAATACTGACAACACTATTTTGTCTAATATCTCACCCACCTCCTCTGGTTCCACACATAGGCGAAATTAATCATATTTCAGAGGCCCTATTTTCTACCAAGTTACTCAAAAGCCCTTAATGAAATTTGTGTAGAGGTTTCTGATAATTCAAAGACACCATATCCCCCGTACCACTACACCCCTTCTATACCCATTCAATTCAGCCATTTATATTCACACAAACAAATTAAATCCAACAGGCTGAAAAACAAATTCTCTTTTATAAAATGTGTTTCTAAGTGGCCAGTTATTGCATTTTAAAATATTCTTTCTGACAATTTTAGTATGCTCCCGACTTAATGTCAGGCTAACACTATTTGGTTTCAGACTGGCAGGAGAAAGGGTTATGGGAGTTCTTGTTCATCAATCTAAAAAGGTTAGCTTCCAAGGTCAGCAGGTAATAGAGAAGTCAAATCAAATGCTGGCATTTATTACAAAGGGAACGGAGTCTAAAAATAGGCAAACTAGCTAAAATTAGGCAAGGTTCAAGTCAGACCACACCTAGAATATTATGAACAGTTTGAGTGCCCGAAGAAAAGATACTGTCGCATTGGAGGCAGGTCAGAGAAGCGTCACTCGGCTGATCCTGGGAATGGAGGGATTTTGTATTGAGAAGAGGTGGAGGACGTGGACGCTGAATCCATTGAAGTTTAGACAATGAGAGTGAAATGGAATGAACCATCCAAGATTCTAAGGGGCTCTGATCGGGCAGATGCTGTGAAGTTAGAAAATAGAACAGTAGAGCACAGCAACAGGCCCTTCGGCCCACCATGGCTGTGCTGTGCAAGATGCTATTCAAACTCATATCATCTGCCTGCACATGGTCCATATCCCGTATCCCTGTTCATGTTTCTGTCGAAATGCCACTTTGAAACTTTATTCACATTCTGTTGCTACGACCTCCCTCGGTAACCTCCACTCTCTATATTAAAAAAAACTTGTCACACGCATCTCGATTAAACGTCCTCTTTCTCACCTTAAACCTATGCGCTCTAGGATTTGAAACTTACACATTGGAAAAGAGATTCCAACTATCCACATTATCTATCCCTCTCCGTATGTTATATTCTTGTACCTGGTCTCCTGTCAGCCTCTGATACTCTCGCAAAACAATCCAGCTTTGTTTAATTTCCCCTTACACCGAACACACCATGAAAACCCTAACACAGGCAAAGTGCTGATAAACCCCTTCTGTCCCCTCTCCAAAGTCTCCACATCCTTCCTATTGTGTGGAGATGAGACCTGCACACAGTACTCCAAATGTGGCCAAACGACCATTTGATACAATTACAACATCAGATGCAAACCACTATACCCAGCGTTGTGACCGATGAAGGCCAGTGTTCTATTTGTTTTCTTTCCTGTCTGAAACACTTCTGTTGCCATTTTCAGGGAGTTAATGTCTTGCACCAAGATCTTTCTGTTTATCAACTTCCCTCAGTATCCTAAATTTCCGCTTGAATCTGACATCACCTCACACTTGTCCAGATTAAACTCAATTTGCCCATTTCTCTGCACATCTTTCCAACTGATCTGGAAAGCTCTGCAACCTTGGACATTCTTGTTCGTTAACCCCATCTTCACCAATTTTCATTTCATCTCCAATAATTATCTTTGACATTTCCCTTCGTTTCAGTTGTGTGAGAATTTGTAATCAGAGGCCATAAAATCCAATCAAGGGCTCACCTATTTAAGATGGAGATGAGGAGGAATGTCTTCACTCAAAGGGTAGTGACTCTTTGGGAATTCCTGACTGGAGGGGGCTGTCGAGACTGGGTCATTAAGAATATTTACAGCAGAGATGGTCAGATGTTAATGAATCAGGGAAACAAGGGCTTTGTGGAAAAGGCAGGAAAGTAGAGTTGAAGAGTATCAGGTCAGCCATGTTCAGATTGAAGGGCAGAGCATCCTCAATGGGCCAAATGGTCTAATTTCACTCCTACTTCTCATGGCCTTACCTCAAACTGAGCATCTAGATTATAACATTGTGGGTCTCTGCTCACAAAACGGCTTTAGATTAGGATTTTAAGGTATTTATTATTACACAGTATTTGATCCACAATAGACAATTTTGTTGATGGCTCCTTGATATGATGTTACAGAAAACCATCTCATATACAATCCAGGATTCCATCCATTATAGCACTGATATTCATTAGTTAACCAGTTGGGATGGAGACCACCGTCACACACAGTAACTGTACTGCCCTTGCTACAAGTATATTCAGTGTCCAGATCGTAACCATATTGACATTACCATCACTTTCTGGTGCCCATAAAATAATTCCTGCTAACCGTTACTGCTGCTTGCTCCACCCAAACAGACTCCAACATTTGATCTTCAGATCCATATGACTGTCTCATTAAAGCATTAACCTCATCCCTTCTTCACTACTTGTTGCCTTTTTGCATAGATCGCAACAATCCTTCAATATTCCCTTCCCTGTGATGGTCATTCTGCAGCGACATCTCCGGAATGACGGTTCCATCATATCAATTCACTGTCATTCCATCTCCCTTATGGCGAATACGGGGAGTCATTCCTCAGTAGTGGGGGTTTAAACAGATGGATAGAGGTTACAGAGATAGGGAGACTTACAGGGACACAAGGATGTTAGAATTAAACAGAGTTACATCTGATCAAGTATGTCAGCGGGACAAAGGGGTTTGGGGATTGGAGGAATTTACAGAGATAGAGCTGGATTAAATTCTGGAGATAGGGATAGGGATGGGTGTAGGGTGAGGCAGGCAGACTGAGAGGGACAGACAGGGGAGTGTTTCCAAGAGAAGAGTCCTAAGAGAGATATGGAAGGTTGCAGTGACGGAAGAGGTTTACAGATATCGAAGGCTTCTAGGTGCTGAAGGCTCAGAGATAGGAAGGCAATGGAGAATGCCAGGTTACTGGGTTAGAGACAGTTACACAGATGGGGAGGGTTGCTCAAAATGAAAGAGGTTCCTGTGGTTGGGAGGGTTGGGGGAGAACCAGAGTGAAATTTAAATAGATTAATTTCTAAGAATTGGAGAAGAATAAGCAGATTATAGGTAGGTTTTGAGACTAGATCAGCTAGCATTGAAAGTGAGTCTTATCGGAATTGGAGAGTCATAAAGATTGGGGAAACTGCTAAAATTGGGAAATCACCAGGAACTTCGAGAGATTACCCATCAAGGGAAGATTAAATGGGCTCCATAGATTGGGGATTTTGACAGGACTGGAAGAGGTAATTCAAATAGAGATGGATTTCGGGGTAGCAGGTGTTTATGGAGATAGTGAGGGGTTGGAGCAGTTTACATAGACATGCAAGTTTTTAGGCAGTACTAAGATACACAGGCTTTAGTTAATGCAAGAATGGGAAGCTTAATGGGACTGGAAGACTGAAGAAAGTTACGGACAGTAGTGGTGGCTGCAGATGTTAACAGATTACAGAGAGACGTGCAGATTAGAGAGAGTGTGGGCATCAGATTCTGACAGACATTGTAGGAACTGGAGTAGCCTTGGCAAATGGGCAGTTTGCAGTTATAGAAGATGCTGAAGGGGCTGGAAGCAGGAAAAGGTGTGGGAGGGTTGTGGAGGCAGCTTGTGGTTTGAGATACGGATGGCTGCAGAGACTGCAGGGGATCATACAGACAGGGAGTGTTCTAAGAGCAGGAGAAAGTAGCAGAAATAGAGCAAGTGCAGAGCCTGAAGAAGGTTCAGCAATCAGGAGGATTCAAGGTGCAGGATAATGTTACAAAAACATGGGCAGTTGTAGGGATTGGAGGATAATACAAATATAGGGAGAGCATTCGACACTGCAGGATATATGACAGACATGGGGAGAGTTTTACAACTAAAGGGAATTAGAAACACCAGGAGGCTTGGAGGTTATTGGAGCAGCTTTGACTGCTCCAGGGAGAGATGTGGATACTGGAACAGGAGACATAGTTAGGGGGGGTTTTAAGAAGAAGGAGGACTTTTCAGAAAAACGCAGGGATGTAGGGATGGGACATGGTGAGAGTCACAGTGAGAATTACGGAAGCTCATGAAGGTAACAGAAATAGTGTAGTCAGATGGGGAGGACGTTAAAGGCATAAAGATATGTAGTGACTGAAGCAGATTACATGCACAGGGAGGGGAGCAGGGACCAGCAGAGTTTACAGAGATTGAGTGCACTTTAGAGAGGAAGAGTTTATCGTCATCATTAGGATTATAGAGACTAAGTTCCATGATAGGGACGGTTGAACTGGAAGGTTTCTACAGACATGGAGGATGTTATCAGGTGGAGGGGGTTCCTAAAGTCAGGAGTTCCTTGGGAGATTACACGGATAGTGAGATTCTCAGGTAGGACCCAGACATAGTTACAAAGACAGGGAGGTATTTATTTCTGGAAGGAATTACACAGATCGGGACAGCTCAATGGAGTGAATAATTCTTCACAGACAAGGAATTCTTGGAGGAGCTAGAGACGTTTACCCAGATAGGGAAGAATGGAGAGGTTAAAGGCAAATACATTGACATGGAGGGTAGTATTGGTAGGAGGGGTTTACAGGGATAGACAGGACTGTCGGGGTTTACTGGGATGAAGGAATTTAGTATCTACTGGAGACGTTTAGGGATTAGGTTGTTAGGGATTGGAGAACCTGACAGAGACAGAGAGCATCGTGGGGACTAGAGGAGATTCCAGGGGAAAGATGATCGGGAATGGAGGATATTACAGAGATCACTAATACAGCATGAGCCAGGATTGATACCTGGGACCACCTGGGTTGTCTCAGTGAGGACCATACAGCAGAGGGGAAAGACATGCCCTCACAAGATGGTGGGATTGAAGCCTCGAATGTAGTTGTTCCTTGCCCACAGTGTCCTATGTCTCTCAGCCATATTTCTGCGATGGCTGGAATATCCCAGTATCCAGAGCCAATCCATGCTCTGAGCTCATCTGCCTTCCCAGTCAGGCTTCGTGCATTGCCAGTCAGCCCACCTGCACCCCCCAACCCCCCCCCACCAAGGAATACTGGTGCTCCTCTGCTTCAAGTCCAAGTTGCCCCCCCCACCCATCTTGTACAGGTCACCTCTAACCCAGAAGAGATCCCTATGCTCAAAGAACTGAATACCCTGTGCCCCCTACACCAGCTCCTCGGCCACAGATCCATCCGGATTATCTTTCTATGTCTATCATCACTGGGACATGGCACTGGGAGTAATCTGGAGCTCGCTACCCATGAGGTGCTGCTTTTTAACTTATGACCTAATGCCCGATACGCATTTCACAGGGCCCGATCCCTTTGTCTACCTCTGTCATGTGGACCGACGTACATAATAACCTCTGGCTGTTCACCCTCCACCTTCAGAATGTTCAGTAACAGCTCAGAGTCATCTTTGACCTGGTACCCGGGAGGCAGCACACCATCCTGGGGTCACTTCTGCAGCCACACAGACTCCTGTCTGTCCCCCTCACAACTGAGTGTCCGATAATGAGATAGAATGTGGCAAACAGAGACTGGCATGAACTACCTGCAGTCAGGGCTATATTTGGAAAGTGGAGTATTTTAAAGTGATACAGTGAGTATCCATGGCCAGTGTGTTAATAAACTGGGAATGACAAAGGGAGAAAGTCCAGTGAATACTGACCAAGTGATATCGTGAGTTTGATCGAGGAAATGCAGTTCAATAAACACAGGTGAAACTCTTCACAAGAACAGAGAGGGCAAGGGGTCCTTAAAAATAAGGGGTAAGCAATGGCCATGAAATATCCTTGGCAGACACTATTAAGGAAAAGCTATTTTGTGACTATAGTCAGAGTCAGAGGATTCCCAGTAAAGACTGCGTCCTGTTAGAAACCAAGGGGACAATCTGTGTATGGAGCCAGAGGAAGTAGGTGAGGTCTTCAATTAATACTTCCCATCTGTAATCACACAGGAGAAAGGCATTGTATCCGGGGATTTCCGTTGAGATGGTGAGGTTCGAGAATATGTTAAGATCAATATGGAGGAGGTATTAAATGTTTTCTCAGGTATAAAGGTGGAGAAATCCCCAGAGCCCAATGAAATGTATCCCAGGCTGTTATGGGAGGGGAGGAAGGATATTGCTGGGGCCCTGGTGGATATATTTAATACTTTGCTCACCACAGGTGAAGTGCAGAATGACTGGAGGATCGCTAATGTGGTTCTTTAACTCAAGAAGGGCAGCAGGGATAGGCCAGGTAATTACAGAGCAGATAGTCTGACAGCAGGGGGAGGGAAATTATTGGGAACAATTCTGAGGGACAGAATGAATCAATAATTGGAAAGGCAGGAAACAATTAGGGATAGTCAGCACGGATTTGGTAAAGGAAGATCCTGTCTGATGAATTCAGCTGAGATTTCTTTGAAATCACGAATAGAAGTATTGATGAGGGCAGTGCAGATGATGTAGGTTCTTTGGGGTTCACTATGGCCTTTGACAAGGTCCCACATGGAAGGCAGGTCCAACAGACCAATGCGATTCAAGGCAAGTTGGCATATTGAATCCACAATTTTTGGAGGGCTGGTTTTGTGTTTGAAATACTTTCACTAGTGGGTGAACTGTGCAGGAACCATTGCTGTTTATTATGTACATTAATACCTTGGATATGAAAGCAGAAGGTATAATTATTAGGTTTACAGATGATATGATAGCGAAGTGTGTTGTCCACAGTGAGGAGAATGGTCTCAGGCTACTGTCTGAAGTTTGAGGCTGGGACAGAATTTCAAGAGAGTCATTTAAATAGACAAGGCAGGCAAGAGCACAGCAGAGAATGAGGGAAAACTGATCAATTAAAATACTTTATTTCAACATAACAGGCCCAACAGGAAAGGCAGATGAACTTGTTGCATGGACATGGGACTGGGACGCCATTGGTATGACTGAAACACCGCTGAGGGAGGGACAAGGCTGACAGCTCAATGTTCCAGGGAACAGATTCTACAGGATGGAGAGAACAGGAGGTGAGAGAGGAGGGGGTGGAGTTTTTAATCAGTGAAACATCACTGAAACACTTAGAGAGGATATTCCTGGGAATCGCCCAGTGATACTGTAATGGTGGAAATGAGAAATGAGAATTGGTCATCACTTTGATATGACAGTACTACAGGCCCTCAATAGTCAGAGGGAAAAGGAGTAGCAAATATGTCGGGAGATCTCAGATATCTGTAAGAATGATAGAGGAGTAACGGTCGGGGAGTTTAACTTTCCAAACTTAGACTGGGCCTGTCAGAGTGTTCAGAACTTGGATGGGAGGGATTTGTTCGGCGTTTTCTAGAAAACTGTCCGAGTCAGAACGTAAATGATCAGACTACAGGAAGGGGCAATAACTGACCTCCCATTGGGAAACAAGGTAGGGAAAGGGACTGAGGTGTTCGTGGGGCAACACTTTGGCAAAGTCACCACAACCATATGAGATTGAAAATAGCGATGGAAAAGAACATGGCTGGTCCACAAGTTAATGATCAAAACGAGCCTTCCCTGAATCTAGAAGCTATGAGTGAAGAGTTTTAACAATTGATTGTCAAAGCTATTTGCAGGTAAATGGATGTCAGGCAGATGGGAAGCTTTGAAAAGAGATAAAATGAGAGTTTGGGACTTGCATATTCCTATTAGTGTGAATGACAATGCTGACAAAAGTAAGAAACACTGGATGACTGGGGGTATTGAGGCTCTGGTCAACAAATTGGGGACACATGTCACATATAGCCAGCTAGATTAATGGAATCCATTGAAGAACATTGTAGGTGGAGTAATTCACTACACAGGGAAATCAGGAGGGCCCAAAAGGGGCCACAAAACGTGTTGGCAGATCAGGCTGAGGAAAGTCCGAAGAGATTCTTCAAAGATATTAACAGCAGAAGATTAACTGGGGCAGAATGTGGCTCCATGAAGACGAATTGAACCAGTGGAGATAGGCGAGATCCTGAACAAACATTTCACGTTTGAACTTACTGTGGAGGAAGACTGGAGAGGTCAGGGAAAAAAAAACAGTCATGTCTTCCATGAGGTACTGAAGGTTCTAAAGTGCATATAAGATGGATAAATCCTTGGGAACTAATCAAGTATAGAACATAGAACATAGAAAAAATACAGCGCAGTACAGGCCCTTTGGAGCTCGATGTTGCGCCGATCCAAGCCCACCTAACCCACTATCCTCCATATGCCTATCCAATGCCCATTTAAATTCCCATAAAGAGGGAGACTCCACCACTGCTACGGGCAGGGCATTCCAGGATCTCACAACTTGCAGAGTAAAGAATCTACCCCTAACATCTGTCCTATACCTACCACCCCTTAATTTAAGGCTATGCCCCCTCGTAATAGCTGACTCCATACGTGGAAAAAGGTTCTCATGGTCAACCCTATCTAAACCCCTAAACATCTTGTACACCTCTATCAAGTCACCCCTAAACCTTCTTTTCTCCAATGAAAATAACCCCAAGTGCCTCAGCCTTTCCTCATACGATCTTCCTACCATACCAGGCAACATCCTGGTAAACCTTCTCTGCACCCGTTCCAGTGCCTCCACATCCTTCCTATAGTATGGCGACCAAAACTGCACACAATACTCCAGATGCGGCCGCACCAGAGTCTTATACAACTGCAACATGACCTCAGGACTCCGGAACTCAATTCCTCTACCAATAAAAGCCAGTACGCCATATGCCTTCTTCACCGCACTATTTACCTGGGTGGTAACTTTCAGAGATCTGTGTACATGGACACCAAGATCCCTCTGCTCATCCACACTACAAAGTATCCGACCATTAGCGCAGTACCCCATATTTTTGTTACTCATTCCAAAATAAATCACCTCACACTTACCCACATTGAACTCCATTTGCCACCTTTCTGCCCAGCTCTGCGGCTTATCTATATCCCGCTGTAACCTGACACATCCTTCCTCACTGTGAACAACTCCACCGACTTTCGTATCATCTGCAAACTTGCTCACGCAACCTTCTAGCCCCTCCTCCAGGTCATTTATAAAAATGATAAACAGCAATGGTCCCAAAACAGATCCTTGCGGAACACCGCTAGTAACTGCACTCCAAGATGAACCTTTACCATCAACTAATACCCTCTGTCTTCTTCCAGCCAGCCAATTACTAATCCAAACCTCCAACTCACCCTCAATGCCATACCTCCGTATTTTGTGCAGTAGCCTACCATGGGGAGCCTTACTAAAATCCATATACACCACATCTACCACTTTATCCTCGTCCACCTCCTTCGTCACCTTCTCAAACAATTCAATAAGGTTTGTGAGGCACGATCTGCCCTTCACAAAACCATGATGACTATCCTTGATCACATTATTCCTATCCAGATGTTCATAAATCCTATCCCTTACAATTCTCTCTAAGACCTTGCCCACAACAGAAGTGAGACTCACCGGCCTATAGTTACTAGGGTTGTCTCTACTCCCCTTCTTGAACAAGGGAACCACATTTGCTATCCTCCAGTCTTTTGGCACTATTCCTGTAGACAACGAGGACATAAAAATCAAGGCCAATGGCTCTGCAATCTCCTTCCTTGCTTCCCAGAGAATCCTAGGATAAATGCCATCAGGCCCAGGGGACTTATCTATTTTCACCCTCTCCAGAATTTCCAACACCTCTTCCCTACATACCTCAAAGCCATCCATTGTAATTAATTGTGACTCAGTATTCACATCGGCAACAATGTCCTGTTCCTGAGTGAATACTGACGAAAAGTATTCATTCAGTGTCTCCCCAATCTCTTCAGCCTCCACACGCAACTTCCCACTACTATCCTTGACTGGACCTATTCCTACCCTATTCATTCTTTTATTCCTGACATACCTATAGAAAGCCTTTGGGTTTTCCCTAATCCTACCAACTAAGGACTTTTCATGTCCCATCCTTGCTGCTCTTAGCTCTCTCTTCAGGTCCTTCCTGGCTACCTTATAACTCTCAATCGCCCCAATTGAACCTTCACGCCTCATCTTTACATAGGCCGCCCTCTTCCCTTTAACAAGTGATTCCAATTCCTTATTAAACCAGGGCCCCATCACACGACCCTTTCCTCCCTGCCTGACAGGTACATACTTATCAAGGACACTCAATAGTTGCTCCTTGAACAAGCTCCACATATCAGTTATGCCATTGCCTGGAAGCCTACTTTTCCAAGCCACGCATCCTAAGTCATGCCTCACCGTATCATAATTTCCCTGCCCCCAGCTATAACTCTTACCCTGCAGTGCACACTTATCCCTCTCCATCATTAAAGTAAAAGTCACCGAATTGTGGTCACTGTCCCCAAAGTGCTCACCTTCCTCCAATTCTAACCTGGCCTGGTTCGTTACCCAGAACCAAATCCAGTATGGCCTCACCTCTTGTTGGCCTGTCTACATATTGTGTCATGAAACCCTCCTGCACACATTGGACAAACACCGATCCATCTAACGAACTCGAGCTATAGCTTTCCCAATCAATATCAGGAAAGTTAAAGTCCCCTATAACAATCACCCTATTACTTTCACTCTTCTCCTGAATCATCCTCGCAATCCTTTTTTCTACATCTCTAAGACTATTAGGAGGCCTGTAGAAAACTCCTAACAGGGTGACCTCACCTTTCCTATTCCTAACCTCAGCCCAAACTACCTCAGATGGCCAGTCTTCATCCATCGTCCTTTCCACCGCTGTAATACTATCTTTGACAAGCAATGCCACACCTCCCCCTCTTTTACCCCCACCTCTGACCCTATCAAAACATTTAAACCCTGGAACACCCAATCCTGTCCCTGTTCTACCCATGTCTCCGTAATAGCCACAACATCGAAATCCCAGGTACCAACCCACGCTACAAGTTCACCTACCTTATTTCATATATTTCTTGCATTGAAGTATACACACTTCAAGCCACATTCCTGTTTACAAGCACCCTCCTTTGAGATTGATGCCATGTTCCGAACCTCCCTACACTCCAGGTCCTGCACCCTAAAGCTACAGTCTAGGTTCCCATGTCCCTGCAGAGTTAGTTTAACCCCCCCCCCCACTCCCCCAAGAGCACTAACAAACCTCCCACCAAGGATACTGTTGCCCCTCAGGTTCAGGTGTAGACCATCCTGTTTATAGAGGTCCCACCTTCCCCAGAAAGAACCCCAGTTATCCAGAAACCGGAATCCCTCCCTCCTGCCACACAATTGACACAATCGGAGAGGCAAGTTGGAATGCAACATGGGGGGATGAGATAGCTTTGGCAGATAAGGCAAAGGAGAATGCAAATAATTGTCTACAGCATACAAGTACAAAAAAGCAACTGAAGAGACAATAGGGCTCCTTAAAGATCAGTGAGGCCATTCAAGTGTAGAACCACAGGAGACGGGCAAGACCCTAAATGAACATTCCATGTCAGAACGCACTGTGGACAAAGACTAGGAATCAAAGGGAAAGAAACAGTGATGGCTTGTAACGAGTCCCCATTACAGAAGAGGTGGTGCTGGAGGTCTCAGAACACAAAGGTAGAGAAATCCCTAGATCCTGAACAAATGTATCCCAGAAAATTGTGACAAAGTTTGGCAGGGACCCAAACAGGGATATTTGTGTCATTGTCCTTCGCATTTCCACTGGGCGTAAGTGGCTGAGGGGTGACCTTATAAAGGTTTAGAAAACCATGAAGGGCACAGGTAAGTTGATTAGCCAATGTCTTTACCCCAGTGTAGTGGAGTCTATCACTAGATGGGATTGAAATGCAAAAGGAAAGGGTGTTAGCAATTCTGTAAATTGCGAAATTAGGTAAATCCCCTGCACTGGATAGGATTTATCCTTGGATTCGCTGGTAAACCAGGAAGGAGATTGCCGAAACTTTGGCTTTGATCTTTATGACATCATTGTCTACAGGAATAGTGCCAGAAGGCTGGAGGATAGCAAATGTCGTCCTCTTGTCTATGAAAGGAAGTAGAGACAATCCTGAGTAATTATAGACCTGTGACCCTTACTTCGATTCTGGGTAAAGTGTTGGAAAGGCTTGTAAAAGAGGTTAGCATTTATAATCATATGGAGATGAATACGTTGATGAGGGATAGTCTGCACGGTTTTGTGAAGGGTCGGTCATGCCTCACAAACCTTATTGATGTGTTTGAGAAGGTGACCAAACAGATGGATGTGGGTAAAGCAGATCTTGATAGTGCAGATGAACAGAGAGATCACTGTGTCCATGTACATGGATCAGTGAAAGTTGCCACCCAGGTTGATAGAGTTGTTAACAAGACATTCAGCCTGTGAGCTTTTATTGGTACAGGGATTGACTTTCGGAACCATGAGATAACGCTGCAGTTGTACAAATCTCTGGTGTGGCCGCATTTGGAGTGTTGCCTATGGTTCAGATCACCGCATCACAGGAAGGATGTGAAAGATTTGGAAAGGGTTCAGAGGAGACTTACTATGATTTTACAGAGTCTGGAGTGAAGGTCTTATGAGGAAGGCAGAGGGACTTGAATCTGTTTCTGTTCGCGAGAAGACGTTTGGGGTCAATTAATTGAGACAGATAAGATAGTCAGAGAGCTAGATGGGTTGGACAGTGAGAGCCTTTTCCCTCGGATGGCGATGCCGAGAATGAGGGCAGACAGCTTTAAATTGAGGTAGATACTAATATTAATAAATAGATATGGGACAGATGCCAGAGGTAGGTTCTTTACTCAGAATAGTCAGGGCCTGAAATGCATTGCCTGCAATAGTAGTGGACTCACCAACTTTAAGGGCATTTACGTGGTCATTGGATAGGCATATGGACGAGAATGGAATAGTGCTAGCTACTTGGGCTTCATATTGGTTCCACAGGTCGACGCAACATCGAGAGCCCAAAGGCCAGCAATGTCATGTTCTGTGTTCTAGAGGGCATAAATATGTGATGGGACAGGAAAGACTTAGATGAGATTGCAGGAGAACATTTTTCACACAGAGGATGACGCAGGCATGGAATGGGTTTCCAGGGGAAGTGGTAGAGAAAAGTACAATTTCAACATGTAAAAGACATTTGGGCAGGTACATGGGGAGGAGAAAGTTTGAAGGGATATGGGTCAAGTGCAGGAAACACGACTCGTTCATGGACTCTGGTCAGCATGGACTAGTTGGGTCGAAGGAACCGTTTCCGTGATGCTTGGCTCAGTCTCCAGTTATTGAGGAGGAGGCGACCTAGGTAAGGCATGTGATAGACACTGAAGCAAGTTTCAGCGATAGTGATGGTAGTCTGGAATGAAGTACATTTCAAATATGTGGAGAGCTATCGGGAAGGGAAGAGGTCACAGAGACAGGAACTGTTATAGGAGTTACTAATTATTGAAGACAATTTGTAAGACATGCCCCAGATGCAGTGTTGCAGAGTAGTGAGTCTTAGTACAACAGAACTTACAGTAGGGGTGGGGATTGAGCCTGGGGTGTGTCGTAATGTGCTCCCCCTCCAGCACCGTACCTATATCATGTTTTGTTAGCCGATGTTTGAAGCCCTCTCATTGCTCTCCGCTCTATGTACTGTGAGTGATCTTACCTCACTGCAGGATTTATTGAAGGCTCCAGATCTCCCTGCCCTTTGTCTCTCTGGCTGACCAACCATCTTCAATGAAGTGATGGACGAGACACCCAGCAGTTGGAAAGTCTATTGAGTCAGGAACTCCCTAAATACCTACAGGAGACAGAGAAATAGACAGAATTGGAAATTAGACTGATGCACTGAGGATTACACATGGAGAATAGCACTAAGTCACACAGAGGTCTGGAACATCCCAGGCTCCTTCCTTGGCCTGTTCTGCTGCGCCTCTCTGAGTAGGGAATTCTGTTGGCTCAGGATCTGGAGTAGTTGCAAGAGTGAGAGACACTGACAGAGGCAGCAATTAGACTCTCACAGTGTGGGATACCACATGGAGAGGGATTGAGCGATATCAGCAGAGTGCTGGAAGACTTCAGTATTAAACAATTGTTTTGGAAGAATGGGTTTTGCTTCATTTTGCACTGGTATAACCGGTCAGGAATGAACAATCTGTGAGCAGGTGAGGGGATGGCAGAGTGGTATTATTGCTAGAGCATGTATCCGAAACCTCAGCTAATGTTCAGGGGAGACAGGTTTGAATCCCACCATCAGAAATGGGGGAAGTTTAAATCAATAGTTTAAAAAAAACTTGCAATTAACAATTCATGAATATGTATGAACCCATTGCTGATGTCCAAAATAATCTTTGTTCATCAAAATGACACTGGTCCTTTCAAGAAGGACATCTGCCCATCATCATGTGGTCTGCACGACATACCCATCGCAAAGTTTTTGCCTCTCAATTACCCTCTGAAATGGCCGAACAAGTTACTCAGCTCAAGGGCAGATAGGGCTCGGGAGGGGTGCAAGAAAGGCAGGTCAGCCAGAGACACCCATATCCCACAAGTAAATAAAAATAATCCCGTTGCACTGGGACCCAATGGAACCATGATGAGAACGGAGTGTTGGTAATTATGTTGGCAGGTTTATGGACAGAGCTTTAAACTGATAGAGAGGATGCAGGGACAGGGTTCAAGTGAAAGGAGCTTTCCAAATCCAAAGATAAAAAGTGAAGCATCAGAACAGCATGGGAATGTGACTGAAGTCAAGCAGACAGGAACAGGATGGAAAAACTTTAACGAAAACTGTACATCAGTGAATAGGTTTGTGACAGGAGATTATGGGAAAGAGTAATTTTTTTTGGAATGGACGAAATATCTTCAATAAGGTAGATGGATTTGTGACACAGAGATAAATGGGAGTAAGATACTAGACAGACATGGTTACAGGACGAACAAAAGGTGGAACATAAATATTCAATTGTTCATAATCTTGTGGGATCTTGATAGGAAAGGATGGTTGGGTAACGCTAACAATAATGGATAACAAAGGCATTACAGAGAACATGTTTGGCCTCAGATCGTGAAGTAGAGTCAGTCTGAACATAAATTCTGGCTACTACTTGCCAAGGTCACAAGCAGCAGAACAGTTTTTGCTACCAAACAGCATTTCATTGCTCATCACTGCATCAACCAGGAACTCATTGGAATTTTTAACAAAGGCATTGTGATAATTTTGGGAAACTTCAATATTCATATAATCTGGGACAATCACACTGACAAGAGAAGAGGAGTTCAAAGAACTTTTTTTCTCCTCAGTGTTTCTTTGAATAACACATTGTGCAACTGGCGAGGGACGTAACTATCCCAGAGCGACCGTTGTCTGATGAAGCTGAGTGAATGAGTAATGTCACACTGAGAGATCCTCCGAGAAATTTGGATAAAATGACATTTAAGTAGTTATAAAGCTTTAACATGAATCACAGAATGGACTAGACACAACTGGAAACAAAATAGCCCATTTCCATGGGTTTGAGTGGAGAACCCTCCTCAGGCGACTGTCTGTGTGGAGTTTGCACATTCTCCCCATGTCTGCGTGGGTTTCCTCCGGGTGCTCCGGTTTCCTCCCACAATCCAAAAATGTGCAGATTAGGTGAATTGGCCATGCTAAATTGCCCAAAGTGTTAGGTGAAGGGGAAAATGTAAGGGAATGGGTCTGGGTGGGTTACGCTTCAGCGGGTCGGTGTGGACTTGTTGGGCCGAAGGGCCTGTTTCCACACTGTAAGTAATCTAATCTAATCTAAAACTGACCAAGAGTTAACAGGATGAACAGACTGAAATATGTGTCTGTAAGCGAACAGTTGAAAACACTTGAAGAATGATGTAAAACACTCAACAAAAGGACATTCCATTGAAACAGTCAAAACCTCAGCAAGAAATTTCCTGCTGTCCCTCACTCAGGACAAAATGGATTTTATTAGATTATCAGGCTTAGAAGATCACCAAAAAGTACTACCAATTCTAAAGTAAGAGAGTGTTTATGTAGTAAGTGTTAGAGGGATTGTGAATTGTCTGCTAGCAGGAGGGGGGCAGTGAGAAGGGAAATCATTGTCAGGGTTTGATGAGATGATAGGAACAGGGAGAGGTGAAGGTGCTGGAGGTGGTGAGAGTGTTACAGAGAGTGGTCAGGGCCTGAACGGTGTGACAAAGCCAGTACGGATTGCTGCAGCTGGAGGGGTTTGCAGAGGTAGGGAGGGACATATGTATTTTAATTTATTCATTCATGGGCTGTGGGTGTCACTACCAGAAACAGCATTCTTTGCCCCACTGCTCATTGCCCAGAGGGCAGCTCCAAATCAGCCATATTGCTGTGGGTCTGGAGTAACATGATAGCCAGACCAGGTTAGAATGTCAGATGTCCTTCCCTTACGGATGTAAGTGAACCAGATGTCTTTTTCCTACTGATCAACAATGCTTTTATGGTGACCTCACCAATGTCCACCACAACATGACATCCCAACTCCTACTTTCAATGCTGTGACCAATGAAGGTAACCATCCCAAACGCCTGCTTCACCAACCTGTCTCCCTGTGACTCCACTTTCAAAGAACTGTGTACCTGCATCCCTGGGTCACTGACTGACAACCCAGGGCCCGAACATTAACTGTACAAGTCCCGCCATGGCTTGTTTTACCAAAATGGAACACTTCATATTTATCTAATTAAACTCCATCTGCTATTCTTCAGCCCACTATCCCAGCAGTACTGTTCATCCTGTTTTATCATAGTTAACCTTTTTCACTGTCCAGTATATCACCAATTTTAGTGCCACCTACGAACGTATTTACCAGGAAACTAATATTCTCAACCAAATCAATTATCTAAATGACAAACACCTCCAGTAAGAAAAACAAAATGTCTTCAACTACCCTCTGTCTCCAACCTTGAGGTAAATTGTATAAGCAGTTGACTAGCTCCTCCTGGATGCCGTATCCTTTTCCCTTGATCAGAACGTATTACCCAGTTTTCCATACGGAACGTAGAACATAAAACAGTACAGTATAAGGCCCTTGGGCCCTCAATGTTCTGCCGACCTTTTATCCTCCTCCAAGATCAAACTAACCTACATACATTTCATTTTTCACTATCATCCATGTGCCTTTCCAAGAGTCTATTAAATGCCCCTAATGTACCTAACTATACTTCCACCACTGCAGTACATTCGACGCACCCACCACTCTGTGTGGAGAACCAAACTCTCTGAAATCTCCCGTTAACCTTCTTCCAGTCACCTTAATATCATAATCCCTTCTGATAGCCATTTCTGCCATGGGGAAAAAAGTTTTCACTGTTCACTGTGTCTGCACCTCTTATTATCTTGTTCACCTCTACCAAGACGTCCCTCATTCTTCTTCACTCCAATGAGGAAAGCCTTACCTCCCTCAACCGTTCTTCATAAGACATGTTCTCCAGTACAGGCAGCATCCTTGTAAATCTTCTTTTTACCATCTCTAAAGCTTTCACATCCTTCCAGTAATGAGAGAACCAGAACTGAATGTAATATCTAAGTGTGGTCTAAGCAGAGCTCCATAGAGCTGCAGCATAGCCTCACAGCTCTGAAACTCAATCCCCCAGCTAATGAAAGCCAACACAACGGATTCCTTCTTAAGAAAACTATCTGCTTGAGTGGCCACTTTGAGGGATCTATGGACGTGGAACCAAACATCCCACTGTTACTCCACACGCCAAGAATCCTACTTTTAACCCAATATTCTGAATTCAAGTTCCGACCTTCCAAAACGAATCACTTCACACTTTTCCAGGTTGAACTCTTTCTGCCACCTCTCAGCCCAGCTCCCCATCATGTCAATGCCTCGTTGCAACCAGCAACAGACCTCCACACTATCCACCACTCCAACAATCTTTGTGTCATTGGCAAACTTACTAACCCAATCTTCCACTCCCACATCCGAGTCATTTATGAAAATCACAAAGAGCATGGTTCCGGGAACTGATCCCTGCAGAACACGACTGGTCACCGAACTCCAGGCTGAAGGTTTTCCATCTAACATCACCCTCTGTCTTCTATAGGCCAGGAATTCTGTACCCAGACAGATAGGTTTCCCTGTACCCCATGCCTCCGCACTCTCTGAATAGTTAGAGGTAATGAGGTGCTGTATGAAAGGATGGAGAAGTGCTGTGGGGACTGGAGAAGGTTGCAGTGATATCATGTGTTGGAGAGGCTGGAGGGTAGATCAGTAAGGGTTGGATGTTACAGAGAGAGTAGGTTGTAGGTGCTGGACAGGATGACAGACATAAGGATTTTTGTAGCGTTTTGGGGATAGTGGGCACAACACTAAGTGTCAAAATCATTTTGGAAAGAGATAAGGAGAGTGCAGAAGTGAAGGTGCCAAATTTGGAGAAGCTCCCTTATCATTAGAATATTACTGTCACTGAGCATTATCATTATCACGAGACTGGAAGGAACTATTTGCAGTTGGGTTCATATTCGGATAAAGGAAGAAAGTTAAAGTGATTCAGTGAGAATTCAGGGCCAGTGCGCACCCAGAAGAGAAGAGTGAAAGACAAAGGCAGTAACTCCAGTGAATACTGGTCAAGCGATATCGTGAGCTGGATAAAGTAAGGACAGTGCGATGAAAACAGGGGAAGCACTTCAAAAGTATAGAGAGTGCAAGGGGTCCTTAAAAATGAGGAGCAAAGAATGGGCTTGAAATACCCTTGGGAGATACTGTTAAGAAAAGGCCATAAGGTATTTTATCAATACAGTTAGAGGAAGAAGATTACTAGTTAAATTGTTGCGCCTGTTAGAAACCAAAGGGATAATCTGTGCATGGAGCTGGAGGAAGTAGGCGAGGTCTTCAATGAATACATCCCATCTGTATTCACACAGGAGAAAGACATTGTAGCCGGGGATTTCAGTTGGGATGCTGAGGTTCTACAACATGTTAAGATCAATAAGGAGCAAGTATTAAATGTCTTCACAGGCATAAAGGTGGAGCAATCCCCAGAGCCCAAAGGAATGTATCCCAGGCTGCTAATGGAGGTAAGGGAGGAGATTGCTGGGGCCCTGGTGGATATATTTAAAACTTTGCTGGCCACAGGTGAAGTGCCGAATGACTGTAGGATCGCTAATGTGGATCCGTTGTTCAGGAAGGGCAGCAGGGATAGGCCAGGTAATTACAGAGCAGATAGTCTGACAGCAGGGGGATGGACATTTCTGGGAACAATTCTGAGGATGAATAAACACTTGAAAAGGCAGGGATCAACTCTGCTGAGTCATCACGGATTTGGCAGAGGAAGATACTGTCTGAGGAATTCAGTTGCGTTGGTTTTTAAATGATCTCTCAAAATATTGATGAGGGCAGTGCAGATGATGTGGTTTACGTGGACATGAATAAGGCCTTTGACAAGGTCCCACATGGAAGGCTGGTCCAAAAGGGAAGAGCCACTGGGATTCAAGGCAAGTTGGTAAATTGGATACAAAATTCGTGGATAAACCTCTGCGTGTTTGAAATTCTTTCACCAGCGGGTGTACCACAGGGGTCTGTGCAGGAACCATCGCTGGTTAGTCTGTCGAATAATAACTTCGATTTGAAAGCATAAGTAATCATTAGTAGGTTTGCAGACAACATGAAAGATGAAGATGTTGTTCACAGTGAGAGGGACAGTCTCTCGCTACAATCTGATGACGATCAGATGATAATCTGAGCAGAGTTTAGTTCTGATCAATGTGAGGTCATACCCTGTGGGAGGTATGATAAGCAAAAGGCAGACATAATGAATGGTTGGTTCTTGCCGACTACTGAGGAACACAGGGACCTGAGTGGACAATCCAAATATCCCTAAAGGTGTCAGCACAGGTGGACAGGGTGGGGAAGGCACCTGAACTGGGAGCAGGAGGGGGACCCACATCCTGGTGGGGCGAATTGTAAGAGTTGCTTGAGAGGATATAATCTAATCTGGCAGGGGGTTGGATCTTAAACAGTCGTAAGGTCAGAAAGAAGATTGAGACTGTTGCACAAGTTAACGACAGCAATTTCAACAGACAAGGCAGGCAAGAACATAGCAGGGAATAGGGGAAAACTGATGATTAAACTGCATTTATTTCATTGCAAGGGGTCTGATAGCTAAGGAAGGTGAACTCAGGGCATGGATTGGAACATGGGACTGGGATATTATATTTAGTACAGAAACACAGCTGAGGGAGGGGCAGGACTGGCAGTTCATTGTTTCAAGGTAGAGATGCTACAGGAAGCATCGAAGGGGAGGCAAGAGAGGACGCGTGGTGGTGGGCTTCGATTGCAAGAATCATCACAGCAGTACGTCGAGAAGATATTCCAGTGGGATTGCCCAGTGAAGCTATGTTAGTGGAACAGAGAAATAAGAATCGGTCATCGCTCTGACACAATTGTCCTATTGACCCCGAATAATCCATGGCAGACTGAAAAACAAATATGTCAGGAGATCTCAAATATCGATCACAATAATAGGGCTGTTATGGCAGGGGTTTTTAAACTTTCGAAACCTAGACTGGGACTGCCAGTGTTCAGCGTTTGCAAGGGAGGAATTTGGTAATTGCGTTCCAGAAAACTCCCAATCAATATGTCAATGGACGGAAAACAGAAATGGGCAAAACCTGACCTCCACTAGGGAAACAAGTTCGGGAAAGGGACTGAGGCAGTTGTATGAGTTTGAAAATTGCTATGGAAAAGGACAGGCCTGGTCGACAAGTTCATATTGTAAAATGGGGCCAGACTAATATTGATCGTATCAGCCAGGAACTTTCAAAAGGTGATTGGAGAGTCTATTTACAGGGAAAGTGAAATCTGGCAAGTGAGAATATATTAAAAGTGAGATAAATTGAGCGATCAGTGCCAGCATGTTCCTGTTTGTGTGCAGGTCAATGCTGACAGCATTAGGAAACACTGACTGTCTGTTGAGAGTCTGGTCAAGGAAAAGGGGACACATGTCTTCTGGATCCAGGGGATCCACGAGGATCACAGGGGCTGTAGGAATACACTTTGAGTGGAAATCAGGAATGCAGAAAGGGTACATGAAATAGCCTCGGCAGAGAAGCATAAGGAGAATCCAAAAGTGGTTGTATAAATATATTCAACATAAAAGAGTGTTTCGATACAAAATAAGGGCCCTTAAAGATCAATGATGCAATTGATGTGCGGAACTGCAGGATATTTCTTAAGACCCTAAACAATTTTTTCACTCTAGAACTTAATGTGGAGAAAGACTGGGGAACTCAGGGAACAAGAGTAATACGTTAGACCACAATTGTAGTTCTCTGCAATTCCAGTCACCCTGCTATAGGAATGACGTTGTGAAATTTGAAAGTGCTCAGAAAGGATTAACAAGATATTGCCCGGGTTGTTGCTGAATAAGCTGGGGTTACTGTCACTGGAGAATCAGAGACTGAGGGGTGACCTGACAGAGGTTTATATAAACATGGGGTGTATGGATTGGGTAAACTTTCAAGGTCTTTTCCCAGGGGTTCGAGAGTCCAAACCTAGAGGGAATAGGTTTAAGGTTAGAGGGAAAAGATTTCAAAGGGACTGAAGGGACAGCTTTTTCATGCACATGGTGATGCGTGTATGAAATGAGCTGAGAGAGAAAGTAACATAGACTAATATAATTACAACATTTAAAAGGTATCTGGTTGGGTATATCAATAACAAGTCTTTTGAGGTACTTGGGCCAAATGCTGGTAAATGGGATGGATACATTTAGATCTTCTGGTCAGCATGGATGAGTTGTACCGAAGGCTCTGCTTCCATGGTATTTATCTCTATGACTTGAAAAGAGTGTATGTTATAGAAGAGGTGGTGCTGGAGGTTTTAAAACACAAAGGTATGGACAGCACCACGACCTCATTAAGTGTATCATAGGACATTGTAGGATGCTAGGGAAGAAATTATGGAGCACCAAGCAAAGGTATTTGTACAATTGGCAGCCAAGTGTGATGTGCTGGAATACTGGAGAGTGGATTGGTGGACTGTGAAGGAGGTTTGCGAAAATGGATCTTGATAATATTGCTGAATGGGCTGAAAAACCATGGATGGAATTCAATCTGAATAAATGCGAGGTAGTGCACTTGGTAAAACAATCAAGGGTAGAGCTCATACAATTAATGTTCCGGCTTCAGTTAGTGTTTTAGAGCAGAGGGACCTCTGGGTTCAGATACATAATTCTTGAAGTTTGCATCACAGGATGGATAAGACAATGCTTTGCATGCCTGACTATTGCTCAGTCCATTGAGTGGAGGATTTGGGACGTCATGTTGAGATTGCACAGACATTTATGAGGCCTGTTCTGCAATTCTCTGTCCAGTTCTGGTCGCCCAGTTATAAGGAGGATATTATTAAGCTGCAGGGCATTCAGAAGAGATTTACCAGGATGTGGCTGGGGTTGGAAGATTTGAGTTCTGAAAAAAAGCCTATCCAGCCAGTCTTTTTTCACTGGAGCCTGGAGGATGAGAGATGGCCTGATGGAAGTTTATGAATTAGATGAGGGATATATATAGAGTTAATGGCAGTTGCCTTTTCCTCAGGATGGGGGAGTCTCAAATGGAAGGGCCACATTTTTAAGGTGAGAAGAGGGATATCTTAAAAAAAAGACATGGGGGCTAATTGTTACACAGAGGGTGGTTTGAGAGCGGAATGAACTTCCTGAGGAAGGGGGGAATGTGGGTACAAATACAATGTTTAAAACACATTTGATTAAGTACAGGAATAGGGAGGGGTAAGAGGGATATGGGTCAGCAACAGGCATTAATGGTGTAGTGAGCAGTGAATACGGTTATCAAAGGGGATCTAGACCAACTGGGGCAGTGGACCAAGGCATGAACGATGGAGTTGAATTCAGGTGTTGGATTTTGTTAAGACAAACCAGGGAGGACTAACATAGTCAATGGCAGGGCCCTGGGCAGTGTTGTCGAACAGAGAGAGACCAAGGGCTACAGTTACATTGTTCCTTGTAAATGGCAATCACAGGTGGACAGCTTGGAGAAAGCAGCATTTGGTAAACTTGCCCTCATTGGCCAGCACTTTGATATAGGAGTTGGAGATATTTGTAACATTGTCCTAAATATTTCCCTTGGGCAGAGGAGGCTATGGGGTGAACTTATCAAGGTTTACAATATCTTGCGGGCCCTGCGTACGGTGACTAGCAAAGGGTAGGTCACCAAAACTAGAGGGTATAAATGGGAGGAGTGAGAGCAAGGATTTAAAGAGGGAGCTGAGGGCCAACATTATCCACAGAGTGTGGTGCATAGACGGAACGAACTGCCAGGGGCACATGGAGAAACAAGAGCAATTACAACATAGAAAAGACATTTGGGCAGGTACATGGAGAGGAGTAGGTTTGAAGGGATATGGGCCAAACACAGGCTGAAGCGATTCGTTCAGTTTGGTAAACCTGGTCAGCACGGACTAGTCGGACCGTAGGTTCTGTTTCCATGCTGCATGCCTCTGTCTCCAGTTATTGGAGGAGGAGACTACTGAGATAAGGCATGTTGTAGACACTGAAGTAAGTTACAGAGACAGGGATGGTAGGCTGGTATGCAGTACATTTCAAATATGTGTAGGGACGGAAGGGAAGGGGGGAGGTTACAGGGACTGGAACTGATGTAGGGGTTACACACTGTTGAAGACACTGGTCAAGGAGACATGACATAGATACAGTGTTGGAGAGGGAGCGCAGAACAGAATGACCCCAGGTAGGAGTCCCAACCTCTCATGGGAGGCCTGCTTTCCCCTTTGTTGTATTGATGCTCACTAAGACAGCACAGACCTGGATCGATAACTGTGACGCTCCCGATGCTGACTCAGTGCAAAGTAAGTTAAAGTAGGGGCGGTGATTGAGCCTGGGATATGTCTGTACTGTGCTCCCCCTCCAGCACTGTATCTATGTCATGTCTTGTTCACCAATGTTTGGAGCCCTCTCATTGCTCCTTGCTCTGTGCACTTGAGCGATCTTACCTCACTGCAGGATTTATTGAAGGCTCCAGATCTCCCTGCCCTTTGTCTCTCTGGCTGACCAACGATCTTCAATGGGGTGATGGACGAAACACCCAGCAGCTGGGAAGTCTACTGAATCAGTAACTTCTTGAGTACCTATATGAGACTGAAAGATAGATAGAATAGGAAATTAGACAGAAGCAGTGAGGGTTACAAAGGAAGAATGATACTGTGTCCCACAGATATCTGGAAAATCCCAGTCTCCATCCCTGGCCTGTGCTGCTGTATCTCTCTGGAGTGGACAATTGTGTTGGCTCAGGATGTGGAGTAGCTGCAAGAGTGAGAGATTCTGACAGAGGCAGCAATTAGATCCACACAGTGAGGGATACCACATAGAGAGAGACTGAGTGATATCACCAGAATTCAGGATGATTTTAGGATGAAACAAGTGTGTAGGAAGAACGGGTTTAGCTTCATGATGTATCAGTGCTCAGGGTTGAGCAACCTGTGAGCAGGTGAAGTGCTGACCTGGTATTATTGCGAGAGCATGTATGCCAAACCTCAGTGAATGTTCTGTGGAGGCAGGTTTAAATCCCACCATCAGAAATGGAGAAATTTGAAATCAATAACTAAAACAAATGGTAATTAACAATCCATAGATACGTATGAAAACATTGCTGATGGACAAAAAAAATGCCAAAACACTTGTCTTTTAGAGAAGGACATCTGCCCATCCTCATGTGGTCTGCAAGACATACCCACAGCAAAATGTTTGCCTCTCAATAACCCTCTGAAATGGCCGAGCAAGTTACTCAGCTCAAGGGCAGCTAGGGCTGGGCAAGAAAGGCTGGTCAGCCAGAGACACCCACATGCCATACCTTACTTAAAATAATCCATTCGGATGGTCCCACTGGAACTGTGCAGGGACCAGTGTCCTGTCCGATCATGTCGGTAGGGTTATGGACAGTGCTTCAAACTGACAGAGAGGATTCAGGGACTGGATTCAGGTGAAATGAACTTTCAGGTGAAAGGAGCTTTCCAAATGCACAGAGAAAAGATGAAGTATGGGAGCAGCGTGGGAATGTGACCGAAGACAACAGAAAGGAACAGGATGGGACAGAGATTAACTAAAACTGTACATCAGGGAATCGATTTGTGAGAGGAAATTGTGGGAAAGAGTAAATTATGGTTTTTTTTGGAATGGATAATGTCTCTTCAATAAGGTAGATTCATTTGTGACACAGAGATAGAAGAGATTTAGACACCAGAGAGACGTGTTTACAGGGCGAACAAAAAGGTGGACATAAATTTTCAATGGATCACAAACTTGCGGAAACTCAGGCAAAATGGGTAACGCTAACAATAATGGATACCAAAGACATTACAGAGAAAGCATTTGACCTCAGATCATGAAGTCGAGTCAGTCTGAATGTAAATTCTGGCTACTACTTGCCAAGGACACAAGCAGCAGAACAGTTTTAGCCACCGAACAGCATTTCATTGCTGATCACTGTATTAAACATTGGAATTTTTTAACAAACACATTATGATAATTTTGGGAAACTTCAATATTCCCATAATCTGGGACAGTCACACTGACAACAGTGATATTGGTAGAGGAGTTCAGAGAACTTTTTTCAGTGTTGCTTTGAATAACAAATTGTGCAACTGGCGAGGGACATAACTATCTCAGAGCGACCGTTGTGTGATGAAACTTAGTGAATGAGTAATATCACCTGGAGAGATCCTCTAGGAAATTGTGATAAAGTGCAGTTTATAGAAATATAAAGTTTTAAAGTGAATCACAGAAAGGACAAGCTACAACTAGAAACAAAACAGCCAATTACATGGGTTTGAGAGGAGAACGGACTAAGGTAAACAGGCTAAACAGACTGAAATGTGTGCCTGTAAATGAACAGTGGAAATCATTTGAAGGAACAGTGTATATCACTCAACGAAAGAACATTCCATTGAAGCAGACAGCACGAAATTCCCACCGGCCCCTCACTCAGGACAAAATGTACCATATTAGATTATGACGATGAGAAGATTATCACAAAGTACTTAAAATCTTAAAATGAGAGCGTGTTGAAGGAGTAAGTGTTAAAGGGATTGCAAAGGGTCTGCTAGCAGGGGGAAGGCAATGGGAAGGGGAATCATTGTCAGGGTTTAATGTCACAAAAGGGACAGGGAGATTTGAAGGTGCTGGAGGTGGTGAGAGTGTTACAGAGAGTGGTCAGCGCATGAATGGTGTTACAAAGCCAGTCTGAATTGCTGCAGCTGGATGTGTTTGCAGAGGTAGAGAGGGACATATGTATTTTTATTTATTCATTCATGGGATGTGAGTGTCACTGCTAATTACACAGAGGACAGCTCAGAGTCAGCCATATTGCAATGGGTCTGGAGTAACATGTTAGCCAGACCATGTTAGAATGTCAGATGTCCTTCCCTAAAGGAGGTCAGTGAACCAGATGAGTTCTTCCCACTGATCAACAATGCTTTTATGGTGGCCTGACCAATGTCTTGTACAGATACAACATGACATCCCAACTCCAACTCTTAATGCTCTGCCCAGTGAACAAACCATCCCAAACACCTACTTCACCAGCCGGTCTCCCTGTGACACCACTTTTAGAGAACTGTGTACCTGCATCGCTGGGTCACTGACTGACAACACTACCCAGGGCCCGAACATTAGCAGTAGAAGTCCCGCCCTGGTTTGTTTCACCAAAATGGAGCACTTCACATTTATTGAATTAAACTCCATCTTCTATTCTTCAGCCCACTATCCCAGCAGTACTGTTCATCCTGTTGTATCACAGATAACCTTCTTCACTGTCCACTTTACAACCAATTCCAGTGTTACCCCCAAAATAACTTACTTACCAGGAAACCTATATTCCCATCCAAACCATTTATCCAAATGACAAACAACAGGGGACCCACTCCTCCGCTGGTCACATGCCTCCAGTCAGAAAAACAACATGTCTCCCACCACCCTCTGTCTCCTACCATCAAGCCCAATTTTCTGTCTGGTTGACCAGCTTTTCCTGAACGCCATATCCTTTTACATTGATCTGAGCTTACTGCAGGTACTACAGGTAGATACTACAGGTAGAACACAGAACAGTACAGAACAAGACCCTTCGGCCATGGTGACATGCCAGTCCTTTAACCGACCGTAAGATTAAAAAAAGAGTGGCAGATAAAGTTTAATTCAAATAAATGCGAGGTGCTCCATTTTAGGAAAGTACATCTTAACAGGACTCAAACACTCAATGATAAGGCCCTAAGGAGTGTTGCTGAACAAAGAGACCTTGGGGTGCAGGTTCATAGCACCTTGAAAGTTGAATCGCAGTCAGAATAGGATAGTGAAGAAGGCGTTTGGTATGCTTTCCTTTATTGGTCAGAGTACCAAGTACAGGAGTTGGGAGGTCATGTTGCGACTGTACAGCACTTTAGTTAGGCCATTGTTGGAATATTCCGTGCAATTTTGGTCTCCTTACTATCAGAAAGGTGTTGTGAAACTTGAAAGAGTTCAGAAAAGATTTACAAGAATGTTGCCAGGGTTAGAGGATTTGAGCTACAGGGAGAGTGCTAGAAGCTGAGGGGTGACCATATAGAGGTTTACAAAATTATGAGTGGTATGGACAGGGTAAATAAACAAAGTCTTTTCCATGGGGTGGGGGAGTCCAGAACTAGAGGGCAAAGGTTTAGGGTGAGAGGGGAAAGATATGAAAGAGACCTAAGGGGCAACTTTTTCATGCAGAGGGTGGTACGTGTATGGAATGAGCGCCCAGAAGAAGTGGTGGAGGCTGGTACAATTACAACATTTAAGAGATATTTGGATGTGTCTATGAATTGGAGGGGTTTGGAGGGATATGGGCTGAGTGCTGGCAGGTGGGACGAGATTGGGTTGGGATATCTGGTTGGCATGGACGGGTTGGACTAAAGTGTCTGTTTCCATGCTGTACGTCTCTATGACTCTAACTTCCATTCCCTTCATTTTATTATCATCCATGTACCTATCCAGAAGTATATTAAATGTCCCGAATACATCGAATTTTACTGCCACCGCTGGCAGTGCATTTCACATACACCACTCTATATGGAACGAACCTACCTCTGAGATCTCCCCTTAACCATCTGCTAATCACTGGAAAATTATAACCCCTTGTAATAGCTATTTATATCAGGGTAAAAAAATCTCTCTCTATTCGCTCTATCTATGACTCTCATCACCTTGTTCACTTCTGCCAAGTCACCCCTCGTCCTTCTTCACTCCAATGAGAAAAGCCTTAGCTCCCTCAACCTTCCTTCACAAGGCATGCTCTCCAGTACAGGCAGCATCCTGGTAAATCTCCTCTTTACCCTCTCTAAAGCTTCCACATCCTTCCTGTAATGAAGGGACCAGAACTGAACACAATATTCCAAGTGGGGTCTAACCAGGGCTTTGTACAGCTGCAGCATAATCTCACAGCTTTAAAACACAATTCTCAAATTAATGAAATCCAACACAATATATTCCTTTTTAACAAGCCTATCAGCTTGGGTGGCAACCTTGAGGGATCTATGAACTTGGAACCCAAGATCCCTCTGTTCCTCCACACTGCCAAGGATCCTACCTTTAACCCTGTATCCTGCATTCAAATTCAATCTTCAAAATGAATGACTTCACACTTTTCCAGATTGAACTCCATCCGCCACTTCTCAGCCCAGCTTTACATCCTGTCATTGCCCCATTGCAACCTACAACAGCCCTCCACACTATCCACCACTCCATCAACCTTCGTCTCATTGGCAAACTTACTAACCAACTCTTCCACTCACACATCCAACTTATTCATAAAATCACAAAGAGCAGAGATCCTGGAACAACTCCCTGCAGAAAACCACTGCTCACTCAGCTCCAGGATGAATTGTTTCTATCTATCATCACCCTCTGTCTTGTGTGGGCCAGTAATCCCGTATCCAGACAGACAGGTTTCCCTGTATCCCATGTCTCCGTACTTTCTGAATGAGCCATAAAGGTGTTTCATCACATTCTCAAAAGATTCAATAAGACTTGTAAGGCATGACCTGTCCCTTACAAAACCATGCTGACTATCTCTAATCAAACTATGGTTTCCCAAGGAATAATAAATCCTGTCTCCCAGGGACCTCTCCAATAATCTGCACACCACAGACATAAGACTGACAGGTGTGCAATTCCCAGGATTATCCCTATTCCCTTTCCTGAACAAGGGACTCATATTTTCCTGCCTCCAAACATCTGGTCCGACTCCAGTGGACAGTGAGGGAGCAAAGGTCATCACCAGGTGCGCAGCAATCCATTCCCTCGCTTCATGTACTAACTTTGGACGCATCTCGTCTGGTTCAGCGACATTTCTATCCTTATCTTTTAGAAATTCTCAGCATATCGTCCTTCTTAACATCCACCTGTTCACGTACATCAGCCTGTTTCACGCTGTCCTCACAAACGACAAGACCCTTCTCAGCAGGGAATACTGAGCCATAGTATTCATTAAGAACCTCTCATTAAGGAGCTTCTTTCTCTCAGAATATCCTCTAACAACTTCCCCATCACTGGGCTGTAATTTCCTGGCTTTTCCCAGCAGCCCTTAAGTGACGGAACAGCATTAGCAACCCTCCAGTCTTCCAACACCTCACTGTGTCTGTTGATAATATAAGTATCTCTGTTAGGGATTCTGCAATCTCTTCCTGAGCTTCCCACAATATTATAGCACAGACCTAATGAGCTCCTGAGGATCGATCTACCTTTCTTTGTTTTAAGATTCCAGCACTTTCTCTTCTCTGGTGAGGATTCTTTCCAAGATATCACTATTTATTTCCCCACATTCCCGAACTTCCATGTCTTTCACCACAGTAAATACTGAGAAGATTATTTTGTCTAACATCACCCATCTCCTCTGGTTCCACACATGGGTGACCTTATTGATCTTTAAGGGGCCCTATTCTCTACCAAGTTACTCTTTAGCCCTTATTGAAACTTGTGTAAAGGTTTCTGATAATTCAAAACACCATATCCCCCATAAAACTACACCCCTCCTACACCCTTACAATTCTGCCATTTATATTCACAGCAACAAATTAAATCCAACAGGCTCAAAAACAAATTCTCTTTTATCAAATGTGTTTCTAAGTGGCCAGTTATTGTATATTGACATATCCTTTCGAACTATTTCAGCATGCTGGGGCAGATGCTGGGAAGTTAGAAAACTTAACAGTGCAGCACAGAAACAGGCCATTCGGCCCACCACGTCTATGCTGTCTAAGATACTATTCTAACACATACCATCTGCCTGCACGTGGTCCATATCCCTCTATTCTCTACCTGTTCATGTTTCTGTCTAAATCCCACTTGAAACCTTTACTCACATTTCTGCTTCTACGACCTCCCTCAGTAACATCCACTCTACACAAAAAAATACTTGCCTCTCGTTTAACCTTTCTCTTTCTCACCTTAAACCTATGCGCTCTAGTATTTGAAACTTACACACTGGAAAAGAGATTCTGATTATCTACATTATCTAACCCTGTTCCAAATGTTATATTCCTGTACCTGGTCACCTGTCAGCCTCTCATACTCTCATTAAACAATCCAACTTTGTTTAATTTCCTCTTACACCGAACACACTCTTAAAAAACCCTAACACAGGCAACGTGCTGATAAACCCCTTTTGTCCCCCCTCCAAAGCCTCTACATCCTTCCTATTGTGTGGAGATGAGACCTGCACACAGTACTCCAAATGTGGCCAAACAACCATTTGATACAATTACAACATCAGATGCAAACCACGATACCCAACGTTGTGACCGATGAAGGTCAGTGCTCCATTTGCTTTCTATCCCATCTGAAACACTTCTGTTGCCATTTTCAGGGAGTTACTGACTTGCACCAAGATCCTTCTGTATATCAATATCCCTCAGTATGATAACTTTCTTCTTGAATTTGACATCATCTCACACTTGTCCAGATTAAACTGAATTTGCCATTTCTGTCTATCTCTCCAACTGTTCTGTCACCTCCTACAGATGTTAGTTAATCAGGGAAACCTGGGTTTTGTGGAAAAGGCAGGAAATCAGAGTTGAACAGCCATGATCTGATTGAAGGACAGAGCATACTCAATGGGCCAAATGGCCTCATTCCCCTCCTAAATCTCATGGTCTGAGCACAAACTCAAAATGTCCTGCATAATATTATGTGTCTCTGCTCACAAAACTCCTTTATAATGGGATTCTTGGATATTTATTAGTAGACGGCATTTGATCTACAAATGTGATATGATAGAAAACTATCTCACATACAATCCAGGATTCTATCCGTTACAGCACTGATACCCATTGCTGTATGAGTCGGCATGGAGACCACTGTCACACACAGTTACTGTACTGCCCTTGCTACAAGTACATTCAGTGTCCTGACTGTAACCATATTGACACTACCATCACTGTCTGGTGCATACAAATGAATTCCTGCTACCGGTTGCTGTTGCTTGCTTATTCTCAGCTCCACTTTTGATATTCAGATCTACATGACTGTCTCATTAATGCATTAACCTCATCCTTCCTTCACAACTTGTTGGCTTTTTGCCTAGTCTGCCTATTGGGACTAGATTGGGTTGGAATACCTGCTCAGCATGGATGGGTTGGACCAATGGGTCGGTTTCCAAGCTGTACATCTCTCTGACTCTAATGACTCTATCCCAACAACCCTTCAGTATTCACCTCCCAGTGATGGTCATTCTGCAGCTACATCTCCGGAATGACAGTTCCATCATATCTGTTCACTGTCATTCCTTCTCCCTTATGGCGAATACAGGGAGTCATTCCTCGGTAGTTGGGGGTTGAACAGATGCGTAGAGGTTACAGATATACGGAGGCTTAGAATTAAACAGAGTTACATCTGGTCAAGAATGTCAGTGGGACAAAGGAGTTTGGGGATTGGAGGAATTTACAGAGATAGAGGGAGCTGGATTAGATTCTGGAGATAAGGATAGGGATGGAGAAAGGAAGAGGTAGGCAGACGAAGAGGCACAGACAGGGGGCTGTTTCATCTCGGAGATTATTGTAGACACTAACAGAGATACGGAAGGTCGTCGTGACTGAAGACGTTTACAAATATAAGAAGGCTTCTAGGCTCTGGAGGCCTCATAGATAGGAAGACAATGGAGAATGCCAGGTTACTGGGTTGGAGACAGTTACACTGATGGGGAGGGTTGCACAAACTGAAAGATGTTCCTACGGTCGGGAGGGGTATGGTGTCGGGAATGAGGGTGAAATTTAACAAGATAAAGATCAAAGAATTGGAGAAGGATAAGGAGATGACAAATTTTTCACAGCTAAGGAAGGGATGTAGGAGCTGGAGAAGATTACATCGATAGGGACGGATGGAGAGTTTAAAGACAAATACATTGACATGGAGGGTGGTATTGGTGGGAGAAGCTTACAGGGATAGACAGGGCTCTCAGGGTTTACAGGGATAAAGGAATTTAGTATCTACTGGAGAAGGTTAGCAATTAGTGTGTTAGGGACTGGAGAACCTGGCAGAGACAAAGACAGAGGTGTGGTGTTGAGAAGAGGAGATTCCAAACAGAGGAAGGATTAGCGGGACTGGAGAATATTACAGAGATCACGAATACAGCATGGGTCAGAATTGATGCCTGTGATACCCTGTGCTGTCGCATTGAGGACCAGTACAACAGAGGTGAAAGCAGGACCCTCACAAGATGGTTAGAATGAAGCCGAGAATGTTGCTTGCCCAGCTTTGTATCTATGTCCGGTCTTCCAGGTCTGAATATAGTAGTCTACTACCTCCACCCTGTACTGTTTACTGTGAGTGATCTTACTGGCTGCAGGATTTACTGACGGCTCCAGATCTCCCTCTCCATCTCTCTCTCTGGCTGACTAACCAGCTTCAATGAGGTGATGGATGAGACAGAAGTTAGGAACATCCTGATTACCTGTATGAGACAGAAATAGACAGAATGGGAAATTAGATTGATGCAATGAGGATAATTCATGGAGATTGTCTCAGAGTCCAGCAGAGATCTCGATAATCCCAGTCTCCATCCCTTGCCTGTGCTGCTGCGTCTCTCTGGAGTGGACAATTCTGTTGACTCAGGATCTCAGACCATCTGTAAGAGGGAGGAATGCTGACAGGGGCAGAACATAGACCGACACAGTGAGGGATACCACATGGAGAGATACTGAGTGATATCACATTATTAGACACTGTATTAACAGGGAATTGTTTGAATTTGTAACAAAGGCACTGGGATAATTGTGAGGGGATTCAACCTTCCTATCACATCACAGAAGAGGCTGACTCTCTCCCACTCTCGGTGCGGGGTGGGAAGGCTGGAGTTGGCTGTACAAACCGATGTGGCCTTCCACAGACTCTGTTACACTTGAGGCAGAAGGTAGCCATAGGAAGGGGGTGGGTGGGGCGTTGCTGTGACAGCGCGCTCCTTGTGCTGTTTTCTCCTGGATTCCCATTTTCCCCACACCAAGTCTCGAAGTGTTCGACACCTTCCCAATGCTCCTTCCCCACTTCGGACGGTCTTGGCCCAGGACTTAACAGATTTGATTAAGACATGAAAAAAAACCTATCAATTCTGAAGAAGCCAATGTTTAGAAATGTTGACACATTTGTTAAAGAGATCGCTAGGGAGTCTCCGAGCAGGAGAACTGCAGTAGGAAGACGAAATGTCAGCGTTTAATCAGAGTATCGGAACAGGGAGAGGTGAAGGTGCTGGAGGTGGTGAGAGTGTTACAGAGAGGAGCAAAGGCCTGAACAATGTTACAAAGCCAGTACGAATTGCTGCAGCTAGAGCTGTTTGCAGAGGTTGGGATGGATATCTGTATTTTCATTGATTCATTCATGGCCTAAGGATGTCACCGGATGGACAACATACATTGCCCTCCTGCTAAATGCCCAGAGGCAGCTCAGAGGCAGCCATATTGCTGTGGGACTGGAGTCACATGTGAGCCAGACCAGGCAAGAATGCCAGATGTCCCTCTCTAATGGACATACGTGAACAAGTTGATTTTTACCAGATAATCAACAATGCTTATACAGAGGCCTCACTAATGTCCTGTACAGATACACCATGACATCCCAACTCCTACTCTCAATGCTCTGCCAATGAAGGGGAACCCTCCCAAACACCTGCTTCACCAGCCTGTCTATCTGTGGCACTACTTTCAAAAAACTGTGTCCCAGTCTCACTGATTGACAACAGTACCCAGGGCCCGAACATTAATTGTACAAGTCCAGCCTGGTCTGCTTTACCACAATACAACATCTTGCATTTCTCCACCTGTTATTCCTAACCTCACTGGTCCAGCAGTACTGTTGATCCCATTGTACTCTTCGATAACCCTCTTCACTGTCCACTTTATCACCAATTTCAGTCTCACTCACAAACTTGCTAACCATGGCTCCTGTATTATCATCCAAACTGTTTATATAAATGATGCACAACAGTGACCCTGCACTGAACCCCATGGCACACCGTTGGTCACAGGCCTGCAGTTTGAGCAGCAACCCTCTATGAACATGCTCTGTCTCCTACTGTCAATCCTGTTTTGTATCCAGTTGGGGAGCACTCCCTGGTTATGTCTGATCTAAACTTACTAACCAGTCTGACATGCAGAACATTGTCAAAGGCGTTGATAAAGTTCATGTGGACTTCATGTACTGCTCTGCTTTGATCTCTCACTTGTCTTTCTCCACACTCAGGTTTGAGGCATGATTTCCCATGCACAAAGCCATGCTGACGATCGTTAATCTGTCCTTACCTTTCCAAATGCACGATGATCGTTTCTCTCAGAATCTCCTCCAACAAATTTCCAGTCTCACTGGTCTGTAGTGGCTGTTGATGATGCAAATATCTCTGGGAGGGGCCCTGCAATTTCCTCCCTCGCTTCTCACAAGGCACTGGGATACATCTGATCATGTCCCAAGGTTTTATCTAACTTATTGCATTTTAAGACATCCAGCACCTCCTCACGATGTATTTTCCTAAGTTCCCGAGCTTCCATGTCTTTCTCCACAGTAAATCCGAACACAAAATATTTGTTCAGTATCTCCCCCATCAGCAGTGATTCCACACAGACAGTCTCATTGACCTTTCAGGGGCCCTATTCTCTCATGAGCTAATTTTTAGCCCTGGTTGAAACTTGTCTAAATGCTTCTGAAATTTCAAATATCCCTCTACCGCAACTAGCCTCCCCCACCCTTATCTATTCTGCATTTTGGTCACACCAAAATATAGAATCCAACAGATATTCCCCTGTTATAAAATCATACATCTCCCATTGTTTCTAAGTATCTAGTTATCATTTATTGTCATATTCTTTATTGCACATTCCAGCACGTTCCCGACTTACTGTCAGGCTAACACCGTTTGGTTTCAGACTGACTGCACAAAGGGTTTTGGGAATCCTTGTGAATCAATCTGAAACAGGTAGCCTACAGGATCAGCGGGTCATAGAGAAGGCAAATCAAATGTTGCCATTTATTACAAAGGGAATGGAGTCTAAAAATAGGGAGGTCTTGCTAAAACAATGCAAGGTACAAGTCAGACCACAGCTAGATTATAATGAACAGTATGCGTGCCCTAAGGAAAGACATTCTTGAATTGGAGTCAGGCCAGGGAAGGTTCACTCGGTTGATCCTGGAGATGGCGGGATTTTCCAATATGAAGAGGTAGAGTAGATTGCCCTTGAACCTATTGGGGTTTTGAAGAATGAGAGAGAAATTGAATGAAACATCCAGGATTCGGAAGGGCTTTGACAGGTTAGATGTCATTAAGTTAGAAAATCGAACAGTACAGCAGAGTAATAGGCCCTTCGGCCCACCATGGCTGTGCTGACCATGATGCTATCCTAAACTAATCCCATCTGCCTGCACATGGGCGATATCCCTCTATTCTCTGTCTGTTCATGTTTCTGTCTAAATGCCCTTCAAATGTTTGCTCTTGTTGCCACCTCTCCCACCTCCTGAGCAGCTTCTACCCTCTCGGTAAAGACAACTGGCCTCATTCATCTCACATAAAACTTCTCATGCTCACCTTAAACCGATGCAGCCTAGTATTTGATATTTTGACATTGGAAGGAGGATTCCAACTATCCACACTATTCACTCCTCTCCTAATGCTATATACCTGTACCAGGTTACCCCTCAGTCTCCAATATTCTCGCAAGACAATCCAATTGCGTCCATCCTCCTTACAGTCAACACATTCTCATCCAGGCAATATTCTGTCAACCCTCTGTTGCAACCTCCCCAAAACCTTCCTGTGGTGTGTCGATGAGAACGACACACAACCTTCCAAACGTGGTCGAATGAAGTTTCATTCAGTCACAACATGACATGCAAATGTCTGTACTCAATACTGTGCCCAATAAAGGTAGCATTCCATACTCCTCCTTTACCACCACATCCTGTTGTGTTGTTATTTTTAGGGAGCTATGGATTTGCATCCAAGTTCGCCTCTTTTATCAATGTTTCCAACTCGTCAATTAGTGCACTTCTCTTTTCCATTTGACTTCATAAATGCATCACTTCACACCTGTCCCGATGAAATTCGATTTGCCACATCTCTGCCCAACGTTCCAGCTGATCTACACACTGCTGCAACCTATAACACTCTTCCTCACTATCCACAATTCCCCTAACTATCCCGAATCATTACATGCCTTTCCAAATGTCGTCTGCAAAATTACCACTCAAACTGCTGACCTTTTCATCTGAATCACAGATATAAATTACACACAGACATCGCAGTACTGATCCTTGTGAAACAGCATTGGCCACAGATGTCCAATCAGAAATTGACCACTCCACATACCTCTGTCTACTATCACCAAGAAAATATTGCATCCAACTTACCAACGAGCATGGATTGTGATTTGATCTTCCAGATCCCCTTTGCAATTTGGAAGCTGTCCATTCAAAATGACTCTATATTTTGATTCCCAGATTAAATTGGTTGTCTCACGAATGCACTGACTGCATCCTTTCTTCACAAAACGGGACCTTATTTGGTTTTTTGCTGATCCTGCCTAAATCCCTACAATCCCTCAATAATCACATTGCTGTCATGATCATTCTGCAGCCACACCTCCACAATAACAGTTCGATCATATCTGTTCCCTTCAGTTAATGCTGTCATTCCATCTGCCTTGTTGCAAATGCATGGCGCGTGTCACCGAGAGAGGGCCTTTGAGGGATGGATAGAGGTCACAGAGAGGGAGAGATGTTTGGGAGTGCAATGATGTTGCAGGGTTAAATATAGTTACAATTGCTACAGAATGCTTGCAGGAGAAAACATTTTATTGTTTGGAGGAAGTTAGAGGGATAAAAGCGTCTTTGATGAGATTCCAGAGATAGGGATGTGTATAGGGTTGTGGATCGTTACATGGACTATGTTGATCAGGGCGTAGAAACATTCACAGGATTCCAGGATGTCGTACATTTAACAACAGTTGTGGGATCTGGAGAATATCACAGTGATAGGGAGGATGGTATGGACTGGAGAATATTACAGGGAAAGGGTGGGTGGTATGGACTGGAGAATGTTGCAAGCACATGGAAGATGATATAAGCTGGAGAATGCTGCAGCAATAGAGAGGAGTATATGGACTGGAGGATGTTGTACGGACAGGGATGAAGTTGTAGACTGGATACAGTTCGAGGGAGAGATGGATTTATACATTGGAAGGTATGTCAGAGAGAGTGAGTGGTGTGCATGCTGCAAGATACGACAGGGATAGGGAAGCTTGTAGAGACTGGAGGAGAGACAGTGATAGAGAGTCTTGTGAGAGACCAGATTCAGTTATGAGCATAGGATGTCCTACAGTGAGCAGACCCTTTTGCAGATATAAATGAGGATACAATGGCCACAAAGCAGTCACACCTATACATAGGTATATAGGAACTGAAGGAATTGAAGAGATTACACAGGCTAGGAGTGTTGTATGCAGTGGAGGAGATTAACCTGAAAGGGATGGTTTTAGAGACTCAACAATGTTCGGAAATAATGGGAGTTGCAATGGTGAGAGCAGGTTTCAACAATTCGGAGGATTGACAGATAGTGATGGTACAGTAAAGGGAATTGTAGTGGCTTCCCTTTCATAAGCAATCCAAAAGCACTTAAAACAGCCTGTTTGACATGTGCATTATCTCTCGACCATTCATCAGACAGCGCTGCAAATACTTCACTGGCTGTGCCTACCAGCTTAGACTGAACTAGCATTACCCAGAAGACCTCGGGCCGCTCTACCTGTCTATGCAATTTTTCAAATGAAATACAGAGTTCCTTGACAGTACAGTCACAGGTAGTTAGGATAGCGAAGAAGGCGCTTGGTATGCATTCCTTTATTGGTCAGAGTATTGAGTACAGGAGTTGGGGGGTCATGTTGCGGCTGTACAAGACAGTGGTTAGGCCACTTTTGGAATGCTGCATGCAACTCTGTTCTACTTCCGATCGGAAGGATTTTGTGAAACTTGAAAGGGTCCAGAAAAGATTTACAACAACGTTGCCAGGGATGAGCTATAGGGAGAGTTTGAACAGGTGATGGTTGTTTCTCCTGGAGATTCGGAGGCTGAGGGTAACCTTATAGAGGTTTATAAAATCAAGAGGGGCATGGATAGGGTAAAGAGACAAAGTCTTTCTCCTGGGGTGTGCGAATCCAGAGTTATAGGGCGAGGTTTAGGGTGAGAGTAGAAAGATATAAAAGATAAAAAGGGGCAACTTTTTCACGCAGAGGATAGTACATATATGGAATGTGCTGCCAGAGGAAGTGGTGGAGGCTAGTACAACTGCAACAGTTAAAAGGCATCTGGATGGGGATATGAATAGGAAGGGTTTAGAGGGAGATGGGCCGGGTTCTAGCAGGTGGGATACATTGTGTTGGGATATCTGATGCAGGATGGGACCATGAATGGGTTGTGGAACCTGGAGGATGTTATGATTTGAACCACAGGTAATGTTTGATTGGATCTTTCAGCCGATCTTACAGATGGTACAATTGCAACATTTAAGAAGCATTTGGATGGACATATGAATAGAAAGGGTTTGGAGGGAGATCGGCCAGGTACTGGCAGGTGGGACTAGATTGGGTTGGAATATCCTGTCGGCATGGCTGGGTTGGAATGAAGGATCTGTTTCCATGCTGTACATCTCTATGACTGTAAGATCGGCTGAATGGTCCAATCAAAACTTACCTGTGGTTCAAATCATAATATCCTCCAGGTTCCACAAGCCATCCCCTGTCCCATCCTGCAGGTTCAATGAATCCCGGAACCTCTAACCTTCTGCAAGTCCCACGTCCCTTCCGACATTTGTACCATCCTCCAGGTTCTGCAGCCCTTCCTACCTCGTAACATGGCCCAGACTCTCCAACTCCTCCTTCCTCTGCAATGTTCCCCAGAAGGGCACTGGAGGATGGTGGGGGTTACAGAGATATGGAGGGACATCAGGACGGGAGGATTTTGCGGACATTAGGAATATAGGGACTTGAGGAGGTTTCACAGTTTATGAGTGTTGTAGGGACTGGAGGAACTTACAAAGATAGGGATAGTTTTAGATTGGAGTGTTCTGCAGAAAACCTTTACGTGGTTAAAGGCAGGATTCTCTGCAGCGTGCAGGAACAAAGGTACCCTGTGTCCCTCAGGTTACAACCCAAGTTGACAGGCTGTTAAGGCGGCGGATGGTGTGTTGGCTTTCATTAGCAGGGGGATTGAATTTAAGAGATGTGAGATTTTGCTGCAGCTCTACAGAACCCCAGTTAGACCACACTTCGAATATTGTGAACAGTTCTGTTTGCTTCATTATAGGAAGGACGTGGAAACTTTAAAGACAGTGCAGAGGAGATTGAGCAGGATGCTGACTGGACTGGAGGACATGCCCATAGAAGGTCGGTTGTGGAAGCTAGGGCTTTTCTGATCAGAGCGAAGGAGGAAGAATGGTGACTTGATAGAGGTGTACAAGGGAATGAGAGGCATAGATAGAGTAGATAACCAGAGATTACTTCCCATGGCGAAATGGCTATCACAAGGGGACATACGTTTAAGGTAATTGGCGGAAGGTTTAGCTTAGATATCCGAGGGATATGGGCCAGATGCTGGCAGGTAGAACTAGATTGGGTTGTGATATCGTGTCGGCATGGAAGGGACTGGTCCGTCTAATTTTTACACAGAGTGTGGTGGGTGGGTGGAATGGACTGCCAGCCATGGTAGTAGATTCAGACACATTACAGACATCTAAGCAACTCTTGGATAGGCACATCAATGATAGAAAAATGTAAGGTATGTAGGTTCGTTTCATCTTCAGAGTAAGATAAAAGGTCAGCACAATATTTAGGGCAGAAGGGCTTGTTCTGGAATGTGTTATTCCATGTTCTAAATAGCAAGGGTTATGATGGCAGCATGAGGTTTCGGGAAGCGGGAGAGGATGCGATCTGAATGAAGTGACACAAATAGGAGGCGTTGCTAAAGTTGTATGAGGTAACAGAGACAGCAATGGTCTGATCTGGAGCAGATGACCCAGACTGGGAGAATTGTGGGGACTGGAGGGGCTTTCACAGGGAGGGAGGAGCATAGAGCCACAGGAGGTTCCAGAAATGTGGAGAGCTGTCGGGCCGACAGGAGGACATGGAGCTGGGGAGGTTGGGAGGAATGGAGCAGGTTACAGGGATAAGGAGGTTGGTAGGATGGGGTGTTTTACACAGACAGGAATGTTTCATGTGAATGGAGCTGAGTACAGAGATAAAGTGGGTTGTACAGATTGGAGAAACAAATAGACGTATGGAGGGTAGTCGTGACTGAAGATGTTTATAGACACAGGAAGGCTTAGGTTCTGCAGGTTATTTAGATAAAGGGGGTGATTCTCCAAGTGATAAATACAGCAATTTTGGTTGGAGACAGTTTCACAGATGAGGGAGCATTAGTAACCTCCTCCAGTTTGGTCAGAGTGGGAAGGGTTGTAGGGGAGGGTGATGTTTACACATGGAAGAGCTGGAGAAGATTGTGGAAATGAGTAGATGGATGGAGACACTGGAGGAGCTTACATTGACAGGGTGGGTGCTGACAATGAAAAGATATCACATCGATAGTGGGTCTTGCAGGAACTGTACTGAAAGAGTCACAGGTATTGGAATGACTTCTGCAGATTGGGAGTGTTACAGGGACTGAGAGGATTGTAGGGTCTCCACAGAGTGATCGTGTCTTTAAGAATATATAGATACGGAAATCTTAAACCCAATGCATGCAGTCTTCATTTCAAGACAAGAGCCTTATTATCCCTCATCAGCCAAGGATCCCTAACCCTGCCAGCTTTTCCCTTTACCCCAATGGGGCAGACTGGTCCTGGATTCTTAAGCTCACACTTTGAAAAGCCTCCCATTTGCCAGTTGTTCCTTTTCCTTCAAACAGACTCACCCAATCGATTAGAATCATAATGTGGAGGTGCTGGTGTCAGACTGGGGATGGACAAAGTTAAAAATCACTCGACACTCGGTTCCAGTCCAACCGGTTCATTTGAAAGCACTAGCTTTCACAGCACTGCTTCTTCATCAGGTGGTTGTGGAGCACAATCCTAAGGCACAGAATTTATAGCAACAGGATAGCAGTGTCATGGAATACAATATCAAACAAATTTAGTTTAAGCCTTTCATCTGTTACAGTGATCACCAGCGCTTCCAAAGAGAGTTGGATTATAACTGGGCATTGTGCAATTTTAAATTCACAGCATTGACGCTGGCCAGATCCTGCCGACTGGCCCCAAACCTGGCCCTGTTCCAGTTTTCCTCTTCAATCTGTGGACCTGCTGATCTTTCTCCATAACTATGTTAAAACGAAGACAGTTGTGGGCACTGGACCCAAAGTGCTCTCTGAATGACACTTCAGTCACTTGCCCGACCTCGTTTTCTGAGGGAGGTCCAGTGTTGCACCTGCCTGAGTAGAGTAGGGCCCTCTGCATATTGATTTAGGAACCTTCCTTGGACACATTTGAAAAATTGCCCTCCGTCCAGTTTTCTTTTTATACTCTAGGTGGCCCAGTCAATACAGGGAATATTAAAATCTCCAGCCTGCACTCCTCTATTATTCCTATAGTTATCTACAATCTCTCTACACAGCTGCTCCTCTGGTATCTGTTGGGTCTACAACAGTCTACAATACAGTCCCAACAAAGTGACCAACCCCCTTCTAACTTCTAATCATGTGGAATTTTAAATGAATATATGTTTTAAAAATTGGAATTAACAATCCATAAATTAGTTTTGATAAAAATCCAAACACTTGATCTTCAGAGAAAGACAACAGTTCACTCTCATGTGGTCTGCACGACATCCCCACAGCAAAGTGTTTGCCTCTCAATGACCCTGTGAAATGGGCGAGCCAGCTGCTTAGCTCAAGGACAGCAAGGGATGGGCAATAAAGGCTAGTCAGCCAGAGACACCCACATCCCAGACCTGATTTTTTTAAAAATCCATTCAGATTGGTCCCAGCACAGTTCCAGTGGAACAATGTCCTGGCCAATCACGTTGGTAGATTTATGGACAGGGCTTTAAACTGACAGAGAGGATGCAGGGCCAGGCTTCAGGTGAAAGGAGCTCTCCAAATCCAAAGAGAAAATGTGAAGCATCAGAGTAGCGTGGGAATGTGACTGAAGACAACAGAAAGGAACAGGATGGGACAAAGTTTAACTGAAACTGTAGATCAGCAAATCCATTTGTGACAGGAAATTGTGGGAACGAGTAAATTATGTTTTCTATTAATGGACAAAGTCTCTGCAACAAGGTAGATGGATTTGTGACACAGAGATAAATGAGATTTAGACACCAGAGAGATGTGGTTACAGGGCCAACAAAAGGTGGAACATAAATATTCAATGGTTCACAACTTTGTGCAAATTCAGGCAAAATGGACGACGCTAACAATAATGGGTAAGAAAGGCATTACAGAGAAAGCATTTGGCATCAGATCATGAAGTAGAGTCAGTCTGAATGTAAATTCTGGCTACTCCTTGCCAAGGACACAAGCAGCAGAACAGTTTTAGACCACCCACCGAACAGCATTTCATGGCTCATCACTGCAATAAATAGGAATTCATGGGAATGTTTAATACAGGCATGGTGAACATTTAGTGAAACGTCAATATTCACAAAGTCTGGGACAATCACACGGACAACAGTGATATTGGAAGGGGAGTTCAGAGAATTTTTTTCAGTGTTTCTTAGAATAACACATTGTGCAACTGGCGAGGGACGTAACTGTCTCAGAGCGACTGTTGTGTGATAAACTTAGTGAATGAGTAATGTCACCTGGAGAGATCCTCCGGGAAATTGTGATAAAGTGCAGTTTAAAGAAATATAAAGTTTTAACATGAAACACAGAAAAGGACAAGCTACAACTAGAAACAAAAACAGCCAATGACATGAGTTGGAGAGGAGAACTGACCAAGATAAACAGGCTAAACAGACTGAAATATGTGTCTGTAAATGAACAGTGGAAAACATTTGAAGGAACAGTGTAAAATACTCAACAAAAGGACATCCCACTGAAACAGACTAAAACTCAGCAGGAAATCCCCACCAGTCCCTCACTCAGGACAAAATGGATCATATTAGATTATGAGGCTGAGAAGATCACCACAAAGTACTTAAAATCCTGAAGTGAGAGAGAGTTTTAGGAGTAAGGTTAAAGGGATTGCAATGGGTCTGCTCGCAGGAGGAGGACAGTGGGAAGGGGAATCGTTGTCAAGGTTTATTGACACGATACGAACATGGAGAGGAGAAGGTGCTGGAGGTGGTGAGAGTGTTACAGAGAGTGGTCAGGGACTGAACGGTGTTACAAAGCCAGTCCGGATTGCTGCAGCTGGAGGGGTTTGCAGAGGTAGGGAGGGACATATGTATTTTTATTTATTCTTTCATGGGATGTGGGTGTCACTGCCTGGACCAGCATTCTTTGACCCCATGCTAATTACCCAGAGATTGTTGGGGCCCTGGTGGATATATATAATACTTTGCTGGCCACAGGTGAAGTGCTGAATGACTGGAGGATCGCAAATGTGGTTCCTTTGTTCAAGAAGGGCAGCAGGGAGAGGCCAGGTAATTACAGAGCAGATAGTCTGACAGCAGGGGAAGGGTAATTATTGGAAACAATTGTGAGGATGAATCAACACTTGCAAGGTAAGGATCAACTCGGTTTAGTCATCTCGGATTTGGCAGAAGAAGATACTGTCTGAGGAATTCAGTTCAGTTTTTTTGAAATGGTGCTTAAGTATATTGATGAGGGCTGTGCAGATGATGTGGTTTACATGGACTTGACTAAGTCCTTAAACAAGATCCAACATGGAAGGCTAGTCCAAAAGGACTGGGTTCCAAGGCAAGTTGGCAAATTGGATGCAAAATTGGTGGATAGAATATTTTCACCACCGGGTGTACCACAGGGATCTGTGCAGGAACCATTGAACATTAATAACTCGGATGTGAAAGCAGAAGGTATCATTAGTCGGTTTGCAGATGATATGAAAGGTGAGGGTTTTGTTCACAGTGAGGGGGATGGTCTCCGTCTGCAGTCCGATGTTGATTGGATGATAATCTCAGGAGAGTTTAGTTCTGATTGAAGTGAGGGAATAGTCTGTGGGAGGTACGATAAGAGAAGAATAGACATAATAAATGGTAGGTCCTTGTGGAGTACTGAGGAATACAGGGACTTTGGTGGACAAGTCCATAGATCCCTGAAGGTGTCAGCACAGGGAGACAGGGTGGGAAAGGCACCTCAACTGGGAGCAGGAGAGGGACCCATATCCTGGTGGGGTGAATTGCTAGAGCTGCTTGAGAGGATATAACCCAGTCTGGCAGGGTGTTGGACCTTAAATAGATGTAAGGTCAGAAAGAAGATTGAGGCTGGTGCACGAGTTCAAGACAGCAATTTCAGCCGACAAGGCAGGCAAGAACATAGCAGGGAATGGGGGAAAACTGATGATTAAACTGCATTTATTTCAATGCAAGGGGCCAGATAGCTAAGGAAGATGAACTCAGGGCATGGATTGGAACATGGGACTGAGATATTATAGTTATTACAGAAACACAGCTGAGGGAGGGGCAGGACTGGCAGTTCATTGTTTCAAGGTGGAGATGCTACAGGAAGGGGAGGCAAGAGAGGACGTGTGGTGGTGGGTTTTGATTGCATGAATCATCCCAGCAGTACTTAGAGAGGATATTCCTGTAGGATCGCCCAGTGAAGCGATGTTAGTGGAACAGAGGAATAAGAATGGGTCATCACTTTAATACGATTGGACTGCTGACCCCGAATAATCCGTGGCAGACTGAGGAACAAATATGTCGGGACATCTTAAATATCAACCATAATAATAGGGCTATTATGGTAGGGTTTTTGAACTTTCCAAACCTAGACTGGGACTGCCAGTGTTCAGTGTTCGCAAGGGAGGAATTTGGTAATTGTGTTCCAGAAAACTCCCAATCAATATGTAAATGGCCTGAAAAGAGAAAGGGGCAAAACCTGACCTCCCCTTGGGAAACAAGGTCGGGAAAGGGACTGAGATCCGAGTGGGAAAGCGTTTTGCCAAAGTGACCACAGTTCTAGTAGTTTGAAAACAGCTTTGGAAAAGGACAGGCCTGGTCCACAAGTGCAAGTTATAAAATGGAGCCTGACCAATCTTGATTGTATTAGACAGGAACTTTCAAAATGTGATTGGGGAAGGGAATTATTTACAAGGAAAGGGAAGTTTGACAAGTGAGAATATTTTAAAAGCGAGATAAACTTATCGATCAGCGCCAGCATGTTCCTGTTTGGGTGCAAGTCAATGCTGACAGCATTCGGAAACACTGGCTGTCTATTGAGGGTCTGGTCAAGGAAAAGGGGCCACATGTTATTTATAGCCAGCTGGATCAAGGGAATCCCTGAGGATATACAGGGGCTGTAGGAATAAAGTAGAAAACAGGAATGGAGAAAGGCTAAATGAAATAGCCTCAGCAGAGAAGGAAAGGGGAATCCAAAAGTGATTGTATCAGTATATTAAGAGCGTATAAGTAACTCAGGACAAAATAGTGTCCATTAAAGATCAATGAGGCCATCGATGTGTGGAACTGCAGGATATTTGCTAAGATCCTAAACAATTTTTTCACTTCAGAACTTACTGTGGGTAAAGACTGGGGAACTCAGGGAACAAGAGTAATACATTAGACCACAATTGGAGTTCTCTGCAATTCAAGTCTCTCTGCTACAGGAAGGATGTTGTGAAACTTGAAAGGGCTCAGAAACGATTAACAAGATATTGCCCGGGTTGTTGCCGAATAAGCTGGGGTTACTGTCACTGGAGAGTCGGAGACTGAGGGGTGACCTTACAGAGGTTTACATAAACATGAGCGGTATGGATAGGGTAAGCATTCAAGGCCTTTTCCCAGAAGTTGGGGAGTCCAAAACTAGAGGGCATAGGTTTAAGGTTAGAGGTGAATGGTTTACAGAGGGACTGAAGGGACAGCTTCTTCACACACATGGTGATGTGTGTATGGAATGAGCGGAGAGAGAAAGTAATGGAGACTGATACAATTACAACATTTAAAAGGTATTTGGATGGGCATCTGAATAGTAAGGGTGTAGACGTATGTGGGCCAAATGCTGGAAAAGGGAATGGATTTATTTTGATCTTCTGGTAAGCCTGGACGAGTTGGGGACTGAAGGGTCTGTTTTTATGCTGTAAATCTCTATGACTTGAAAAGAATGCATGTTATAGAAGAGGTGGTGCTGGAGGCATTAAAACACAAAGCTATGGCAAGTCCCAGAACCTGATTAAGTGTATCACAGGACACTGTGGGATGCTAGGGAAGAAAGTGTGAAGCCCCTAGCAAAGGTATGTGTACTACAGACAGCCATGTGTGATGGGCTGGCAAGCTGGAGAGTGGCATCATGGACAGTGAAGGATGTTTTCTGAGATTACAAAGGCATCTTGATGAAGGGAGTGAATGGGCTGAAAAACTAGAGATGAAATTCAATCTGAATAAATACGAGGTAATACATTTTGTAAAACAAATAAGAGTAGAGCTTATACAATTAATGTTAAGGTTTCGGTTAGTGTTTTAGAGCAGAGGGCCCTCCGGGTTCAGGTACATAATTCTTGAAGTTTGCATCACAGGAGGGATAAGACAGTGCTTGGCATGCCTGACTATTGCTCAGTCCATTGAGTGGAGGATTTGGGACGTCATGTTGAGATTGTACAGACACTGGTGAGGCCTGTTCTGCAATTCTCTGTCCAGTTCTGGTCACCCAGTTATAGGGAGGATATTATTAAGCTGCAGGGCATTCAGAAGAGATTTACCAGGATGTGGCTGGGTATGGAAGGCTTGAGATCTGAAAAATGGCTGGATAGGCTGAGTCTTTTTCCACTGGAGCCTGGAGGTTGAGACATGACGCTATAAAGGTTTATGAAAAAAAAATGAGGTATATAGATCAATTTAGGTAGTTGCCTTTTCCTCAGGATGGGGTAGCCTCAAGAGGAGGGGCCACATTTTTAAGGTTAGAGGGGAGAGATGTTCAAAACAAAGATATGGGGCGATTTGCTACAGAGGGTGGTTTAAGTGTGGAATGAACTTCCTGAGAAAGGGGTTGATGTGGGTACAATGACAACATTTAAAAGATATTTGGATAAACAGGTGAATAGGGAAGGGTTGGAGTAATATGGGCCAGCAACAGGCAGCTGGGAAGAGTTTAGTTTTAGATGATGGTGGGTATCAACTGAAGGGTCAGTTTCCATGCTGTATGGGTCTATGACAAGAATATGGTTTGATTCCATTATTGAAGAAAGGATCAGGGCTGGGTCCACTGATGGGCATCATCTACATAAACGATTTGGTTGAAAATATAAGAGTGATTGTGCGAAAGTTTGTTGATGATCAAATGAATGGTGTTGTGGGCAGTAAATACGGTTATCAAAGGGGATACTGACCAACTGGGCCAGTGGACCAAGGAATGTAAGATGGAGTTTAATTCAGCTGTTGGATTTTGTTAAGGCAAACCGGGGAGGACTAACACAGTTAATGGAAGGGCTCTGGCCAGGGTTGTCGAACAGAGAGAGAGAGAGCGAGAGAGAGAGAGAGAGACCAGGAGGTGCAAGTTACATTGTTCCTTGGAAGTGGCATCACAGGTGGACAGGGTGGGGAAAGCAATATTTGGCACATTTGCCGACATTGGCCAGCACTTTGTTACATACGTTGGAGATATGTGTAACATTGTCTTAAATATTTCCCTTGGGCAGAGGAGGCCACGGGGTGACCCTAAGAATGGTGAATAAACAAGGGTAGGTGAGTCCAAAACTAGAGAGTATAAACGGGAGGTGAGAGAACAGGGATTTAAAGAGGGAGCTGAGGGGGAACATTATTCACAGAGGATGGTGCATAGACGGAATAGACTGCCTCAGGCACATGGGAGAAACAAGAATAATGACAACACGGAAAAGAATTTGGGCAGGTACATGGAGAAGAGAAGGTTTGAAGAGATAAGGGCCAAATGCAGGCAAATGAGACTCATTCAGTTTCGGTAACATGGGCAGCATTGAGGAGTTGGACCACAGGTTCTGTTTCCGTGCTGTATCACTCTGTATCCAGCTAAAGAGGATTAGTGTACCAAAATAAGGCATGTTGTCGACACTGAAGCAAGTTACAGCGATGGGGATGGTAGTCTGGAATGCAGTACATTTCAAATATGTGGAGGGACTATCGGGAAGGGAGGAGGTTCCAGGGACAGGGACTATTGTAGGAGTTAAAAATGACTGAAGACACTGGTGCACAAGCCATGCCACAGATGGTGTTGCAGAGTAGTGAGTCTTAGTACAGTGTTGGAGGGAGAACACAGAACAGAAAGATCCCAGGCAGCATTCCCAACCTCTCGTCAGAGGCCTACTCTCCCCTCTGTTGTACTGATGCTCACTAAGACAACACAGGACTGGATTGATAACAATGAACTCCCGATGCTGTCTCAGTGCAACATAAGTTAAAGTAGAGGTGGTGATTGAGTCTGGGGTGTGTCTATACTGTGCTCCAGATCCGGCACTGTATCTGTGTCATGTCTTGTAAGTGATGTTTGGAGCCCTCTCATTGCTCTCTGCTCTCTGCACTATGAGTGATCTTACCTCACTGCAGGATTTATTGAAGACTCCAGATCTCCCTTCCCTTTGTCTCTCTGGCTGACCAACCATCTTCAATGAGGTGATGGATGAGACACACAGCAGTTGGGAAGTCTATTGAGTCAGCAACTTCTTGAGTACCTACAGGAGACAGAGAGATAGACAGAATGGGAAATTAGACTGATGCAGTGAGGGTTACACAAGGAGAATGGAAATGAGCCCCACAGATATCTGGAAAATCCCAAACTCCATCCCTGTGCTGTTGCGTCTCTCTGGAGTGGAGAATTCTGTTAGCTCAGGATCTAGAGTAGCTGCAAGAGTGAGAGACACTGACAGAGGCAGCAATTAGATCCACACAGTGAGGGATACCACATGGAGAGAGACTAAGTGATATCACTGGAGTGCTGGAAGACTTCAGGATCACACAGTCATGTTGGAAGAATGGGTTTAGCTTCATGTGTCAGTGCTCAGGGATGAGCAACCAGTGAGCAGGTGAAGTGATGGCCTAATAACATTATTGTTAGGGCATTTGTCCAAAACCTCAGCTAATGTTCAGGGGAGGCAGGTTTGAATCCCACCATAAGGTATGGTGGAATTTAAAATCAATAATTTTAAAAACATCAATTAACAATCCATAAACAAATATGAAACCATTGCTGATGTACAAAAATCACAATCCCTTAGATTAGATTCCCTACAGTGTGGAAACAGGCCTTTCGGCCCAACCAGTCCACGCCATCCCTCCAAAGAGTAACCCACTCAGACCCATCTCCATCGACCTCATACACCTAACATTATGGGCAAATTAGCATGGTCAATTCGCCTGACCTGCGTGTCTTTGGACTGTGAGAGGAAACCGGAGCATCCAGAGGCAATTCACGCAGACACGTGGAGAAGGTGCAAACTCCACACAGTCGCCCGCGGCTGGAATCGAACCTGGGACCCTGGTGCTGTGAGGCAGGAGTGCTAATCACTGACCCAGCGTGCCGCCCACTTGCCCTTTCAACAACGAGATCTGATCATCCTCACGTAGTCTGCACGACATACCCACAGCAAAGTGTTTGCCTCTCAATTGCCCTCTGAAATGGCCAAGCAAGCTACTCAGCTCACAGGCAGCTAGGGCTGGGCAATAAAGGCTGGTCAGCCAGAGACACCCACATCCCCTACCTGATTTATAAAAAAATCCAATAGGATGGTCCCACTGGAACCGCGCTGGGACCAGTGTCCTGGCCAATCATGTCAGTAGGTTTATGGACAGGGCTTTAAACTGACAGAGAGGATGCTGGGACAGGGTCCAGGTGAAAGGAGCTTTCCAAATTCAAAGAGAAAAGGTGAAGCATCGGAACAGTATGTGGATGTGGCTGAAGGCAATCAGAAAGGAACAGGATGGGACAGCGATTAACTAAAACTGTACATCAGTGAATAGATTTGTGACAGGAAATTGTGGGAAAGATTAAATTATGTTTTTTTTCAATGGACGAAGTCTTATCAATAAGGCAGATGGATATGTGACACTGAGATAAAAGAGGTTCAGACAACAGAGAGACATGGTTACAGGGTGAACAAAAGGTGGACATAAATATTCAATGGATCACAACCTTGCGGAAACTCAGGCAAAATGGGTAACACTAACAATAATGGATAACAAAGGCATCACAGAGAAAGCATTTGGTCTCAGATCATGAAGTAGAATTAGTCTGAATGTAACTTCTGGCTACGACTTGCCAAGGACACAAGCAGCAGAATAGTTTTAGCCACCAAACAGCATTCCGTTGCTCATCACTGCATTACACAGGAACTCATTGGAATTTTTTAACAAACACATTGTGATCATTTTGGGAAACATCAATATTCAAAATGTGGGACAGTCACACTGGCAAGAGTGATATTGGTAGAGGAGTTCAGAGAATTAGTTTTCAGTGTTTCTTTGAATAACAAATTGTGCAACTGGCGAGGGACGTAACTATCTCAGAGCGACCATAGTGTGATGAAACTTTGTGAATGAGTAATGCCACCTGGAGAGATCCTCTGTGAAATTGTGATAAAGTGCAGTTTAAAGAAAAATAAAGTTTTAAAGTAAATCACAGAAAGGACAAGCTACAAGTAGAAACAAAAATAACCAATAACATGAGTTTGAGATGAGAACTGACCAAGGTAAATAGGCTAAACAGACTGAAATATGTGTCTGTCAATGAACAGTGGAAAACATTAGAAGGAGCAGTGTAAAAAATAAACAAAAAGACATTCCATTGAAACAGACAAATCCTCAGCAAGAAATCCTTATCGGTCCCTCACTCAAGTAAAAAGGATCATATTAGATTATCGAGCTTAGAGGATCACCAAAAAGTACTTAAAATCCTGAAGTGAGAGAATGTTTTACGAGTAAATTTTAAAGGGATTGCAAAGGGTCTGCTCGCAGGAGGAGGTCAGATGGAAGAGGGAATAATTGTCAAGGTTTTATGTCACAAAAGTAACTGGGAGAGCTGAAGGTGCTGGAGGTGGTGAGAGTGTTACAGAGAGTGGTCAGGGTCTGAACGGTGGAACAAAGCCAGTACAGACTGCTGCAGCTGGAGGGGTTTCCAGAGGTAGGGAGGGATATATGTATTTTTATTTATTCATTCATGGGACGAGGATGTCACTGTGGGACCAACATTCTTTGCCCCACTGCTAATTACCCAGAGTATAGCACAGAGTCAGCCATATTGCTGCGGGTCTGGTATCACGTGCAGGCCAGACCAGGTTAGAATGTCAAATGTTCTTCTCTAAAGGACGTAAGTGAACCAGATGAGTACTTTCTACTGGTCAACAATGCTTTTATGGTGGCCTCACCAATATCCTGTATAGCCACAACATGACATCCGAACTTCTACTCTCAATGCTCTACCCAAAGAAGGTAACCACCCACATGCCTGCTTCACCAACCTGTCTACCTGTGACACCACTGACAAAGCACTGTGTACCTGCATCCCTGGGTCACTGACTGATAACACTACCCAGGGCCCGAACATTAACTGTAGAGGTCCCACCCTGGTTTGTTTCACTAAAATGGAACACCTCACATTTATCTAATGAAACTCCATCTGCTGTTCTTCAGCCCACTATCCCAGTGTACTATTTGTCCTGTTGTATCATAGATAACTTTCTTCACTGTCCACTTTACCAACAATTTCAGTGTCACTCAAAAAAACTTACTTACCACAAAAAAAATATTCCCATCCAAACCATTTATCCAAATGACAAACAACAGGGGACCCACTTCACCGCTGGTCACATGTCTCCAGTCAGAAAGGCAACATGTCTCCCATCACCCTCTGTCTCCTACCATCAAGCCCAATTTTGTATCCAGTGGACTAGCTCCTTCTGAATGCCATATCCTTTTACGTTGATCTGAGCTTATTACCCAGTTTACCAGACAGAACGTAGAACACAGAACAGTACAGCACAAGACCCTTCGGCCATGATGCCATGCCCATCTTTTACCCGACTGGAAGATCAAACTAACTTTGTATGCCATGGGTTAAAGAGGTCTCTCACTGTTCACTCTATCTTTGCCTCACACCATCTTGTTCACTTCTGCCAAGTCACCCCTCGTCCTTCTTCACTCCAATGAGAAAAGCCTTAGCTCCCTCAACCTTTCTTCATAAGACATGCCCTCCAGTCCAGGTAGCATCCTGGTAAATCTCCTCTTTACCCTCTCTAAAGCTTCCACATCCTCCCTGTAATGAAGGGACCAAAACTGAACACAATATTCTATTTGGGATCTAAACAGGGTTGTTTCGAGCTGCAGCATAACCTCATGGCTTTAAAACTCAATCCCCCAGCTAATGAAAGCCAATACAACATATTCTTTCTTAACAACACTATCAGCTTGGTGGCAAATTTGATGGATCTCTGGTCATGAAATCCAAGATCCATCTGTTCCTCCACACTATTCAGTATTCTGCCTTTACCACTGTATTCTGCATTCAAGTCTCACCTTCCAGAATGCATCACTTCACACTTTTCCAGATTTGACTTTATCTGCCACTTCTCAGCCCAGCTCTACATCCTGTCAATGTCCCATTGCAACCTCCAGCAGACATCCACACTATTCACCACTCCACCAACTTTTGTGTCATTGATAAACTTACTTTCCCACTCTTCCACTCATTCATAAAATCACAAAGAGCAGAGATTTTTTTGACCTCTCCCTGCAGAAAACCACTGGTCACTGAGCTCCAGGCTGAATGATTTCCATCTGTCATCACCCTCTGTCTTCTATGGGCCAGGAATTCTGTATCCAGACAGGCAGGTTTCCCTGTATCCCATGCTCTGTACTTTCTCAATGAGCCATAAATGTGTGTTGTCACATTCTCAAAGGATTCAATAAGATTTGTGAGGCATGACCTGTCCCTTACAAAGTCATGATGACTTCCTCTAATCAAACTATGGTTTTCCAAGGAATCATAAATCCTGTATCTCAGAGTCCTCTTCAATAATCTGCACATCACAGAGAGAAGACTGACAGGTCTGTCATTCCCAGGATTATCTCTATTCCATTTCTTGAACGACGCATGGCTGATGCACCTAACCTGCACATCTTTGGGCTGTGGGTGGAAACCGGCGCACCTGTCGGAAACCCACGCAAACATGGAGAGAATGTGCAAACTCCACGCAGACAGTTGCCTGGGGCTGGAATTGAAATCGCTGTGAGGCAGCAGTGCTAACCACTGAGCCACCGTGCTGCCCCATGTAACTCTCTAGAGCCCGGCTTCTGATCCTTGGTTCCTCAAACTTAAGTTAGCTTCCTACTTCCTCTTGACTAGATGTTCTACATCCCTTGGAAACTCGTCAAATGCTTTGCTGAAGTTCATGTAGACAACACTGACTGCTCTGCCTTCATTGATCTCTTGGTCAACCCCTTGAAGAGTCAATCCAGTTTGTGAAACACGGTTTCCCACTCACAAAGCCATGCTGACTATCTCTAATCAGCCCTTGCCTTTCCAAATATATGTAGCTCCTTTCTCTCAGAATCTCCTCCAACAACTTACCCAGCACTGGCTGTGATTTCCTGGCTTTTCCCTGCAGCCTTTAAGTGATGGAACAGCATTAGCCACCCTCCAGTCTTCCGGTAACTCATTGTGTCTGTTGATAATATAAGTATCTCTGTTAGGGATATTGCAATCTCTTCCCATGACTATTCAAGGATCGACCTAATGAGCTACTGAGGATTGATCTACCTTTATTTGTTTTAAGATTCCAGCATTTTTTCTTCTCTGTTGAGGATTCTTTCCAAGACATCACCATTTATTTCCCCAACTTCCTGAGCTTCCATGTCTTTCTCCAAAGTAAATACCGACAACACTATTTTGTCTAATTTCTCACCCAACCTCCTGACAGTTAAGGTGCCCTATTCTCTACCAATGTTACTCTTTAGCCCTTATTGAAACTTGTGTAAAGGTTTCTGAAAATTCAAATGAACCGTATCCTCGGTACAGCCACTCCTACACCCATATTTATTCTGCTATTTATATTCACACCAATAAAAATAAAATTCAACAGGCTCAAAAACACATTCTTTTTCTTAAAAGCATTTCTAAGGGTCCAGTTATTGTTCATTGACATATCCTTTCAAACATATTTCAGCTCCCGACCTACTGTCAGGCTAACACTGTTTGGTTTCAGACTAGCAGCAGAAAGGGTTATGGGAGTTTGTGTTTATCAATCTGAAAAAGGTGGCTTACAGGATCAGCAGGTAATCGAGGTGTTGGAAATAGGGAAGGTCCTGGGGACTGAAGGACATTATGGAGATAGGGAGTGATGTGGGGCCTGAAAGGGGCCAAAGAGATCTGCAGGGCTGTTGGGCCTGAAGGAGGTTGCACAGATCAGGAGGATCGTGGGGATTGAAGGAGGTTACTCTGAACGGGAGGGTCGTTGGGTCAAGATGAGATTATGGAGATAGGGAAGGTCGTGGGGCCTTTGGAGGTTATGGAGTTAGGGAGGTTTGTGGGGAATGATTCAGGTTACATGGATAGGAAGAGTCGTGGGGACTGAAGGAGTTTATGGAGAGAGGGAGGGCTGTGGGGACTGAAGGAGGTTATATCGATAGTAAGTTTATACAGAAGCACAGGAAAGAAGAGCAGGTATCGGCCATTTGACCACAGAGTCAGTCCCACCATTCAATGTGATCACGACTGATCGTCCAACCCAGTACAGTATTCCTGCTTTCACACCTTACTCTGATATTATAGTGACTACTGGCATTTAGTGGTACAGGGGGCTGTAGTAACTGGGACGGGTCTGTGCCTTACAGAGATAGGGAGGGTTGTGGAAGCTGGACAAGGTGACATATACAGGGCAGGTTTTAGGAATGGGATGACTTTACATGGATTTGGAGGAATGCAAGGATGGGACGCGGTAACAATCACAGGGAGGATTTTGGGAGCTTGATCTGAGACGGGTACAGCTGAGAACTGAAGGGAGTCAAACAGTCAGGGCAGGCAGGGACAAGGTAGGATTAATAAATTAAACTGCATTTATTTCAATGCAAGGGGCCTAACAGGGAAGGCAGATTAACTCAGGGCATGGTTAGGAACATGGGGCTGGGATCTCATAGCAATTACAGAAACATGGCTCAGGGATGGGCAGGACAGGCAGCTTAATGTTCCAGGATACAAATGCTACAGAAAGGATAGAAAGGGAGGCAAGAGAGGAGAGGGAGTGATATTGTTGATAAGAGATAGCATTACAGCTGTGCTGAGGGAGGATATTCCCAGAAATACATCCAGGGAAGTTATTTAGGTGGAACCGAGAAATAAGAAAGGGATGATCACCTTATTAGGATTGTATTACAGACCCCCCAATATTTAAAGGGAAATTGCCAAACAAACTTGTAAGGAGATCTCAGCTGTCTGTAAGAATAATAGGGTTGGCATGGTAGGGGATTTTAACTTTCCAAACATTGACTGGGACTGCCATAGTGTTAAAGGTTTAGATGGAGAGGAATTTCTTAAGTGTGTACAAGACAATTTTCTGATTCAGTATGTGGATGTACCTACTAGAGAAGGTGCAAAACTTGACCTACTGTTAGGAAATAAGGCAGGACAGGTGAGTGAGGTCTGAGTGGGGGAGCACTTTGAGGCCAGCGACCATAATTCTATTCATTTTAAAATAGTGCTGGAAAAGGATAGACCAGATATAAAAGTTATGTTCTAAATTGGAGAAAGGCCAATTTTGACGGTATGAGGCAAGAACATTTGAAAGCTGATTGGAGGCAGATGCTCGCAGCTAAAGTGACGGCTGGAAAATGGGAAGCCTTCAGAAATGAGAAAACAAGAGTCCAGAGAAAGTATATTCCTGTCAGGGTGAAAGGGAAGGCTGGTAAGTTTTGGGAATTCTGGATGACTAAAGAAATTGAGTGTTTGGTTCAGAAAAAGAAGGAAGCATATGTCAGGTATAGACAGGATAGATCGAGTGAATCCTTAGAAGAGTATAAAGGAAGTAGGAGTATACTTAAGAGGAAATCAGGAGGGCAAAACGCGGACATGAGATAGGTCTGACAAATAGAATTAAGGAGAATGCAAAGGGTTTTTACAAATATATTAAGGAAAAAAGGATAACTAGGGAGAGAATAGGGACCCACAAAGATCAGCAAGGCAGCCTTTGTGTGGAGCCGCAGAAAATTGGGGAGATATTAAATGAATATTTTGCATCAGTATTTACTGTGGAAAAGCATATGGAAGATATAGACTGTAGGGAAATAGATGGTGACATCTTGCAAAACGTCCAGATTACAGAGGAGCAAGTGCTGGATGTCCTGAAACAGTTAAAGGTGAATAAATCCCCAGGAACTGTACCCGAGAACTCTGTGGGAAGCTAGAGAAGTGATTGCTGGGCGTCTTGCTGTGATATTTGTACCATCGATAGTCACAGGGGAGGTGCCAGAAAACTGGAGGTTGGCAAAAGTGGTGCCACTGTTTAAGAAGGGTGGTAAAGACAAGCTAGGGAACTATAGACCGGTGAGCCTGAACTCAGTGGTGGGCAAGTTGTTGGAGGGAATCCTGAGGGGCAAGATGCACAAGTATTTGGAAAGGCAAGGACTGATTAGGAATAGTCGACATGGCTTTGTGCGTGGGAAATTATGTCTCACAAACTTGATTGAGTTTTTTGAAGAAGTAACAAAGAATATTGAGGAGGGCAGAGTGATAGATGTGATCTATATGGACTTCAGTGAGGGATTTGACAAGGTCCCCCATGGGACACTGATTAACAAGGTTAGAACTCATGGAATACAGGGAGAACTAGCCATTTGGATACAGAACTGGCTCAAAGGTAAAAGACAGAGTGGTGGTGGAGGGTTGTTTTTCAGACTGGAGGCCTGTGACCAGTGCAGTGCCACAAGGATCAGTGCTGGGCCCTCTACTTTTTCTCATTTACATAAATGATTTGGATGCGAGCATAAGAGGTATAGTTAGTAAGTTTACAGATGACACCAAAATTGGACGTATAGTGGACAGCAAAGAGGGTTACAACAGGATCTGGACCAGATGGGACAATGGGCTAACTGGCAGATGGGGTTTAATTCAGATAAATGCGATGTGCTGCATTTTGGGAAAGCAAGTCTTAGCAGGACTTATACACTTAATGGTAAGGTCCTAGGGATTGTTGCTGACCAAAGAGACCTTGGAGTGCAAGTTCATAGCTCCTTGAAAGTAGAGTCGCAGGTAACTAGGATAGTGAAGACGGCATTTGGTATGCTTTCCTTTATTGGTCAGAGTATTCAGTACAAGAGATGGGAGGTCATGTTGTGGCTGTACAGGACATTGGTTTGGCCACTGTTGGAATATTTTGTGCAATTCCTGTCTCCTTCCTATCGGAAGAATTGTTGTGAAACTTGAAAGGGTTCAGAAAAGATTTACAAGGATGTTGCCAGGATTGGAGGATTTGAGCTACAGGGAGAGGCTGAACAGGCTGGGGCGGTTTTCCCTGGAGCGTCGGAGGCTGAGGGGTGACCTTACAGAGGTTTACAAAATGATGAGGGGCATTTGATAGGATAGGATAAATAGACAAAGCATTTTCCCTGGGGTCAGGGAGTCCAGAACTCGAGGGCATAGGTTTAGGGTGAGAGGGGAAAGATATAAAAGAGACCCCTAAGGACCCCTGCAACTTTTTCACGCAGAGGGTGGTATGTGTATGGAACGAGCTGCCAGAGGATGTGGTGGAGGATGGTACAATTGCAACATTTAAGAGTCATTTGGATGGGTATATGAATGGGAAGGGTTTGGAGGAATATGGGCTGGGTGCTGGCAGGTGGGACTAGATTGGGTTGGGATATCTGGTCGGCATGGACGGGTTGGACCAAAGGGTCTGTTTCCGTGCTGTACATCTCTAAGACTCTATCACTCATAGAGGTTACAGAAATAAACTGTGTGGTCGCGTCTGGAGGAGATTAAAGGTACAAAGGTTTGTAGTTACCGAAGGGACCAGCAGAGTTTACAGAGACTGAGTGTGTTTTAGAGACAGGAAGAGTTCATAGTCATCATTGGAAATGCAGAAACTAATTTATGAGAGAAGCAGGGTCACTCTGCTTTGTGTCCAGAGACAAGGAGTTTAACAGCTGGAGGAGGTTACTAAGGTACAGAGCTTTTTTGTTGTTGTGACGGGAAGGTTACAGAGATCATGAAGGTAGTCGGAGTTCAAAAAAGTCACAAAGACAGGGAGGTTTCTCAGGTCTGGAAAGGACTACACTGACCAGGATGGCTTAAGGAACTGAAGAGTTGTTTTTCTTCAGTTAAGGAGAGACGTGACAGAACCCGGGATTAAAGGCAAAGGAAGAAACTTGGAGAGTTTTACTGATATGAGGAGCTTACAGGGATAAGCAGGATTGTAGGGGCTGATAGAGATTGGGGAAGTGGTATTTAAGAAACAGACAGTGGAGAAACTGACAGACATAGGGAGGGTTCTGTGGAACAGATGAATTTACAGACAAGATGGTGATAATGAAGCCTGAGAATTTTCTCATGTTCCTTGCCCAGCATTGTTCCTACATCATGCCCTCAGAGTCTGAATTAAAGTCCACTAACTCCTCCCTGTGCTGTTTACTATGATTGATCTTACCGGCTGCAGGATTTACTGAAGGCTCCAGATCTCACTCTCCATCTCTCTCTGGCTGACCAACTGTCTTCAATGTGGTGATGGATGAGACAGGAATTGGGAATTCTGCTGAGTCAGGGACATCAGGAATACCTACAGGAGACAGAGAAGGAGACAGAATGGGAAATTGGACTAATGCAATGAAGGGTACACATGGAGAGTGGCACTGAGTCCCACAGAGATCTGGAAATTCCCAGTCTCCATCCATGGCCTGTGCAGTTGCTTCCCTCTGGAGTGGAGAATGCTGTTGGCTCAGGATCTGGAGTAGCTGCAAGAGTGAGAGACACTGACAGAGACAGCAATTAGACCCACACAGTGAGGGATACCACATGGAGAGAGACAGTGATATCAGCAGAGTGCAGGAATGTATCAGGATCACACAATGGTATCATCAGAACTAGTTCTGACCAGTGAGCACTGCTACCAGTACTCAGGGAGGACTGAGCTATTTTATTGGGATAGGCTCCTCTGGTTCCAGATTATGCAGTGTGATATAAATGGACACAGATGAGGAGGGGAACAGGTCTGAGGTGAATGGAAATTCCCAAGTCCAAAGAGAAAGGTTGAAATATTGGAACACCATGGAGATGTGAATGAAGACCAAAAGAAAGAAACAGTAAGGGACTGAGTTTAATTAAAATACGACATTGTCAAACAGATTTGTGACAGGAAATTATTGGTTAAAATAAAGTAAATGCCATTTCCACCCCTCACAATTCCTCATATACCACAAGTGACATCACTTCCGCCCCTCACATCATCACTGATGTCACACACGCAGTGACTTCCACGCCTGGATTAGTGGTGCTGGAAGAGCACAGCAGTTCAGGCAGCATCCAACGAGCAGCGAAATCGACGTTTCGGGCAAAAGCCCTTCATCAGGAATAAAGGCAATGAGTCTGAAGCGTGGAGAGATAAGCTAGAGGAGGGTGGAGGTTGGGAGAGAGTAGCATAGAGTACAATGGGTGAGTGGGGGAGGAGATGAAGGTGATAGGTCAAGGAGGAGAGGGTGGAGTGGATAGGTGGAGGAAATGACCTGGGAGTTGCAGTGGGAGAGGGACTCCCTGAGATTTTTGTAGACAGAGGAGGAAAACTTCTTCAAGGTAGGCATCCTTGACTTCCACGCCCCCCCACTGCCGTGTTTGCCACCACTTCCGCCCCCACCAACGCCACTCATCTGCATTCTGCTGACACCACCCCCAGGTCCCACCATCACCATTGCTACCCCCAGAACCCTGAGGGGAACACCACCCCTGCTCATGACTCCATCCCCATTCCCCCTAACACCACACCCACTCCAGTTACAGGCTCCGTCGCCTCCCCCAGCTCCAAACCTACACCTGGTTCCAGCTCACAGTCCTGCCGAGTTTTCACCATTCCCCCTGACCACCCCCTCACTGAGGACGAATGATCAGTCCTCAGCAAAGGCCTCACCTTTATCCCCCTCCGTCCACACATGAATTAATTTAATACACGCCGTGACATCGAACACTTCTTCCCCCACCTCCGCCTCAGAGCTTACTTTTACAATGAAGACTCCCACCTATTTTCTGAGGACCCCTTTGCTGTCCTCCAATACACTCCATCCACATGGACACCCCGCGCTGGCCGATTACCTGTCTTCGATTTCTTCATTTCCAACTTCCACCGAGACATTAACTGCCTCACCCTATCTCCCCCCTCCCCCACTCCAACCTCTTACCCTCACAACGTGCAGCCCTCCACTTCCTCTGCTCCATTACCGACCTCACCATCAAACCAGCAGATAAAGGGGGTGCAGTGGGAGTCTGGTGCACTGACCTCGGCACCGCTGAAGCCATGATGCCAACTCAAAGACACCTCCTCCTACCAGCCCCTCTACCATGACCCACCTCCCATCACCAAACCGTCATCTCCCAGAGCAGACAGAACCTCATCACCTCAGGAGGAGATCTCCCACCCACAGCTTCCAACCTCATTGTCCAGGATCCCCCACTGCCCGTATCTACCTCCTTCCCAAGATCCACAAGCCTGACCACCCTGGCCGACCCATTGTCTCAGCATGCGCCTACCCCACCGGACTCATGTCTATCTACCTCGACATTGTCCTATCCCCCCTAGTCCAGGAACTCCCCACATACATTCGAGACACCACCCATACCCTCCACCTCCTCCAAGACTTCCGTTTCCCTGTCGCCCAATGCCTCATCTTCACAATGGATATCCAATCCCTCTACACCTCCATCCACCATGACCAGGACCTCCAAGCCCTCCGTTTCTTCATCTCCCGATATCCCCAACAGTACCCTTCCACTGACACTCTCATTCGTTTGGCTGAACTTGTCTTCACCCTTAACAATTTTTCCTTCAAATCCTCCCACTTCCTCCAGACCAAAGGGGTAGCCATGGGCACCCGTATGGGCCCCAGCTATGCCTGTCTCTTTGTTGGCTACGTAGAACAGTCCATCTTCCGTAGTTACACCAGCACCACTCCCCAAGTCTTCCTCCCCAACATTGATGACTGCATTGGCACCACCTCGTGCTCCCTCGAGGGGGTTGAGCAATTCATCAACTTCACCAACACATTCCACTCTGACCTTAAATTTACCTGGACCATCACTGACACCTCGCTCCCCTTCCTGGGCCTCTCAATCCCCATTAATGATAACCAACTTGACACCAACATTTTTTACAAACCTACCGACTCCCACAGCTACCTAGATTACACATCTTCCCACCCTACCGCATGCAAACTTCCCAACCCCTTTTCCCAATTCCTCCGCCTCCGCCGTACCTGCTCCCAGGAGGGCCAGTTCCACCACAGAACACACCAAATAGCCTCCTTCTATCGAGATCGGAATTTCCCTTCCCACGTGGTAAAAGATGCCCTCCAACGCATCTCGTCCACATCCCGCACGTCCGCCCTCAGACCCCACCCCTCCAACCGTAACAAGGATAGAACACCTCTGGTGCTCACCCTCCACTCGACCAATCTTTGCATAATCCAAATCATCCGCCGCCATTTCCGCCACCTCCAAACGGACCCCACCACCAGGGATATATTTCCCTCCCCACCCCTCTCCACTTTCCACAAAGACCATTCCCTCCATGACTACCTAGTCAGTTCCATGCCCCCCCAAAACCCACCCTCCCTTCCTGGCACCTTCTCCTGCCACTGCAGGAATTGCAAATCCTGCGCCCTCACCTCTCCCCTCACCACCATCCAAGGCCCCAAAGCAGCCTTCCACATCCAATGTTTTACCTGCACATCCACCAATATCATTTATTGTATCCGTTGCTCCTGATGCGGTCTCCTCTACATTGGGGAGACTGGACACCTCCTAGCAGAGCACTTTAGGGAACATCTCTGGTACACCCGCACCAATCAACCCCACCGCCCTGTGACCCAACATTTCAACTCCCCCTTCCACTCTGCCGAGGACATGCAGGTCCTGGGCCTCCTCCACCGCCACTTCCTCACCACCCAACGCCTGGAGGAAGAACGCCTCACCTTCCACCTCGGAACACTTCAACCCCAGGCCATCAATGTGGAATTCTCCAGTTTCCTCATTTCCCCTTCCCCCATCTCACCCCACCTCCAGCCTTCCAGCTCAGCCCCGCCCTCATGACCTGTCCTAATGGCCTATCTCCCTTCCCACCTATCCATTCCACCCTCCTCTCTGACCTATCACCCCCATCCCCACCCCCATTCACCCATTGTACTCTTTGCTACCTTCCCCCATACTCCACTCTGACCTATCACCTTCTTCCCCACCCCATTCACCGATTGTACTCGATGCTACTTTCTCCCCATCCCCACCCCCCTCTCATTCATCTCTTCACTCTGCAGGCTCCCCGCCTCTGTTCCTGATGAAGGGCTTTTGCCCAAAACGTCAATTTCCTGTTCCTCGGATGCTGCCTGACCTGCCGTGCTTTTCCAGCACCACTCTAATCTAGACTCTGGTTTCCAGTATCTGCAGTCCTTGTTTTTACCTTATTGGAGGAGGAGACTACCGAGATAAGGCATGTTGTAGACACTGAAGCAAGTTACAGGGATAGGGATGATAGTCTGGAATGCAGTACATTTCAAATATGTGGAGGGACGATTGGGAAGGGAGGAGGTTACAGCGATAGGATCTGTTATAGGAATTAAAAATGATTGAAGACACTGGACCACAAGACATACCATAGATACACTGTTGCAGAGTAGTGAGCTTTAATATAACAGAACTTACATTGGGATGGTGATTGAGCCTGGGGTGTGTGTGTGTACTGTACTCCCCTCCAGCACTGTATCTGTGTCATGTTGTGTTAACAGATGTTTGGAGCCCTCTCATTGTTCTATGCTCTGTGCACTGTGGGTGACCTTACTTCACTACAGGATTTATTGAAGGCTCCAGATCTCCTTTCCCTTTGTCTCTCTCTGGCAGACCAACTGCGTTCAATGAGGTGATGGACGATCCACCCAGCAGCTGGGAAGGCTATTGAGTCAGGACTTTCCTGAGTACTGACAGGAGACAGAGAAATAGATAGAATGGGAAATTAAACAGATGCAGTGAGGGTTACACATGGAGAATGGCACTGAGTTCCACAGAGATCTGGAAAATGGAGCGATATTAAGTAATAGTCCCAGATTGCTGGAAGATGTCAGGATCACACAGTCGTGTCGGAAGAATGGGTTTAGCTTCATGATGCCCTGGTATCAGTGCTCAGGGATGAGCACCCAGTGAGCAGGTGAAGTAATGGCCTCGTGGTATTATTGCGAGAGAATGGATCCAAAACCTCAGCTAATCTTCAGGGGAGGCAGGATTGAATCCCGCCATCAGAAAAGGAGACATTTGAAATCAATAATTTTAAAATTAATAATTAACAATCCACAAATAAGTATGAGACCATTACTGATGTACAACAAATCCAAACACTTGTCCTTTAGAGAAGGACATCTGCCCATCCTCACGTGGTCTGCACGACATCCCCACAAAGGGTTTGCCTCTCAATGACCCTCTGAAATGGCCGAGCAAGTTATTCAGTTCAAGGGCTTCTGGGACTGGGCAAGAAAGGCTGGTCAGCCAGAGACTCACACATCCCATACCTAATTTTAAAAAAAATCTATTAGGATGATCCCCCTGGAACTGTGCTGGGACCAATAATCTGCCCACCACAGACATTCGACCAAATCTGTCATCCCCACAATTCTACCTCCGTAACATGATCCAGACTCTACAAATCTTCTCTCCTCTGCATGTTCCCCAGAAGGGCACTGGAGGGTGGTGGGGGTTACAGAGATAGGGAGGAATATCAGGACAGGAGGATTTTGCAGACATTTGGAGGGTTGCAATGCCAAAAGGAGGCTTCAGTAATTGTGAGGTTTCATGGTGATGAAGGCATTTGAGGAGGGAGGGAGGGAGGATTGTAGGGAAATGAGAGGTTTCACAGTTTAGGTGTTTTGTTCGGACTGCAAGTGGTTACTGAGTTGGGGAGGGTGTAAGCACTGGTGGTTGTTACATAAACATGTGGTTTGGTTGCAATGGCAGGAAGAGGATTCAGGAAGCTGGAGAGTATGGGGTCTGAACGAGGTTACACAAATGGGAAGAGTTTTCAGGAGTGGAGGTGTTTACAGAGACAGCAATGGTCTGATCTGGAGCAGAGGACCCAGACTGGGAGGGGTGTGGGGACTGGAGGTGGTTTCACAGGGAGGGAGGACCATAGACCCACAGGAGGTTACAGAAATGTGGAGAGATGTAGGGCTGACAGGGGTTCATGGAGATGGGAATGTTGGGAGGGATGGAGAAGTTTACAGGGATAAGGATGTTAGTAGGACAGGGCTGGATTCCACAGACAGGTAGTGTTTTAGGGAGCTGAGCAGATTACAGAGATAAAGATGTTTGTATCGACTGGAAGAACAAACCGAGATATGCAGGGTAGTCGTGACTGGAGATGGTTATAGACATAGGAAGGATTAGGTTCTGGGGGTTATGGAGGCTGTGGAATCTGGATTTCTTTTCAGAGACTGGGATAACAATTATGGTCAGAAACAGTTTCACAGATAAGGGTGTATAGCACAAACAGGAGGAAGTTGATGACGTTTAAACAGATAGTGGTGTAAGAGCTGGACAAGGTTATGAAGGTGGGTAGATGGTGGAGACACAGGAGGAGCTTACATTGACATGGGGGTGATAGTGACAGGAGGGTGGTAAATAGATAGTGGGTTTTGTAGGGACTGGATTGGGAGAGGCACAGGCATGGAGTGAGTTCGACAGATCAGGATTACTGCAGAGACCTGAGAGGATTACACTGATCGGGATGGTGGTTGGGTCTCCACAGACTGTTGGTGTTTAGGGAATGGAAGAGATTTGGTAGATAGGGAGGGATGTAAGAGCTGCAGGGGCTTATGGAGAGTTGAAGAGTTGGAGCAGTTCACAGAGGGAGGGTTCTCAGACAGGAGTAGGTCACAGATAGTGAGGGTTGTGTGGTCTGAGTAAGTCAAAAAGAGGAGAGTTTTCGGGTCTGGAAGAGGTTACACTGACAGGGACAGTTGAAGAGACTGAAGCAAAAATGCATGGAGAAGGTTACACAGAAAGGGAGGGATGTAGGGACTGAAGGTGAATACACAGACATGGAGGGTTGTATTGTTAGACGGAGCTGAGAGGGATAGGGACTGGTGTAGGGATTTACACAGATACGGAAGGTTGTGTTTTTGGAGAAGTTTACTATGATACAGACAGTGTTAGGGACTGTTTAATGGACTACAGAGGAGCACAGAGAGAATGTATTATGGGGAGTGGGGGAGATTACAGACACAGAGATGGCTGTCGGGTTGAAAAGAGCTTCTCCAGATCCTCATTGCTGTAAAGCTGGAGGGAGATTATAACAGTGAGTGTTACCAAGAGTTATTTACTTCACTGATATCGAGCAGGTCTCAGCATGTAACTGTCAAAGGGAAGTCCAGATGAGTTTTCAGAGATACAAATGTTTATGGGAGTTTCAAGAGGGAACAATGATTGGGAGTGCTGTACCAAATGGTAATAGTTATAGGGTTCTAAAAGCAGGAAGAGGTGACAGACATATCGATTTTTATAAGGACTGTAGAAGCTTACATAGGCAAGGAGTGTTTTAGAGTCTGGAGGAGATTACAGTGTTAAGGAGAATATTGGGGATGAGGCAAGGTGTAATAGACTGGGATGGTTGACAGGGCTGGACAATTATCTGTATAGAATCGCCATCATGTGCAACTAGGCCATTTGGCCCAACCAGTTCATCCCAAAACTCCGAAGAGCATCCTACCCAGACCCACCCCTCTACCTATACATTAAACCCTGAATTTTTTGTGGTGAACTTACTTAAACCACACATTCCTGAATACCACAGTCAATTTATGATGGCCAATTCACTGATGGTGCAAAGTTTGGACACTCATACACACACACACTGAGCAAGGGAACGACATGCAAACACACACAGTGAGGGAGATACCCACAGACACACAGTGAGGGGGATACACGCAGACACACACGCAAATCGAGGGAGGGACACACACAACGAGGAAGCAACACACACACACAGCGAGGGGGACTCACACTCACACAGCAAGGGAGGGACACGCGCACACGAAGCGAGGGAGGGACACGCACACACGAAGCAAAGGAGGGACACGCACACACGAAGCGAAGGAGGGACACGCACACAGTGAGGGAGGGACACACACACACACACACAGTGAGGGAGGGACACGGACACACACAGTGAAGGGGAGGACATGCATCCGCACACACACACAGACACAGCAAGGGAGGGACACACACACACACAGTGAGGAAGGGACAAGAACACACACAGTGAGGAAGGGACAAGAACACACACAGTGAGGAAGGGACACACACACAGCAAGGGAGGGACACGCACAGACACGCAGCGAAGGGACACATACACACACATAGACACAGTGAGGGAGGGACATGCAAACACACAGCAAGAAAGGGATACACACACACACACACAAGGAAGAGATACGCACACACACAGCGAGGGAGGGACATACACACACACAGCGAGGGAGGGACACACACACAGCGAGGGAGGGATACACGCATTACACACAGTGAGGAGGTTACCCCCAGACACACAGTGAGTGAGGCACACAGACACACACGCACAGCGAGGGAGGGACACATACACACACGCACACACACACAGAGGGAGGGACGCGCGCGCACGCGCACACACGCACATATATAGAGCGAGGGAGGGAAGGACATGCACACACAGCGAGGGAGAGACATACACAAAGACACACAGCGAGGGAGGGACACCTTCATACACAGCAAGGGAGGGACAGACACAGGGAAGGAGGGACAAGCACACATATGGCGAGGGGGAGGGCATGTTTACAGAAATTGAGAGGGGATATGCACACACAGCGAGAGAGGACACGCACAGACCCGGCGAGGGAGGGACACGCACACATAGCGAGGGGGGATATGCACTCACACAGCGAGGGGAGAAGCGCACACACAGTGAGGGGATATACACAAAGAGCAATGGAGGGACACACACACACACACACACACATATACAAAGAGCGAGGTAGTGACATACGCACACAGAGCAAGAGAGACACACACACACAAAGCGAGGGTGGGACACGCACACATACACACAGTTAAGGGGATACAAACAGACACACAGCGAGGGAGGGACACACACATACACGGCAAGAGGGACATCCATACTGACAGCAAGTGGGGGACACACACACAGTAAGGGAGAGACATGCGCAAGCACACAAACACAGACACAAGCAGTGAGAGAGGGACAGACACACAGCGAGGGAGAGACACGCGAACACAAACACGCATACACAGAGCAAGAGAGGAACACTCGCAAACACAGCGAGGGGGAGACACATGCACATGCAGCGAGGGAGGGTCACACACACACACAGCAGGGGGGGATCTCACACATACACAGCGACGGAGGGACATGTACACACACAGCGAGGGAGGGACACACACACACACACAACAGCAAGGGAGGGACACACACACTCACAGCATGGGAGGGAGACACACTTACACACACACACACACACACACACACAGGGAGGGACACATACACAACGCGATGGAGTGACACACACAAACAGCGAGTGAGTGACACGCAGTGAAGGGGGGACACATAAATACATACTGTGAGGATGTGACACGTACACACACACACAGCGAGGGAGGGATGTGCTGAGACACGCAGCGAGGGAGGGCTACGCGCAAACACAGCGAGGGAGGGACACGCACACACACAGGGAAGGAGGGACAAGAAGACACCCGGCGAGGGGGAGGGCATGTGCACAGAAATTGCGAGGGTGCACACACACACAGCAAGAGGGGACACACACAGGCACAGCGAGGGAGGGACACACACACAAACACACACACACACACACAGAGCGAGGGAGGAACATGCACTCACACACCGAGGAGAGATGCGCACACACAGTGAGGGGGATATACACAAAGAGCAATGGATGGACACACACAGACAGCATGGGAGTGACACGTGCACACACATCCAGGGAGGGACATACACACACACACACAGGGAAGGAGGGGCAAGCACACAAACAGCGAGGGGGAGAACATGTGCACAGAAAGTGAGAGGGGCACGCACACACAGTGAGAGGGGACACGCACTGACACGGCGAGGGAGGGATACACGCACTCACACAGCCAGGGGAATATACACAAAGAGCAAGGGAGGGGGAGAAAGACACACACACAGCGAGGGAGTGACATGCACATACAGTAAGAGAGACACACACACAAAGCGAGGGAGGGACTCAAACACACTCACACAGCGTGGGAGGGACACGATATACACTGCAAGAGGGACACACTCACAGCAAGAGGGGGACACACACAGCGAGGGAGGGACACGTGCATGCACAAGCACACAAACTCAGACACATGCAGGGAGGGAAGGACATGCACACACAGCGAGGGAGGGATATACACAAACACACAGTGCGAGAGAGGGACACGCACATAAACAGCAAGGGAGGGACACACACACACGGGAAGGAGGGACAAGCAGACACATGGCGAGGGGGAGGGTATGTGCACAGAAATTGAGAGGGGGCACGCACACACAGCAAGAGGGGACACACACAGACATGGCGAGGGAGGGACATGCGCACACACAGCAAGGGGGGACAGGCACTCACACAGCGAGGGGCGATGCAGACACACAATGGTAGAGATATGCACAAAGAACAAGAGAGGGACACACACACACACACACACACACACACACAAGGGACTGACATACACTCACAGAGCAAGGGAGTGACACGCACACACACAGCTAGAGGTGCACACACACACACACACGCACAAAGCAAGGGAGGGACGGACACACACAGTGTGGGAGTGACACGCATACACACACACATGTAGCGAGGGAAGGACACTCACATACACTGTAAAAGGGTCACACATACTCACAGCAAGAGGGGACACGTATACACAGTGAGGGATGGACACGCGCATGTTCAAGCACACAAACACAGACACACAGCGAGAAAGGGACATGCATATACACAGCAAGGGAGTGACGTATGCACACATACATACACACACACACACACAAAGGAGAGCCACACACACACGCGCACAGCAAGAGGGACACACAAACACACACAGACCAAGGGGATAACTCAAACATACACAGCGAGGGAGGGACACGCAAATACACAGACAGCGAGGGTGAGACCACACACACACTCACACACAGCAAGGGGGTAACTCACAGCAAGGAAGGGACACACACACACACACACACACACACACACACACACACACACACAGCGAGGGAGTGTCACACATGCACACACACAGAGCGAGGGAGGGACACACACACAGACAGCGGGGGAGCGACACGCGCATGAGGAAGCACACAAACAGAGACACACACAGCGAGAGAGGGACACACACACTCACAGCCAGGGAGGGACATGCATACACAGCGAGGGAAGGACACACACAAACCCACACAGAGAGCAAGACAGGGTCACGCGCACACACAGCGAGGGGGGAGTCACATGCTCATACAACGAGGGAGGGCCAAGTACACACACGCACACCAAGAGGGACACACACACACACACAGAGCAAGGGGGGAAACTCACACATACACAGCAAGGGAGGGACACGCACATATACAGCAAGGGAGGGACACACACACACACACACAGTGAGGGACGTATACACAAACATACACAGAGCGAGGGAGGGACACACACCCACACACACAGTGAGGAGGGACACACAGAGCAAGGGAGGAACACGCACACACACAGCAAGGGGTGACGCACACACACACACAGCGAGGGAGGGACACATACAGCGAGGGAGAACTGATACACAGCGAGGGAGGGACATGCAGTGAAGGGACACACACTGCGAGTGGGAGTGCATGTGCACACAAACTGAGAGAGGGCACACACACACGCAAAGCGAGGGAGGGACAGGCACAAATATACACACACACACACACACACACACACACACGGAGGGACACGCACATACACACAGTGAGGGGGATACACACAGACACACAGCGAGGGAGGGACACACACAGTGAGGAACAGGGACACACACACACACGCAAAGCGAAGGAGGGACACGCAAACACACACACAGTGAGGGGGATACAAGCAGACACACAGCGAGGGAGGGACACACACACTATAAGGGACGGGGACACACACACACACACAAAGCGAATGAGGGACACACACACACAAACACAGAGCAAGGGAGGGACACGCACACACCGCGAGGAAAGACAAACACACACATGTCGAGGGGGAGGGCATGTGCATAGAAATTGAGAGGGGGCACACACACACACACACACACACACACACACACACAGAGGACACACATAGAAACGGCAAGGGTGGGACACGCGCACACAGCAAGCTGGTTACACACACACACACACAAGGGACGGAGACATACACACAAAGCAAGGGAGTGACACACACACACAAGGGACGGAGACATACACACAAAGCAAGGGAGTGACACACACACACACACGCACACACACATATATAAACAGGGCAAGGGACGGACGCGTGCACACACAGCGAGGGAGCGAAATACAAAACCACACAGTGAGGGGGTTACCCGCAGACACAGCCAGGGAAGGATACACACACAAACACACACACACAAACACAAAGTAAGGGAGGGACACGCACACACACAGCGAGGGAGAGACAAACACACACATGTCGAGGGGGAGGGCATGTGCACAGAAATTGAGAGGGGCCACACACACACACACACAAACAGCAAGGCTGGGACACACACATGCACGCACAGCGAGGGAGGGACGGACACACACACACACACACACAGATACAGTGAGGGTGACACGCACACACACACACAGCAAGCGAGACACACACACACACACACACAGAGTGAGCGAGGGACACGCTGAAACACACAGAGAGGGAGGGACATGCTCGCACACAGCGAGAGAGAGACACATGCACATAGCGAGGGAGGGACACACACACACACACACACACACACACACACACACACACACACACACACACACACACAGTGAGCGAGGGACACGCTGAGACACACAGAGAGGGAGGGACATGCGCGCACACAGCGAGAGAGAGACACATGCACATAGCGAGGGAGGGACACACACACACACACACACACACACACACAAACACACACAGCGTGAGAGGGACACACAGACCCACAGTGAGGAATGACACGCACACACACAAGGGACGGACACACACACACAGCGAGGGAGTGACACGCACACAAAGCAAGAGGGTCACACACACACTGCGAGGGAGGGACACACACACACAGCAAGAGGGTCACACACACACAGCGAGGGAGGGACACACACATGCACTGCAAGAGGGACACACATACTCACAGCAAGAGGGGGACATGCACACAGTGAGGGAGGAACACGCGCATGCGCAAGCACAAATTACAGACACACAGCGAGAGAGGGACACACAAATACACGGCAAGGGAGGGACATACACACACACAGACAGCAAGGATGGGAGCACACAGAGACAGAGCGAGGGAGACACACACTCACACACATACACATAGCGAGGGGGCGACACACGCACACACAGCGAGGGAGGGCCACGCACACACACGCACAGCAAGAGGGACACGCGCACATACACACAGTAAAGGGGATACACGCAGACACACAGCAAGGGAGGGACACACAGACACACAGTGAGGGAGGGACACTCACATACACATCAAGAGGGATCATACTCACAGCAGGAGGAGGACACGCACACACACACACAGAGCAAGGGAGAGAAGGACATGCACAGACAGCGTGGGAGGGACACGCACACACAGCAAGGGGGGACATGCACTCACACACATACACAGCGAGGGAGGGACACACATACACAGCAAGGGAGGGACACACATACACAGCAAGGGAGGCACACGCACACACATAGACAGCGAGGGTGGGACCGCGCACACACACACAGAGCGAGGGAGGGACACACACAGACACAGCGAGGGAGGGACACGCACATACACACAGAGAGGGAGGGACACGCACACACACAGAACGAGGGTGAGACATGCACACACACAGCAAGAAAGAGACAAACACACAACGCGAGAGAGTGACACACACACAAACAGCGAGTGAGGGACACACAGCGAAGGGGCGACACACAAATACATACTGTGATGGTGTGACTCATATACGCACACACACAAGGAAGGGACATGCGCGCGCGCGCACACACACACACACACACACACACACACACAGAGCCAGCGAGGGACACACGCAGTGAGCGAGAGGCCTTGCTGAGACACGCAGCGATGTAGGGACATGCTCACGCACAGAAAGGGAGGGACATGCACGCACACAGCGTGGGAGGGACATACACAAACACACACAGCGAGAGGGGACACGCAAAGACACGGCGAGGGAGGGACACACGCACACACAGCAAGGGGGTCATGCACTCACACGGCAAGGGGAAAAACGCACACACAGTGAGGGGGATATACACAAAGAGCAAGGGACACACACACACACACAAACACACAGAGGGAGGGATGGAGACAAACACACACACACACAGCGAGAGACACATACACACAACACGAGGGAGTGATACACATGCAACCAGGGAGTGAGGGACATGCAGAGAAGGGGGACACACACAAAAACATACTGTGAGGGTGTGACACATACACACACGAGGAAGAGACACACACACACACACATACACAGAGCAAGCGAGACACACACACACACAGCGAGTGAGGGACTTGCTGAGACACACAGAGAGGGAAGAACACGCACACGCACAGCGAGAGATGGACACGCAGAAACAGCGAGAGAGAGAGACACATGCACATAGCGAAGGAGGGACACACACACAGCGAGGATGCGACACACACACACACAGTGAGCGAGACACACTCAAACAGCGAGGGAGAGAAACGTACACACACACAGCGAGGGAGGGAGGGACACACACACACACACACACACACACACACACACACACACACACACACACACACACAGCGAGGGAGGGAAGGACATGCGCACACACACACAGCAAGGGAGGGACACGCACACACAGCAAGGGAAAGACATGCACACACACAGCGAGGGAGGGGCACACACACACAGGGAAGGAGGGGCAAGCACACACATTTCGAGGGGGAGGGCATTGCACAGAAATTGAGAGGGGCCACATACACACAGCGAGAGGGGACACAAACAAACATGGCAAGGGAGGGACACACACAGCAAGGGGAGGACATGCACTCACACAGTGAGGGGAGATGCGCACATGCAGTGAGGGGAATATACACAAAGAGCAAGGGAAGGACACACACACACACAAGGGACAGACACACACACACAGAGCGAGGGAGTGACGTGCACACACAGCAAGAGGGTCACACACACGCACAAAGCAAGGGACGGACACACACACACATACACACAGTTAAGAGGATACATGCAGACACAAAGCGAGGCAGGGACACACACACAAACTCACACAGCATGAGCGGGACACACAGATCCACAGTGAGGGAGTGACACACACACACACACCACAGCGAGGGAGGGACACTCACATACACTGCAAGAGGGACACACATACTCACAGCAAGAGGGGGACACACGCATGCACAAGCACACAAACACAGGCACACAGCGAGAGAGGGACACACAAATACACGACAAGGGAGGGGGACACACACACACAGACACACACACACACACACAGAGCGAGGGAGAGACACACACACATACACATAGCGAGGGGGCGACACATGCACACACAGTGAGGGAGGGCCACGCATACACATGCACAGCAAGAGGGACACGCACACATACACACAGTAAAGGGGATACACGCAGACACACAGCAAGGGAGGGACACACAGACACACAGTGAGGGAGGGACACTCACATACACATCAAGAGGGACACATACTCACAGCAAGAGGGGGACACATGCATACACACACAGAGCAAGGGAGAGAGGGACACACACACACAGCAAGGGGGGACATGCACTTACACACGCACAGCAAGAGACACACACACACACACACACACACACACATAGTGGTTACTGACACATACACAGCGAGGGACATGCACACACACACACAGCAAGTGAGGGACAGTGCGCGCGCGCGCGCGCACACACACACAAACACACACATACATTGAGGGAGAGGCTCATACACGCACAGAGCGAGGGAGGGACACACACAGACACAGAGAAGGAGGGACATTCACACACGAGTGGGGGACACGCACACACACAGTGTGGGAGGGACATGCTCACACACAGCGAGGGAGGGACACACACACACACACATACACACACAGCGAGGGAGGGGTGGGCACACACACAGCGAGGGGGGGTGCACACACACTGACAGCGAGGGAGGGAGGGGCACACACACTGACAGCGAGGGAGGGAGGCACACACACACACACACACAGCAAGAGCGACGCGAAAACAGTGAGAGAGAGAAATGCACACAAATGCTCACACAGCGAGGGAGGGACACACAGACACACAGTGAGTGAGTGATACACACACACACACACACACACACACACACACATACACAGCGAGGGGCGGACACCCTCATACACTGCAAGAGGGGCACACAGACACACAGTGAGTGAGTGATACACACACACACACACATACACAGCGAGGGGAGGACACCGTCATACACTGCAAGAGGGGCACACACACTCACAGCAAGAGGGACACACACACACACACACACACACACACACACACACACACACACAGACACAGCGAGGGTAGGACACGCACACACACAGCGAGGGTGGGACATGCACACACAGTGAGAGTGGGACATGTGCTCAGAAAGCGAGTGGACACACACACACACAGAGCGAGGGAACACACACACACAAACTGATGGAGGGTGACACGCAGACATAAGCGCACACACACACACACACACACAGTGAGAGAGCGACATGCTCGCACACAGCGAGGGAGGTACACACACACATAGCGAGGGAAGCGGACACACACACGGACACACACACACACACACACACACACACACACACAGAACAATGGAGGGACACGTGCACACACAGTGATGTGTCTCCTCTAACGTGTAATCGTCCAGCTCTCACTCCAGTCTGCTCCCTCACAGGGTCACCGTCTCTGTAACTCCCAGGTACAACTAGGCCTCGATCCTCAGTGCTGATTTATATTCTCCCAGGTGTGAGTCAGCCTCAAGCCCCTGCTCCAAGTTGCTCCCTCACACGGTCCCTCCCTCTGTGACTCGGTGCTGATTTCGAGCCTCCTGCTCGGCTTTTTATCCAAATCCAAGTCCCAGTCGGCCTTGACCCTCGCTGCTGATTTATATTCTCCCGGTTTGTGATGCTCTCTCTCAGGTTCTCTCCCCTTGTGACTCCCAGGTAATGGTAGGCCTCAAGCCTCAGCTGAGATTTATAACATCCCATTCCACACTGCTCTCTTACAGGATCGCCGTTGTGCCTGGAAGACAGTGGGAAAGAGGAGGATTAGACAGAGCAGAGGGTGTTCCAGTGATTGAGGGAGCTGTAGGGGATGGAACAGGTCATCTGGGGAGCTAGGCAGACCTGCAGTAACTAAAGAACGTTACTGGAAGATACAGCGAGAGTTGCAGACACTGAAGAGGGCAAAGGAAATAGAGAGATAGTGGCTTGTTCATGATGGAGCTTTGTAGAGTCGAAAGGGCTTCAAAGTTTGTGAGAAGATTTGTAGCTCGGGTGCTCGTTGTTGTGGTTCTGTTCGCCGAGTTGGGAATTTGTGTTGTAGATGTTTCGTCCTCTGTCTCGGTGACATACTCAGTGCTTGGGAGCCTGCTGTGAAGCGCTTCTGTGATGTTTCCACCGGCATTTATAGTGGTTTGTATCTGCCACTTCCGATTGTCAGTTCCAGCTGTCCGCTGTAGTGGCCGGTATATTGGGTCCAGGTCGATGTGCTTATTGATTGAATCTGTGGATGAGTGCCATGCCTCGAGGAATTCCCTGGCTGTTCTCTGTTTGGCTTGTCCTATAATAGTCGTGTTGTCCCAGTCGAACTCACGTTGCTTGTCATCTGCATGTGTGGCTACTAAGGATAGCTGGTCGTGTCGTTTCGTGGCTAGTTGGTGTTCGTTTATACGGATCGTTAACTGTCTTCCTGTTTGTCCGATGTAGTGTTTTGTGCAGTTCTTGCATGGGATTTTGTACACTACATTGGTTTTGCTCATGTTGGGTATCGGGTCCTTTGTCCTGGTGAGTTGTTGTCTGAGAGTGGCTGTTGGTTTGTTTGCTGTTATGAGTCCTAGTGATCGCAGTAGTCTGACTGTCAGTTCGGAAATGTTCTTGATGTATGGTAGTGTGGCTAGTCCTTTGGGTCGTGGCATGTCTTCATTCCATTGTCTTTCCCTGAGGCATCTGTGGACGAAATTATGTGGAGTTTGACCCCACCCCACAGCTCACCAAGAGGATAAACAACACACTGAGAAACCTCCAAAAAAAACGGACAGATAACCAGGTTTGACCGACAGAGAATGAAAACTGAAAGCAACAACACCCTCAGATTCTATGGACTACCTAAAGTGCACAAACCAGACATCCCACTCTGACCCATAGTATCACACCCAGGGACACCATCACACAAACTGGATAAAGAACTACAGCAGAAACTGAAACACCTGATCAGCGGATCCAGACACTCTATACAATCGACACAGGAATTCTTGGACAACATCAGAAATATACACATCAACAAGGAAGAAACTATGGTCTCATTCAATGTAACGGCACTGTTCACCTCTATCGACAAAACCCTAGCCAGTGAAACAATAGCCAACCTGCTGGACATACTGAACAGACAATAGGACGGTGAAACTATCAACAAAGACGGCATACTCAAACTACTGGACCTGTGCCTCACAACACACTTCACATTCAACAACCAAATATATGAACAAATCAACGGCACCCCCATGGGCTCACCCATCTCTGGACTCACAGCAGAAGCGGTAATGCAAAGATTAGAACAAACAGTCTTACCGCAAATTCAACCCAAACTCTGGGTCAGATATGTGGATGATACCTTTGTGACAATTAAAAACACAGAAATAGAGAACACACACCAGATCATCAACGCCACACTCACAGGAATCCGATTCACTAGAGAGGAAGAAAAGGACAACCAACTCCCATTCCTAGATGTGATGGTACAGAGAACAACGACCGGAGAATTCACCACAAAGGTTTACAGGAAAGACACACACACAGACCAAGTCCTGAACGACGAAAGCAACCACCCGAACACACACAAAAGAAGTTGCATCAAGACACTGTTCACAAGGGCCACAACACTCTGCAGTACACCAGAACTGCAAAAAGAGGAAGAAGAACACCTACACAATGTATTCGCCAAAAATGGATTCCCCCGAAATTTCATTAGGGATTGTCTGTACGGATTTGCTAGACGACTGTCCTCTGATATTGATGAGGGCAGTGCAGATGATGTGGTTTATATGGAGTTCATTAAAATCTTTGACCAGGTCCAACATGGAAGGCTGGTCCAAAAGGGAAGGTCCCATGGGATCCAAGGTAAGTTGGTAAATTGGCTCCATAATTGGTGGAGGGTTGGTTTTGTGATTGAAAGCCTTTATCCAGCGGGTGTACCACAGGGATCTGTGCAGGAGCCATTGCTGTTCATTATGGACATTAACCACTCAGATGTGAAAGCAGACGGTAACATTAGTAGGTTTGCAGATAACATGAAAGGTGAGGGTGTTGTCCACAGTGAGGGGGATGGACTCAGGCTGCAGTCTGATATCAATCAGATGATAAACTGAGCAGAGTAATGTCAGACAGAGTTTACTTCTGATCACTGTGAGGTAATGCACTGTGGGAAGTCTAATCTGTGAATGATATACATCATGAATGGTAGGTCCTCCTGGAGTACTGAGGAACACAGGGACCTTGGTGGGCAAATCCCTGGATGTCTGAAGGTGTCAGCACAGGTAGACAGGGTGGGGAATACACCTGAACTGGGAGCAGGAGGGGGACCCACATCCTGGTGGGGAACGTTGCTGGAGCTGCTCGAGAGGATTTAAACTCGTCTGGCAGGGCTGTGTGACCCCAAAGAGTCGTAAGGTCAGAAAGAAAGTTGAGGCTGGTACAAATGTTCAAGAGAAAAATATAAGTAGACAAGGCAGGCAAGAACATAGCAGTCAATTAGGGAAAACTGGTGGATTAAACTGCAGCTATTTCAATGCAAATGGCCAGACAGATAAGGCAGATGAACCCAGAGTATGGATGGGAACATGGGATTGGGATCCCATCGATATTACAGAAACACAGCTGAGGGAGCAACAGGAGCAGCAGCTCAATGTTCCGGGGACAGATGCTACAGGAAGGATAGAACAGGAGGCAAAACAGGAGGAGAGCTGGTGGGTTTGATTGGGGGGAAACATCCCAGCAGTACCCAGAGGGAGTATTCATGTAGGATCGCCCAGTTAAACGATATTAGTGGAACTGAGAAATAAAAATTGGTCATTAGTTTTCTACGGTCGGACTACAGCGATAGGCAATGGGAGATGGAGGAGCAAATATGTCAGGAGATTTCAGGTATCTCTTAGAATAATAGGGTTGTAATGATAGGGGATCTTAACCGTTCCAAACCTGGACTGGGATTGCTACTAAGTTAAGCATTTGGATGGAAGGAATTTGTAAAGTGTGTTCCGAAAACTCCCAGTCATTATGTAAGTGGCCCAACTGGAGAATGGGGCTAAACCTGACCTCCCCTTGGGAAACAAGGTCGGGAACGGGACTGAGGTGTTAGTGGGGGAGCACTTTGGAAAGTTACCACAATTGTATTAGTTTGAAAATAGCCATGGAAAAGGACAGGCCTGGTCCACAAGTTAAAGTTATTCAATGGAGCAAGATAGTATTAGACATGAATTTTAAAAGTAGATCTGGGGAGGCTATTTGCAGGTAAAGGGAAGTCTGGCAAGTAGGAATATTTTAAAACCGAGATAAAAGGAGCGTTCAGCACCAGCGTGTTCCTGTTAGTGTGCAGCTCAATGCTGACTGAATTAGGAAACACTGGCTGAGTTTCGAGGCTGTGGTCAAGATAAAAGGGGTCACATGTCAGATATAACTGGCTGACTCAAGGGAATCCCTTCAGGAGCATCAGGGCTGTAGAAATACACTTAGGATGGAAATCAGGAATGTAAAAAGGGGACACGAGATAGCTTTGGCAGAGAAAGTTAAGGAGAATCTAAAGAGACTCTACAAGTGTATTAAGAGCAAAATAAGTTCTCGGGACAAACCCGGTCTCCTTAATGATCAATGAAGCCAACGATGTGTGAAACTACAAGATCCAAAACAAATATTTCACTTTGGAACTTACTGTGGATAAAGACTGGGGCGCTCAGGGAACTAAACAGTGTTTGGCCTGACCACTATTGGAATACTGTGTGCAATTCGGGTCTCAATGCCATTGGAAGGATGTCGTGGAACATGAAAGGGTTCAGAAGAAATGACCAAAGATGTCGCCAGGGTTGGAGGGTTTGTGCTTCAGGGAAAAGCCTGAATAGGCTGGGGCTGTTTTCAGTTGGACATGGGAGGCTGAGGAGTTACCTGATAAAGGTGTTTAAAAATCATGGTGGGCATCGACAGGGTCAATAGACAAGGTCATTTCCCCAGGCGAGGGAAACGTTTCAAAGGGATCTAAAGGACAACTGGCTCCAGCAGAGTGGATGGAATAAGCTGCCAGAGCAAATAGTGGAGGCTGATAGAAATACATTTAAAAGGCATGTGGATGGGTGTATGAATAGCAAAGGTTCAGAGGGATATTGGCAAAACTGTGGCAAATGTGACTAGAAATGTCATGCAGGAGTTGGTCCGAAGGGCCTGTTTCTGTGCTGTACATCTCTATGACTCAATGTCTTGAAATAAGTCCACATTATAGAAAAGGAGGTGCTGGAGGTTTTAAAACACAAAGGTAGATAAATCCCCAGGACCTGATCAAATATATCTCAAGACATTGTGGGAAGCTGGTGAAGAAATTGTAGGGCCTCCAACAGATATATTTGTCCCATAGAGAGCTGCATGTGATAGCTGTTAGACTGGAGGGTGGCATTGTGGAGAGTGAAGAAGGTTTTCCGAGATTACAAGGGGATCCTGATGAAATGTGTGAATGGCTGAAAAACTGTAGATGGAGTTCAATCTGAATAAATGCGAGGTAATGCATTTGGTACAACAAATACAGGCAGGACTTATACAATGAATGGCAAGACCTTCAGTAGTATTGTAGAACAGAGGGACCTCAGGGTTCAACTACATAATTCTGTAAAGTTTGTAACATGGAGAGACAAGATAGTTTTTAAAAAGGTGCTTGCCTCACTTGCTTTCATTGCTCAGTCCATTGGATATAGAAGTTGGGAAGTCGCATTGAGATTATACAGGCCATTGGTGAGTCCTCTTCTGGAATACTGTGTCCAGTTCTGGTCGCCCAGTTATACGAAGGATGTTATTCAGCTGGAAAGGGTTGGAAGGAGATTTACTGGGATGTGGCTGGGTACGAAAGGCTTCAGTATAAAGAAAGGCTGAATAGGTTGGTATTTTTCACTGAAACCTGAATGTTGAGAGATGACCTCATAGAAGTTTATAAAATCATGAGGGGGATAGATAGAGTTAATGGGAGTTGTCTTTTCCCATGGACAGGGGAGTTTCAAGACAAGGCACTACATTTTTAAGTTTAGTGGAGAGACATTTTTTAAAAAAAAAGACACGAGAGGCACATTGTTACGCAGAGGGTGGGTTGTGTGTGGAATGAACTTCCCAAGGAAGGGGTGAACATGGGGACAATTACAATGTTTAAAAGACATTTGGATTAGTACAGGAATAGGAAAGGTTTGAAGGGATATGATCCAGGAACAGGCAGGTGGGACAAGATCAGTTTTAGAGTATGGTTAGCGTTAACTGAACAGTGCAGTATGACTCTCTGACTATGATTATAATGTTGTGTCATCAATTAAGAAAAACTGCAAGAGAAATCCAGGGAACTACTGACTGATGAGCGAGTCATCAGGGTAGGTCAGTTGTTGGAGGTCATTCTGAGAGGTAGGCCGTCCATGCATTTGGAAAGATAAGGCCTGTTTACGGACAGCCAGCATGGCTTTGTGCGTGGGAAAACATGTCCCACAAACTTGACTGGAGTTTGCTCAAGATGTGACCAAAAAGATAGACGAAGGCAGAGCAACAGACGTTGTTTCTGGCTTCTGCAAACCCTTGTTCAGGATGTAACATGATACATTGGTTAGTAAGGGTAGATCACAAGGGATCAGGGAGAGCTAGCCAACTGGATACAAAATGGGATGACAGTGGGAGACAGAGGGTGGTGGGAGAGGGTTGTTGTTCAGACTGGAGGCCTCTGACCAGCAGTGTGCTGAAAGGATTGGTGCTGGGACCACTGTTGTGCGCCACTTACATAAATAATTTGAGTGAAAATATAGGAGTCCCTGTTCGTATGCTTATGGATACCAAGATTAGCGGAAGAGCGGGCAGGGAATATAGTTATCGAAGGGAATGTTAATCAACTGGGCCAAGGAATGAAAGATGGAGTTTAATTCAGGTGTTGGATTTAGTTAAGACAAACCAGGGAGGACGAACACGGGTAATGGTTGGGCCCTGGACAGTGTTGTAGAAAAGGGAGAGACAAAGGGGTGCAGTTACATTGTTCCTTGGACTGGCATCACAGGGTGACAGGGTGTTGAAAGCGGCAATTGGCACACTTGTCTTCATTGGTCAGAGCATTGAGTACATGAGTTGGAGATATTGGTAACATTGTCGTCAATATTTCTCCTGGGCAGAGGAGGCCACGGAGTGACCTTATTAAGGTTTATGAAATCATGTATGGTCTAAGTAAGGTGAATTGCCAAGGGGAGGTGAGTCCATAGCAGGAGGCATAAACGTGAGGTGAGACAGCAAGGATTTAAAGAGGGAGCTGAGGGGCAACATTATCCACAGAGGATGGTGCATAGACAGAACGGACTGCCAGAGGAAATGGTAAAAACAAGTACAATTACAACATGGAAAAGACACTCGGGCAGGTACATGGAGAGGAGAAGGTTTGAAGGGATATAGGCCAAACACAGGCAAACGTGATTCATTCCATTTAGGAAACCTCGACCAAAGAGTCGTGCCACACAGAAACAGAGCCGATGTCTCCAGTTATTGGAGGAGGAGACGATGGAGACAAGGCATGTTGTAGAGACTGAAGCAAGTTACAGTGATACGGATGGTCATCTGGACTGGAGGTTTCAAATAAGTAAAATAATTGGTGAGAGGGGTGCAGATGACCGAGATAGGAACTGTTATAGGAGTTAGAATTATTGAAGACACTGGTCCTCAATATAAGCCATAGATACAGTGTTGGAGAGGGAACAGGGAACAGAAAGATCCCAGGCAGCATTAGCACCCTCTCGTGGAAGACCTGCTTTCCCCTCAGTTGTTCTGATGCTCCCTAAGAAAGCACAGGCCTGGACTGATAACTGGGAACACCCGATGCTGTCTCATTACAACAAAACTTGCAGCAGGCGTGGTGATTGAGCCTGGGGTGTGTCTGTACTGTCCTCCCCCTCCAGCACTTTCCCTATGTCATGTCTTGTTAGCTGATGTTTAGATCCCCTTTATTACTTTCTGCTCTCTGCACTGGAATGATCTTACCTGGCAGCAGGATTTATTGAAGACTCCCGACCTCCCTGACTTTGTCTTTCTGGCTGACCAACCATCGTCCCAACCAGCAGTTGGCAAGTCTATTGAGTCAGGAACTCCATGAGTACCTGTAGAAGACACAGAAAGAGGCAGAATGGGAAAACAGACTAATGCTTTGAGGGTTACACATATAGAATGGCACTGAGCCCACAGAGATCTGGAAAATCCAAGTCTCCATTCCTGACCTGTGCTGCCTCATCTCTCTGGAGTGGAGAATTCTCTTGGCTCATGATCTGGAGTTGCTGCAAGAGTGAGAGACGCTGACAGAGGCAGCAATTAGACCCACACAGTGAGGGATACCACAGGAAAAGTCACATCACCAGAGTGCCAGATCAAACAATTGTGCAGGAAGAAAGGGTTTTGATTCATGTTGCACTGGGATATATAAACTGTGAGCAGGCGAAGTGATAGCCTAGTGGCATTATTGGGTGACAATTTATCCAGAAACTCAGCAAGTGTTCTCTGGACACAGGTTCAAATCCCACCATTGCAAATGATTGAATGTGAAGCAAATGCTTCAAAAACGATGTAATTAAAAACCTGTAAATGAGTATTAAACAATTACTGATGTTAAGAAAAAGTCATTGGGTACATTCCTGTCTTCAGTGAAGTAATCTAAGATGGGACTGGGATATCACAGGTATTGCAGAAACAACAGCTGAGGGAGGGACAGGACAGGCAGCTCAATGTTCCAGGGGACAGATGCTGCTGGAAGGACAGAAGGGGAGCTGAGAGAGGAGGAGAGCTGCTGGTTCTGATGGGGTGAAACATCCCAGCAGGACTGAGAGAGGATATTCCTGCAGGACCGCCCAGTGAAGCTGTGTTCGTGGAATTAATCAATAACAATGGGGCTTCCCTTTCCTCTGATTGTTCTACAGACCCCGAGAGCCCCGCCCTCCTGCACCTTGACCTTCTCAACATGGCGGCCCTCAGGCCCGCGCTCCCTCTTCCCTCAAACAAATGGCGGCCGTGACCCTGGGCCATTTCCCTGATCAGAGACCGCCGCCTCCTTACACGGGCCTAGAGGGTCTTTTTCGAGTTATTTTTAACCTGGATCCAGGACTTGTGAAATCTCTCCGCTCCTTTCTCCCAGCGAGGCTCCCACACACCCCCTCTGCGCCGCTCTCTGAAGCTGATCGCAGCCGCTGCCAGAAAAATCAGCTCCATGTCCGTCTTTCTCCGTGACCTGGTCAATGTGACACTGCGCATGCTCTGTATGGAAACCAAACTGCGCGTGCGTCTAAGGTTATCAGTGAATTTACAGAGAATATTCATATCTGCACAGGATCATGGGTGAAATGATAGTCATTAACAATTGCTCTGTCAAGTTACAGTCATTGAGATAATTAATATGCGAATAAATTGTTTGGTCCAACTTAACCATACTAGCCAAGGATGTAAATTACCAATCGTCCTGGGAGTTTGAAAATAAGTTTCTTACTCGAGTTGTGTAAACCGACCTGTGAATTATTCACGCCGACCTATGACTTATTCTCAGCTCGTCCCCCTACACTATTGCAAAATCCCCCATGTGTTTATCTAAGGATTGTTTAAATCTCCCTAATGTACGTTATCCGATTTACATCTCAACTATTTCTTAAAAATCTCACATTGATTCGTGGGAGAGGCTTAATGCTCCACTATGTAGTGAGAATGATCAATCCTGAAGCGTTCACTCCCCGAGAATGCTTTGGCCCCGCTCCTCACTCACTCTGGTTAGACGACCGGCCGTTGCACGGTCCTCCTGTTGCGCCCCTTCCTCCGAATTGCGGAGTTGATATAGTCGCGACTCAGCAGGCTAAGGGACAAGGGAAGTTACAGTCGATGCCTTGTGATGTGGTGAAAATATCCCGAATCTTGGATCGAGAGGCCTGAGTTCATTTCACAGCTTGGGCAGGTGTGTGTAATAACGTATTTATTTTTTAAAAAGCAAGGGAAGGCAGGAACAGTGTAAAAACAATAGAACATGCAAACAATGTGGTGGGGCTCTCAATGCTCTGGTGATTTCAGTCTTTACCATGTGTTTCAGGGCCCCAGTGCATCCCAGTACAGACTGTGCCACTTCTCTTTGTGCACAGCCAGATACCACGATTGTGGGGCAAAGTGATGTGGTGGGGTACAGATTCTGGATTAGTGGTGCTGGAAGAGCACAGACGTTCAGACACCATCCGAGGAGCAGTAAAATCGACGTTTCGGGCACAAGCCCTTCATCAGGAATAAAGACAGAGAGCCTGAAGCGTGGAGAGATAAGCTCGAGGATGGTGGGGTTGGGGAGAACATAGCATAGAGTACAACAGGTGAGTGGGAGAGGGGATGAAGATGATAGGTCGGGAGCAGTCGGAGGATGGAGTGGATAGGTGGAAAAGAAATAGGCAGGTAGAACAAGTCAGGACAAGTCGCTGGGACAGTGCTGAGCTGGAAGTTTCGAACTGGGATGAGGTGGTGGAAGGGGAAATGAGGAAACTATTGAAGGTTGCCCTGGGGTAGAAGAGTTGCGAGGTGGAAGATGAGGCGTTCTTCCTCCAGGCGTCTGGTGGTGAGGGAGCAGCGGTGAAGGAGGCCAGGACCTGCATGTCCTCGGCAGAGTGGGAGGGAATGGTGAAATGTTGGGCCACAGGGCAGTGGGATTGATTGATGCAGGTGTCCCAGAGATGTTCCCTAAAGCGCTCTGCTCGGAGGTGTACAGTCTCCCCAATGTAGAGGAGACCGCATCGGGAGCAACGGATACAATAAATGATATTACTGGATGTGCAGGTAAAACTTTGATGGAATTGGAAGGCTCCTTTAGGGCCTGGGATAGAGGTGAGGGAGGAGCTGTGGGTACAGGTTTTGCAATTCCTGTGGTGGCAGGGGAAGGTGCCAGGTTGGGAGGGTGGGTTGTGGGGGGCGTGGACCTGACCACGTAGTCATGGAGGGAAGGGTCTTTGCGGAAGTCAGAAAGGGGTGGGGAAGGAAATATATCCCTGGTGCTAGAGTCTGTTTGGAGGTGGCGGAAATGTCGGCGGATGATTTGGTTCATGCGAAGGTTAGTGGGGTGAAAGGTGAGCACCAGGGGTGTTCTGTCCTTGTTACGTTTGGAGGGGTGGGGTCTGAGTGCGGAGGTGCGGGTTGTGGACGAGATGCATTGGAGGGCATCTTTAACCACGTGGGAAGGGAAATTGCGGTCTCTAAAGAAGGAGGCCACCTGGTGTGTTCTGTGGTGGAACTGATCCTCCTGGGAGCAGATCCGGCAGAGGCGGAGGCATTGGGAATACGGGATGGCATTTTTGCAAGAGGTAGGGTGGGAAGAGGTGTAATCCAGGTAGCTGTGGGAGTCGGTGGGTTTGTAAAAAATATCAGTGTCAAGTCTATCATTAATGGAGATGGAGAGGCCCAGGAAGGGGAGGGTGGTGTCAGAGATAGTCCAGGTAAATTTAAGGTCAGTGTGGAATGTGTTGGTGAAGTTGATGAGGTGGCGCCAATGCGGTCATCAATGTAGTGGTGGAAGAGGTGGGGAGGGGAGCCGGTGTAATTACAGAAGATAAACTGTTCTACGTAGCCAACAAAGAGACAGGCATAGCTGGGGCCCATACGTGTTCCCATGGCTACCCCTTAGGTCTGGAGGAAGTGGGAGGATTCGAAGGAGAAATTGTTAACGGTGAGGACCAGTTCAGCCAAACGAATGAGAGTGTCGGTGGAAGGGTACTGTTGGGGACGTCGGGAGAGGAAAAACGGAGGGCTTGGAGGCCCTGGTCATGGCGAATGGAGGTATCGAGGGATTGGATATCCATGGTGAAGATAAGGCGTTAGGGGCTGGGGAAACGGAAGTATTGGAGGAGGTGGAGGGCGTGGGTGGTGTCTCGAACGTATGTGGGGAGTTCCTTGATTAGGGGGATAGGACAGTGTCGTGGTAGGTAGAGATAAGTTCAGTGGGGCAGGAGCATGCTGAGACAATGGGTCAGCCAGGGTGGTCAGGCTTGTGGACCTTGGGAAGGAGTTAGAACCGGGCAGTGCGGGGTTCCCGGAATATGTGATTGGAAGCTGTGGGTGGGAGACCTCCTGAGGTGATGAGGTTCTGTATGGTCTGGGAGATGATGGTTTGGTGATGGGGGGGTGGGGTCATGGTCGAGGGGGCAGGAAGAATAGGTGTCCTCGAGTTGGCGTTTGGCTTCAGCGGCGTAAAGGTTAGTGCGCCAGACTACCACTGCGCCCCCTTTATCTGCTGGTGAAATGGTGAGGTTGGGATTGGAGCAGAAGGATTGGAAGGCTGCGCATTGTGAGGGTGAGAGGTTGGAGTGGGGGAGGGAGGGTAGACAGGTTGAGGGGGTTAATGTCCCAGCGGCAGTTGGAAATGAAGAGGTCGAGGGCAGGTAATAGGCCAGCCCGGGGTGTCCAGGTGAATGCAGTGTGTTGGACGTGGGCGAAGGGATCCTCGGAAGGTGGGCAGGAGTCCTAACTGTGAAAGTAAGCTCAGAGATGGAGGCAATGGAAGAATTGTTCGACGTCACGGTGTGTATTAAATTCATTGATGTGTGGACAGAGGGGGATGAAAGTGATTCGTTTGCTGAGGGCTGATCGTTTGTCCCCAGTGAGGGGAAGGTCTGGAGGGATGGTGAAAACTCAGCAGGGCTGGGAGCTGGGATCTTGTGTGGGTGTGGAGCTGAGAGTGGGGGCGGAGCCTGTAACTGGAGTGGGGGGAATGGGGGCACCAGAAATATGGGCACCAGACCTGAACACAATATTCCATGTGTGGCTGCACCAGTGTTTTGTATAGTTGCAGTATGGTATTTCAACTTCGGAACTCAATCCCTCCACGAATGAAACCTAATGCACCGTTTGCCTTCTTAACAGCACTATCATTCTGGGTGGCAACTTTCAGGGATCTATGTACATGGACTCAAAGATCCCTCTGCACACCAACACTACCAAGAATCTTTCCATTGACCCAGTCTTCAGCCTTCCTGTTATTCTTCTCAAAGTGCATCACCTCACTTTTAGTTGCATTGAACTCTATTTGCCACCTCTCAGCCCAATTCTGCAGTTTATCCAAGCCCCATTGCAACCTGTAACATTCTTCCACACTGTCCACTACTACACTGACTTTAGTGTCGTCTGCAAATTTCCTAATCCATTCACCTATACCTGCAGTGGTCCCAAAACAGATCCTGGTGGCACATGACTAGTAACTGGACTCCAGGCTGAATATTTTCCATGAACCACCACTCGCTGCCTTCTTTCAGAAAGCACGTTTCTCATCCAAACTGCTAAATTACCCTCAATTCTATGCCTCTGCATTTTCTCCAACAGCCTACCATGTGGAACCTTGTCAAAGGCTTTACTTTTGTCCATGTATACCACATCAAATGCCCTACCCTCATCTACAAGCTTGGTGACCTTCTCAAAAATCTCAATGAGGTTTGTGAGACATGACCTGCCCTTGACAAAACCAAGTTGACCATCTGAAATCAAATTGATGTTTGCCAGATGATTATAAATCTTATCTCTCATAATCCTTTCCTAAACCTTTCCTACAACAGAAGTAAGGCTCACTCGTCAATAATTACCTGGGTCATCTCTACTGCCCTTCTTGAACAAGGGCACAACATTTGCAATCTTCCAGTACTCTGGTACCAAATCTGCAGACAATGACAACTCAAATATCCAAGCCAAAGGCTATGCTACCTTCTCCTTAGCATCCCCGAGGATCCTCGGATAAATCCCATCCAGCCCAGGGGACTTGTCTATTTTCACTCCTTCCAGCAGTGATAACACCTGTTCATAACTAACCTTGATAATTTCTAGTCTAATATCTCATACCTCATTCTCCTCCTCCGGAATATTCTCCTTTTCCTGAGTGAAAACCAATGAGAAATGTTCATTTAGCATCTCTCCGATCTCCACAGGGTCAACATTCACCTTCCCATTCTGTCTGTGATTGGCCCTAATCCTACCCTAATCATCTTTTTATTCCTCATATACCTATAGAAAGCTTTAAGGTTCTCCTTTATTCTATTTATTAAATACCGCTTGTGTCGTCTCTTTGCTCTTCTTAACTCTCTCTTTAAATCCTTCTTAGCTGATCTGTAATTCTCCATCGCCTCATCTGAACCATCTTGCCTCATCAACACCTAAGCCTCCTTCTTCTTCGTAACAAGAGATGCAGTTTCCGCAGTAAACCAAGGTTCCCTTACCTTATCACTTCCTCCTGCCTGACAGGGACATACCCATCAAGGACACGCAATATCTGTTCCCTAAACCAGCTCCACATTTCCATTGTCTGAATCACCTGCATTTTGCTTCCCCATTCTGTGCATCTCATTCTTGCCTAATAGCATTATAATTGCCCTTGACCTGTGGCATGTACTAATTCCTTTCCATCACTTAACTAAACTTAACTGAATTATGGTCACTCTCTCCAAAGTACTAACCTACTACTAAATCAAACACCTAGTCTGGTTCATTACCAAGGACCAGATCCAATGTGGCCTCCCCTCTTGTCGGCCCTTCGACAAACTGTATCAGGAAGCCCTCCTGTACACATTGGATAAAACTGATCCATCCGACGTATTAGAGTTATAGCATTTCCAATCAATTTTGGGGACGTTAAAGTCCCCCATAATGACCACCCTGTTACTTTCACTCCTATCCAGAATAATTTTGCTAATCCTCTCTTTCACCTCCCTGGAATTCTGCGGAGGCCTATAAAAAAAACTCCAAGCAGTGTGACCTCTCCTCTTCTGTTTCTAACCTCAGCCCACACTACCTCAGGAGACTAGTCCTCACCAAAAGTTCTCTCAGCCACCGTTATACTCTCCTTGACTAACATGACATGCATGGACCCATTGCAGTGCTTCAAACTCCATGAGGCAGCCATACTGTCTGACAGACAGACTCAGTCTGGAACCACCTCTGTCCTTAAGACCTTATGCACTGCCTGTGCTCCTCCATTTCCACTTTACACGTTCCCTTTCCAACCCACCCCACCTGCATCACTCCACGAGTGGTACCCTCCCTAACCTTCTCTATCCTGCTTTAAGATATATTTTAAAATCATTCTCTTTAATCAACATTTTGATCATCCATGAAGCACCTTAGGAGATTTGCCATTGTAAAAGATTCCATACAATGCAAGTAGTTGTTGTTATTGCTGTACATTTGGAGAAACAGGAATGATGCATTCAAAATTCTAACAAGAAAGTCACTGATAGGTGTAGTGTGCAGGCCACCAAATAATAACATCACATTGGGATGGGCAATAAACAAAGAAATAACTATTGCCCGTAAAAATGGTATGGCTATTATCATGGGTGATTTTAATCTACATGTAGATTGATCGAACCAGCTCAGTCAGAGAAGCCTTGAGTTTATTAAGTGTATCCATGATAGTTTTCTTGAACAGTATGAAATGGAACTGACAAGGGAGCAATCTATCCAGCATCTGGCCCTGTGCAATGGGACAGGAATAATTAATGACCTGAGAGTTAGGGATCCTCTTGAAAGAAGTGATCACTGTATGGTTGAACTTAGAATACATATGGAGAGTGTGAAGATAAAATCTAATACCTGTGTCCTGTGCTTCAACACAGGAAACTATAATAGAATGAGGGAGAACCTGGATAAAGTAGACCGGAAACAAAGATTTTATGGTGGGACAGTTGATGAGCAGTGGAATATTTTCAAAGGCACTTTACAAAGTGCTCAACAACGGCATATTCCAGTGAAAAGGAGGGACTTTAAGAAAAGGCATACACTGCGATGGGTATCTAAGGAAAACGATCAAATTGAAAGAGAAGGCATGCAAAGTGGCCAAAAACAGCCTGAAACTAGAACTGGGAAAACTTTAAAGGTCAACAGAAAGCAAGAGAGGAGCTATAAAGAAAAGTAAGATAGAACATGAGAAAAATAAATGAGCACAGACCATAAAGACAGACAGCAAAATTTTATATTAAATGAGAAAAGAGTGACTAAAGTAAATGTTGGTCCTTTGGAAAATGAGAAGGAACATTTAATTATGGGATATCACAGTGGAGGACACTAATATCTTGCCAATAATTAGCAAAGAGACAAAGATAGGTGAGGATTTGGAAACGATCATTATTACGGAACAGCTAGTGTTGGACTGTTGGAGGTAATTGAGCTAATGACAGAAAAGTCTTCAGACCCTGATGGAATGCATCCCAGGGTACTAAAGGGGATGCCAGGAGAAATAGCAAATGCACTGGCAGTAATTTTCTAGAATTCACTGGACTCTGGCAGTCCCAGCAGATTGGAAAGCAGCAAAAGTGACGCCACTTTTTTAAAAAGGAGGTGGACAAAAGGTGGGGAATTATATACAAGTTAGCTTATTCTCTGTAGTGGGAAACTTCCTTAGGCCTATTATCAAGGAAGAAATAGCAGGGAATCTTGATAGAAATTGTCCCATGGCCTGACAGAGCATGGGTTCATGCAGGGCAGGTCATGCTTCACACATTTTTTGGAATTCTATGAAGACATTTCGAGCAAGGTAGACAACGGAGACCCAGTGGATGCAGTGTACCTGGATTTCCAAAAGGCCTTCAACAAGGTGCTGTGCAAGAGGCTGTTGCATAATATAAAGGTGCATGGCCTGAGGGGTAGAGTATTAGAATAGATAGAAGATTGGTTGACTAACAGGAAGCAAAGTGTGGGGATAAATCAGTACTATTCTGGCTGGCAATCAGTGACTCATAGTGTGCCTCAGGGATCGTGTTGGGACTGCGATTATTTAGAATTGATACCGATGATTTGGAGTTGGCGACCACATGTCGGGTGTCAAAGTTTGCATATGAGACTAAGATGAGTAACAGAACAAAGTGTGCGGAGGACTGGGAAACTTTGCAGAGGAACATTAACACATTGAGTGAGTGGGCAATGGTCTGGCATTTGGAATAGAATGTTCATAAATGTAAAGTCCTACTGTTTGGATGGAGTAACATTAAAAAAGAGATTATTACTTGAGTTTTAAAAGGTTGCATCATTTGCTATGTAGGGGCACCTGAGTATCCTTCTGCATGATGGTTGGTCACCAGGTACAACAATCAATTCAGAAAGCAAATGGAATTTTGGCCTTCATTGCTGAAGGGACCGTGTTTAAAAGCAGAGGTTATGTTCCAGCTGTATTGGGTGCTGGTGAGGCCACACCTGGAGTACTGCATGCAGTTTTTGTCTCCTTACTTGCTCAAGGATGTACCGGCACTAGACGGGGTGCAGAGGAGGTTAACTAGGTTGATTCCAGAGTTGAGGGGGTTGGCTTAACAGAGACTGAGTCGATTGGGATTATATTGATTGGAATTCAGAAGAATGGGAAACATAAAAAATAATGAATGGAGTGGATAAAATAGAAGTAGAGAGAGTGTTTCCACTGGCAGATGATGCCAGGACAAGAGAGCATCACCTCAAGATTAGAGGCAGCAAATTTAGGACTTAATTGGGAAGGATCTTCTTGACCTCGATGGAATTCACTGCCCAGGGAAGTAGTTGATGCTAGTTCAGTAAACGTTTTTAAAGCTAAGATAACTTTTTTTTTTAAAAAAGAAATAATTAATTAATTCAGGGATATAGTGAGAACGTTGGTAAATGGTTCTGCGTCCATGAAATGATCAGCCATGATCTTAATGAATGGCAGAGCAAGCTCAAAGGGCAGGACGGCCTTCTCCTGTTCCGAGTTCTTTTGTTGTTATATATTGAATTCCTCCCGCACTCTTGACTTTCAGGTGCTGGTGTTCGATTAGGATGGACAAAATTAAAATTCACAGAACACCAGGTTATAGTCCAACAGGTTTATTTGGAAGCACTCGCTTTGTAGCTTCTTCATCAGGTGGTTGTGTGATTTTTAACTTTGTGTCTCACTCTTGTAACTGATAAACAGCAACAAAAGCCACAAAGCAGTGCGCATGCTCCAGGCAACAATGGGGCCCCTGGTAGTTGATGTCAGCGGAAGACCAATGGAAAGACAGGGGCACAGCTGGAGGACCTGGCGGGGCATTTGGTCCTCCGACCAATCAGAGTAAATGAGGGACGGGACTAGTCTATACCACGTGATCATCTTCACGGTGGACGCGGATGTGCGGGACGTGTGGATGGAGAGCTGTTGGTAAGGAAAGAAATAAACATCAGGAAGTTGGACGGAAATGGTGTTGGTATGGGCTGAGAGGTTTTACAAACATTTGGTGCACATCGAAAAATTCAAAAGGAGCCGAAAGGGCAACCAAAATTGAAACATTTCAAAGGCATTTGAATAGGAAGGGTTCAGAGGGATGTCGGTCAAGTGCTGGCGAATGGTAATAGTTTAGAATATCTGGTTTGCATAGATAGGTTGGACTGAAGAGACTGTTTTTGTGCTAGACATCTCTGACTGTGGGATCATAAAAGTGAACACTGCTCTGATTCACCTCTGGGCTCCTTGATGTCCACTTGTTTGTTATCTAGCTTCCTCAGTCTCACGTGAGAGTATTTTTGCCATGTTTAGTATTTTACTACGACGTTCACAGACCTTTTTGTAAATGGATTGTCCACTGCAGCCCGACTCCTGACCGTATGCTGCTCCATTATCAGGTTATTTTTTCCACAATATCTTTGACAGTCAAGAATTCTTTTTTCCAATAGTGAGTGGATTTTTCTTCCATTTCTGACAGTCAAATTCTGCACCATTTTCATTCCCTATAATTCATATTGCACTCCCTGAATCATCAACTGTGTTTCTCCTTCCACAGATACCAGTGATCATTGCCAAAGCCCTGTTGCCTGTGGAGAGGGTGATGTTTGACTTCCTTGTACAGCTGCAGTTTGAATGGTGAAGGTGCTCCCACAACATGGTTGGGTAAGAGACATTACAGATTATTCACTCAGCGATAGTGAAAAGTAGAAGATATCTGTACAAATCAACATGTTTTTAATTTCACAAAAATATTGAGAACTTTTGATATAAGGCCACAGCTGGAGAATATTATGTCCAGTGACCAAAACCATTGCCAAATAAGCAATTTTTCAGGAATGCCTTAAAGGAAGAAAGCAGATCTTAGAGGGTGGGAATTCCAGACCGTGTTGCCTTGGAATCTATAGAAACAGTCACACAGCTGAACTCAAAAATAAACACATCATTGGGAGTCTAAACTAAAATGAGTTATTGAAATATGAAAGGGTGTGTGGTGCAGGAAGATAGGAATGATTACAGCCAGGAATTAAATCAAGTGTGTGAAAGTAAATTGTTGTTGCTTATAATTGGGAGCCTTTTGAGGGATCAGCAAGTTCTGGTACAAGTGAGCACTTGGGCGGTTGAGTTTTCAATATTCTGGATATTATAGAGAGGGTGATTGTGGGATGCTGGCTAGGAGTGGGTTTAGATAATGAAATCTAGAGTCAACAAAATGAATGAATGAGTGTTTCAAAAAATGAGCTGAGACTGTGGTGAGGTCCAGTGCTATTACTGAAGTCGAAATAGTGGTCTTGGAGTGGGACTGGGCAATCACCCTCACCTCACCTCTGGAATTCAGCTGTTTATCAGTTTGTGAATCAAGTCTGTAACAAGATCAGGAACTGAGTGGCCCTGGCAGAACCCAAACTGAGTGTCACAGAAGGTTATTGCTGAGCAGCTGCGTGACAGCACTGTTGATGAGACCTTCCATCACTTCACTGCTGAGCGAGTGTCGACTGATGGAGGGAAATTGGCTGGGTTGGCTCTGTCCTGCGTTTTTGTGTTTAACATCCCTGGGAAATGTTCCACAATGTCAGTAGGTGCCAGTGCTGGACTTGTCTTGGTGGGCAGCAATTTCTAGAGCACAGCCATCAGTATTATTGCCACAATGTTGGTAGGGCCGACAGCCTTTACACTACTTCTCCATTTCTTGATCTGATTTGAAATAAGTTTTCAACCAAGTTGATTCACGTTTGTGATGTCAGGGACCAATGTAGAAGGCTCATCCACTTGGCACTGCTGGCTGAAGATTGCTGCAAATGCTGTTGTCTGTTGCATGGATGTGTGAGATCCCTCCAACAGTAAGGGTGGGGATATCTGTGATGCTTCCTGCAGTGAGTTGTTTAATTGTCCATCACCGTTCACAACTGGGTGTGGCAGAATTGCAGAGCTCAGATCTGATCCATTGGTTGTTGGATCACAAAGTTCTATTTGGTGTTGCTTGTGCTGTTTGGCATGCAGGTTGGGTAGCTTCACGGTTGGCACCACATTTTTAGGTATGCCTGGTATGCTCCTGGCATGCCCTGCGGAACTCTCTACTGAACTAGGGTTGATTCCCCTGGCTTAATGTTAATGGTTGAGTGGGGAATATACCAGGCCATGAGATTTCAGATTGGGCTGGAGTACAGTTCTGCTGCTGTTTTGGCCCACAGTGAGACAGAAGTTGCAGTGTCAAGAGGGCAGATTTTGTTGTTGTATTTTCTAGTGCATTGGTAGATGTAATGTGGTCCATCCAGTTTTATTCCTCTGTTGAGACTGTGCAGTGATTAATACAATGAGTGATTTGGTGGGCCACTGTCAGGAATGCAGCTTTTAAAAGAAAGGTTTTGTGATTTACACATGAAAGAAGTCAAACTATCATGGTATTCGAACAGATGAAAGACTCAACAGACAATCAAGGTATTTTTCAATGAATAATTTCAGTTACATCACACTAAATGTTTGCTATAAATTCTATGCCTTAGAATTGTGCCCTCCACCATCACCTGATGAAGTAGCAGTGCTCCGAAAGCTAGTGTGCTTCCAATTAAACCTGTTGGACTATAACTTGGTGTTGTGTGATTATTAACTGAGAATATTACAGCACTACTAACAGGCTCATGTAAACAGGCTCAGTCCAGTTAATCAATACATTCGGAAGGATTTCCTCCAAGTTTGATGATGCAATATTCGTCATAACCGTCAACTTCAACCTGCAATGTTGTTATTAACAAAAACCTCAGGCTGACACAAAGCTGCCCACCCCACTGCAATGTGGTAACCGGGTCCGGCCCAGGAATTGGAACTGGGATATTTGTGGACTGTGATCTCAAAGGAAGCAAGCAAACACAATTCTGACAGATTAGTTCTCAAAGATGAATGAAAGTTTGAGACAAGGCCAGTGGTATGCCGCCTTGCACTTAGCTTAATTGCATTTCTTATTTACAGTCATGTTTTGCAAAGTATAAAGAACTATGTGTTTGCTTTCCATGGTTGGAGAGTTTTATCCTAGTTGATCACGGTTGCTGCCTCTCGCTCCCCAAGTCAAATCATAGGATCGATAACAAAACAATAAACTGCAGATTCTGGAGATCTGAACTTCGGAAACAAAGTGTTGGAGAAACTCAGCAGTTCTGAGGGCATCGGTGAAGAGAAACACAATGTTACATTTCAATTTCAGTGACTCTTCGTCTGAACGGACAAATGGTCATGAGACTTGGAGCTTCCAATGTTTTATTCCCCTCAGAGATGCTGCTGGACCTGCCGTTCTCCAGCACTGTGCTTTCTATAGTGAACTTTAGTATTTTTCCGATCTGTTTCGTAAATAAGTGAAAGGTTAATTGTAAACATGAGCGTGGTGTCCACACTTGAGTTACACAAGCACGTCTCAGTTTAAAAACAAGATTTAACTCACAATAATATTCCATCTCAAAATTAGCCAAGTTACACCAGTAATAAAGCTCATCCACCCAATCAGGCACTTCAGTACAACACCCTGCAGTGTTGCACACAGCCACCTTTACCAGAGAATAATCACATGTCACAAAATTGAATGCCAAAAGCATGTCTCTTTAAAGGAGCTGAAGTCAAACTCAATTTTTGGACTGATTTATATTAAACCTGATTGAACATTTAAATCTCAGAGCATAATCTTTGTTTTTTAAACAAAGTGTGTGGGAAACATCCCACATCTTACTAAAAGTTCAGTTCAGTCTGATACATAGAGCCAAAGGTCAAGCAAACATCACACTTTCCATTCACTTCTACAAAGGGCTGACATCACATTTCTTCAGGATTTAAACTATTTTATAAATTGTTTGTAAACTCATTTGTCACGTTAAAGAACTGGACAATAAATGTCATTGCATACAATAAGAGTGAAGCCTGTGAGAGCAGATTTAGCTTTGGGGGGCAGTGTATGCACTTTCTAAATTCTGGGAGCACTTTGGAAGACTGCTCCCAGATGGTGATAGTGAACATATCTGGAATGCACTGTTTAGAGTTGGGAATCCACAGGAGACAACTGTGGTTTCACTAACACTTGGCTTGCGTTGTTGGTGTACAGTAAGCAATTCATAAAGTTACTTATGTATTGTTGTTGACTACCTGAATGGTATTCAAATCTGTCAGGTTGCCTTCAATAGTGTGAATGCATCTATTGTAAATGTTTTACAATATTCCAGAACTGCCCAGTTCTTGGCAAATTCAGGGGGGACAAAAAAAATCACATTGAGTAATTTGAAATTAAGAATCCAAGAGGACGTAACCACTGAAGTATTCGATTCAAATAGTTAAATGGAGTGCTCACATTTAAAATATTCTTATCCATAGGAATGGATGGACTGACAGAATTGGGATCAAGTTCCTCGCTGGGGAGTGTGAAATGTGCTTTGATAAAGTCACCTGCATTTACTGACAATAATTTGGCAAGCTCGGAAATTTAAGAAACAATACAAGCTTCATTGCTGCTCCAGTTGGGTCCCAAGCTCTGTGAAAAAAATAACAATGTTCAGGTTTATTGCATACACGTGTTTCTTCTACAGATCCTGCAAGTTTCCCCAATGAGCATAGTCCATCCAAATGATGTTCCTAACTTTGGCCAACTCATTTCTTTCTGAGCCTCTATAACCTGAAGAATGACCAGAAGCAATTACTCCACATATGTGGGAACATTACAAACGAGGATTTTTTTCCTTCAGAATTGACTTCCATATATTCAGTGCCCAGAACAGATAAAAAGCTTGTTACCTTTTATAGAGCAATGATTCAGTGGGAGTAAAACGCCAACCATTTCTTGCTGAACAATCACGCTGCCTAAATTTTAAACATGAACACTTCTTAATATTTCACCAGATCCTAACGAAATATTTTGTGCAAAACAAATCAGATGATACATAGTTATTCAGATAATAAAACAAGTTTGTTCATTGAAGAACCCAGAGGAAAAGGTCATGCAACAATGTGAGTTTGATATACCTCAATCATCATTTCAGGTGCATTCTCTGCATAAATTCTCCTTTTCCTCCTCGAAGTATTTAACTTCTTGAATAACTGAGAGAATGAAATCATAGTTGTACAACACAAAATCAGACCCTTCAGTCCAACTTGGCCATGCTGACCAGATATCCAAAATTAATCTAGTCCCATTTGCGAGCATTTGTTCCATATCCATCTTAAACCCTTTCTACTGATTATCAGTTTATTTTACTTTATCAGCACTTGAAATACTGACATTTTATTCTCCTAACATTGGTTAAAGAAATCATAAGTTCATTCATCCAAGTTAATTTTGTAATCTTTCACAAAGAAACAAGTGAGAACAACATATAGCTGAGTGCAAAACAAAATTCTACAGCTGCCCGATATCTGGGAACACTCTTCAACTGAGGCACTGATACTGCACAAGTTTGTCAGCACAGTTTCAATTACTGACAATAATTTAGACTTCACACAGTTAAGGTAAATGTGAGATATCTGAATTTCATGAATTGGTTCCTATGGTCATCACTTTCTCCTTTGATCAACAAAAATTATTCTTGGTTTAATCTTCTCCAAGTGCAATAGGAACCAATTCAGAGTCGAAAAGTGTCATGCTGGAAAAGCACAGCAAGTCAGGCAGCATCCGAGAAGCAGGAGAGTTGATGTTTCGGGCATAAGCCCTTCATCAGGAATCACAGGCGTCAGAAAAATAACTGGCATAGACTTATGCCAATACATATGTAGAAGGGTCAGAGCATGTTACTATCAGATTAGAGACTAATTTCAGATTTGGTACCATTCAGTGCAACATTTCAGTATGATACTTACATATGTTCCTAAAAGAGAAGTTGTCTAAAATTACAAGCTCTAGATGATTATACGATTAAACCTGGAAATAAAGCTGGTGAACAAGAATGGCAAAGTGAAGTCCCATCAGTATCGCCTCGGGCAGTGTCAAGTACGAATTTGACAACACAGTTGCTACTTTGGTGTAACCTGCAGTCTGGCCAAATTGCAGCAAAAATCTGTTCAATTTTATCTGCAAACTATTGAATGCAAAATCCTCCTTGCACACTAATGAGGCAGCATTTTGGGATGTCATTTTTAAAATATATTATTTTCAAAGTTCCTCAAAATTAAGAGTGATCACTTGGTGCTGTCTGCATAACACAGTACGAAAAGGAACTAACAAAAAAAAATATAACCCCAATTCAGAGTCATTAATTCATTGATATTGCATGGGTCCAGCATTTCTAAGTAATCAGTTTTTAAAAATAAATACAGATACATTTAATAACTATATTGGAGTACAGTCAAATTTCTTACTGAACAGTGACGGATTGGACAGAGTCTGCACGGATTTAAGAGAGGGGAATCATACTTACCAAATTTACTGAAATAATCTACAGAGTCAAATATTAAAGAAAGAATTTGCAGGATATTTAGAAAAGCTTATCATTAAACATGGTAGACTGGGTTTTGTGAAAGAGAAACTATATTTGACAAATTTATGACAGTTCATTGAGGAGATAACAAGCAGGGCTGATAAAGGGCAATCCAATGATGTTCTGTATTTGGATTTTAAAAATGTAAATGATAAGGTGCTACATAAAAGTTAATTGCACAATTTAGGAGCTCATGGTATCAGCGTAATGTATTCGTATGGACTGAGGATTGGTTAACAACACTGGCTGTTGCTGAGTCCTCACTTCGAGTACTGTATACAATGTTAGCTCCCATATTTAATAAAGAATAAACTAACATCGGAGACCATTCAAGAAATATTCACTTAGCTGCTTTGAGGACGAAAGGGTTGACCTATCAAGAATAGATAAGCAGGAGTGATCTTATGGAAACAAGATTCTGAGGAGCTTGACATGGTAGATGTTGACTAGATCTTTTAGCACCAGTGAAGTCTCAAACCAGGGGACATTACATAAGGGAACATTCATTTTCGGAAAAGTAAAGAATTTTTTTTCTCAGTGAATGGCTAGAATTTTCTCGCCCAAAAAATTGTGTAAGTTAAATGTGGGAGGGGAATGGTTGGGTTATTCTTCGGAGGGTTGTTCTGGCTTGTTAGGCTGAAGGGCCTGTTTCCACAAAGTAGGGAATCTGTGATTCTATCTCAAATTATTTTAAAAGAGGGCAGATATACTTTTGAAATATTGAGCAGTTGAGGGCTATGCGGATCAAGCATAAAAGAGGTGTTGAGGTCTGGGTTGGCCAAGCCATGATCTGATCGAATGGGGGAACAAGCTGAAGGGATTGAGTGCCCTACTCCTGTTCCGATTCCTTGAGCCTCCGTTTCATGTTGTTTTTTGTTTCCAAAGAAGAGTGTGATATAATGTGCTAAAGATCTCAGATGTTGTGAAAAGCAGTGAAAATGGGATGTTTATGTACAGATTCAGATGGTATTGATTCATCAATCACAGCTATACAGTCACGAGTAGGAAGACAATTCCCTCCATGAATAAAGGAAATCTACTGCAGAGCTCACACAAAGGGAATTCTGACCCTCAGTAAACTCTCCCATCACATTCCCCAACGTATCAGTTAAGCAGGACGCACTGCGCATGCTCTAGCCAACAAAGTGACCCGCGGGTGATTGATGTCAGCTCCGGACCAATGAAAGGACTGTGGGCGGATCTGGAGGACCTAGCGTGATGGTGGTCCTCCAACCAATCAAAGTGAATGAAAGGCGGAGCTAAACTAAACCATGTGATCAACCTCACGCGCAGCGCAGAGTGGCTGTAATGAATGTCCCTGAAGTTATGGAGAGAAAGGATACGGTAAGGAAAGAAATAAACAGGGCAACGGGAGAAAAACTGTGTTGCTATGAGCGGAGAAATTTTACAAACAAATTGTGCTCGTCGTAAAACACATTTGAACGTCCCAGTCCCGTGTTTGCAGTAAATGGGGAATGGCCTCAGCGCGACTGCAGACCTGAGTGAGCGCCGCCATCTTTATTCGGGACAACGATTCACTGGACACGTGAGGAGCCGCCATCTTTCTAGGGGGCAAGATGCAGCCAGGCGCATGTGCAGCTTTTCTCTAGTTCAGAGTCGTTGGGATCATAGCAGCCAATACTGCTCTGATTCACCTCTGGGCTTCCTCATAACCACTTTGTCAATATCGAGTCTCGAACCATGGGTGTATTTTTGGTCTGTTTACTACTGTATTATTACTTTTATAGACCCTTTGTAAATGAGTTTTTCACTGCTGCCCAGCCCCTGACCATGTACTGCTCTATTATCAAATTACTTTTTTCTTGAATATTTTTGACAGTCAAGAATTCTTTTTTCCGACAAGCAAGTGTATTTTCCTTCCATTTCTGATTATTCAAATTCTGCACCATTTTCATTCCCTTTAATCCATTTTGCACTCCCTGAAACATCAACTGTGTTTCTCCTTCCACAGATACCAGTGATTAATGCCAAAGCCCTGATGCTTGTGGAGAGGGTGATGTTTGACTTTCTTGTACAGCTACACTTTGTGTGGTGAAGGTGCTCCCACAATGTGGTTGGGTAAGTGGCATTATAGATTGTTCATTCAGCAACAGTGATGATTTGAAAATAATGTCCAAATCAACAACAATTTGTATTTTTATTATGATGCTTATAATTTCACAAAAATGTTCTTGAGAACTTTAGACATAAGGCCAGAGATGGAGATATTAGGTCAGGTGACCAAAAGCATTGCCAAAAAGCAGGTTTTGAGGGATGTCTTAAAGGTGGAAAGCAGACCTGAGAGGTTTTGGCTGTTAATTTCAGACCATGCTGCTTCAGCAACTGTAGAAACAGCTACACAGGTGAAGTAATGAATTAACAAATGGTTGGGAGTCTCAAAGAAAATAGGTTGTCGAGGTCTCAAAGTGTGTGTGGTGCAGGGATTATTATAGTCAGGAATTAAATCAAGTGTGAGAATTTTAAATTGAGGGATATTGGCCAGGTGAGACTAGATTGGGTTGGGGTATCTGGTCGGCATGAATGGGTTGGACTGAAGGGTCTGTTTCCTTGCAGTACCTCTCTATGGCTGTATGCTGTTGATTATAATTAGGAGCCTTTTGATGAATCAACAAGCAGAGATTTAGACTTTCTTGATATTACAGGGAGGTTGAATGTGGGAAGCTGGCCCTGAGTGTGTTTGGATAATGAAGTCTGTAGATAACACACGATGGATGAGAGATTTCATAAATGAGCTGAGATGAGGGTGGAATCAGCTAGAATTAGTGATCTTGGAGTGGGACTGGGCTGTCACCCTCACCTCACCTCTGGGATTCAGCTGGTGGCCAGATTGTGAATCAGGGCGGTAACACAATCGAGAGCACTGGTGGAGCCTAAAATGAGTGTCACTCAGCTGACTGTTGCTGAGCAGTTGCTGCTTGGTAGCCCTGTTGATGACATCTTCCATCACTTTACTGCTGATCGAGTGTGGACTGATAGATGGAAATTGGCTGGGTTGGAATGCCCTCTGTTTTTGCGTTGAACATCCCTGGGCAATGTTCCACATTGTCGATAGGTGCCAGTGCTGGAGTGGTACGTGACTTGGTGGGTGGCAAGTTCTGGAGCACAAGCCATCAGTATTATTGCCAGAATATTTGCAGGGCCCGTAGCCTTTGCACTACTGAACCATTTCTTGACGTTATTCAAACTGAATCAAACTGGCTTAAAACTCACATCTGTGATGTTATAAACCACTGGAGAAGGCTGAGATGGATCATCCCACTTTGCACTTCTGGCTGAAGATTGCAGCAAATGCTGTCATCTTATCTGGTGCATGGATGTGTGAGGCCCCTCCATCAATAAGGGTGGGGATATCTGTGATGCTTCCTTCAGTGAGTTGTTTAATTATCCATCACCGTTCACAACTGGGTGTGGAAGAACTGCAGAGCTCCGATCTGTTCCATTGGATGTAGGATCACTTAGCTCTATCATTTGCTGCTGATGCTGTTTGATGTGCAAATAGACCTGTTTGATAGCTTCAACAGGTTGGCACTTCATTTTTAGGTCTGCCTGGTGCTGCTGATGGCATGCCCTCCTTTCCTGTCCATTGTGATGGGTGAGTGCAGGATTTACAAACCCATGAGATTACAGATTGTGCTGGAGAACAGTTATGCTGCTGTTGATGTCCCACAGTGCCTCATAGATACCCAGTTTGAGATCCTACATCTCTTCAAAGTCTGTCCCATTTAGAACGGTGATAGTGCCACTCAACGCAATGGAGGTTTTTCTCAACTTTAAGGCAAGACTTGTGACTCCAAAAGGAATGTGTGATGGTCGCTCGTACTGATACTGTCATGACCAGATGCATCTGCCGCTGGTCAATTTATAACAATGAGATCAAGTATGTTTTACACTCTTGTTGGTTCCCTCACCACCCACTGTAGACTCAGTTGAGCAGCTATATCCTTTCGGACCTGGCCAGCTCAGTCAGTAATTCTGTTGCAGAGTTAGTCTCGATTGTGGACATTGAAATCCTGTACCCAGAGTAAGTTTGACTCCATTTTATTGCCTCAGTGCTTCTTTCAAGTGTTGTTCAACATGAAGCAGAAGTGATTCATCAGCCAAGGGAGGACGGAACGTGATAATCAACAGAAGCCATGAGACTTCCTGGTCTCCGGAGCCAATGCTGAGTGCTCCGAGGGCAAATCCTCCCTCTCTGTACACCACTGTGCCAGCACCTCTGCCTGGTCTGTCCTGCCGGTGGGACAGGACATATCCAGAGATTTCAGGAGAAAGTGAAGACTGCAGATGCTGGAGATCAGAGTCAAGAGTCTGGTGCTGGAAAAGCACAGCAGGTCAGGCTGATGAAGGGCCTAGGCTCGAAACGTCGATTCTCCTTCTCCTCGGAATGCGCCTGACCTGTTGTGCTTTTCCAGCACCACACTCTCGGTATCTAGGGATGGTGATGGTGGTGTCTGGTCATTGTCTGTAAGGGATGATTCCGTGAGTATGACTATGTCAGGCTGTTCCTTGACTAGTCTGTGAGACAGCTCGCCACGTTTTGGCACCAAAAACCATATGTTAGTGAGGAGGATGTTGCACCATCAAGAGGGCTGATTCTGTGGTTGTAATTTCTGGTGCCTTGTTAGTTGCCAACTGGTCCATCCAGTTTCATTCCTGTATTGAGACTTTGCAGTGATTAATACAGTGAGTAGCTGGCTGGGCCGCTCTCAGGTTGGCAGGATTTGTTTCGCCATTGACAATGGTTTCATGGAGATCAGGAGATTCCTAATATGTTTTTTTTTCTTGAATTCAGATTCCACCATCTGCCAAGATGGGATTCGAACCAGGATTTCAGTCGTTTGTTTTAATATTCTGGATAAAACCTAAATACATCAGGTTTGTTCACTCATTTTAAATATCACTAACCCTGGTTTTGTTTCTTTGTAAAACACTGCCCATCATCCTGTCTCCTCCATCCTCCCCTCCAACAACGAGTGAGGATCACATGGAGTTTCTCTGTCACTAAGACTGAGATAATCCGATCTGCTGTTTCTCTCCCTCCCACTAGCCCACTGAGCCCAACTGCCTCACGTGGTGTTCCTGGTTTTTGTCCTAAACCTACATCTTTCTCCAGTCTCTTGTCAAGCCTTATCAGAGTTCACCTTGACCCTTTACCCTAATCTCGTTAAACTCACTTTCCAACTCTCTTTCCTCCGCTGCTGCCTCATCACTCCCCTTCGCCAATTTATAGATATTGTACCTTGTTCTGTCTGTTGGACTTTTCTGATTGTGTCCTTCTCTCCCATTCTGTGAAAAACTAATATTTGACCTCACCGTTGTTGGATAATCCTGCTCCATTTCCACTCTCCCTTTCCTTTCTGAATTCCTTGCATTTGCTGTCCCTTAACGATCTATCCTTGGTCTCTCCTGTATCTCTCGTACATAGTGCCAGGAGGTGATATCATCCAGAAACACTGTGTTAGGTTTGACATGTACACTGACGATGCCCAGCTCTCCCTCCCCATCATCCCTCTCCATTACTCCACTGTTACTCAGTTATCAAACTGCTTACCACGCTCCCACTACTCGATTAGCTGCAGTTTCCTCCAATGAACCATTGTCACGGTTAAACTTATTGCCTTACCTTTACCTTTCTGCTGAGCCCCTCCCTCCCACTGGGAACTCTGAGGCAGAATGACACTCTTCACAATATTGCTGTTATATCTGACCTCAAAATGACCTTTTGATCAGATATCCACACAATCGCAACATCAGGAATTCCAATCTCTTAAACGTTGCTTTTCTCCACCTCACCCCAGCTCCATTGCTACTGAAACCCCGTACCCGCGTCTGTGTCGCCTTAAACTTGAATCCAAAACAGAACCCTTGATTCCGTGACTAAAAATCTGGTTTCAGACTCCCCTCTCAGTATTTACCCTCAGACACATCCCCTCTGTACTTATCCTGCCAAACCCCTTACGAATCCCATCTGTCTCAATGAGATCACCTCTCTTTCTCCAAAATCCAGTGAGTAGAGTCCCAACCTTTTCAGTCTTTATTTGAAAGATAATCCCTCCAAATCATTGAATCTTCCCTGAAATGCCTCCAGTAAAGTCACACATTTCCTTCTCTAAAGGGACCAAAACTGCTCTCATTACTGCAGATATGGTGGTCTCACCAGCACTTCCATACGTTACTCTCAGGTAGAGACTCCAAACTCTAATACTGCAAACTTTTGAAACAAAACATTCGATTCCCCTTCGTGATTCCCTGTTGTAACTGTGTGGTAGCTTTCTGTGTTTCCTGAACAATTACCCCTGGTCCCTTTGTGGTGCAGCTTTCTGCAGTTTCCACCATTTAAATAGTACTTTGTTCTTTATTATCTCCTCCAAAATGATCAACTTCCCATTTTTCCCAAGTTACTCCCCATTTGGTAACTTGTTGCCCCCTTCTCCTGTGCATCTCTCTCTTTTCATAATCCTCTCCGGTTATGCCTTTTCTAGGAGATATCCCCCCTTCCCATTCTTCCAAACATTTACTGGGAGCAGTGGGCAATGGGAAGCAGACAGAGTTGCCATCTTTTTAGCGATATGCTTTGGAGTGATTGAGAGGATCTTCCAACCCATTGGTCAGGATGGAGACAACTTGCCCATCGTTAGGCATTAGCCTTTCACACCCATGTCTTATTGATGAGGCAGAGCGGCAGCACGGAATGCAAGAAAAGAAAGTAATTCTTGTTCCCCATATCTCACTGACGCTTGGATCATTTTCTCCAATGTGTCAAAGAACTGCTGTGTTCAGTCACATGAGATCTCAAGTTGGAATTTCCTAGAAACCCACAGATTTCCCTTTGAGTTGACTGCTGATGTCCTCAAGGGTAATATGTACAGTAATCCTGGGCCACGAGGAGGGGATGGTGTGGGTTTCTAACTTGAACTGATAGTGACAGATTTTATAAACTTGTATTACAGGATATTACAGGTGGACATTCAGATGGTAATCTCAGTTAATGTTTTGCCAAACTCTGATTGAATTACTCAGTATATCAGGATCTGGATATTCGCATTGTGTGTGAGTATTGTATTCCAGATCAATCCCATTTGCTGCTTAAAAATTCTCCTTGGAATCATCGCATTCTCTCAAAAGGTCTCCCCAAACCTTCAATGTGTCATGTAATCCTTTTATGATGACCTGATGAATGTAAGGTTTATTACTCGAATGTGTAATTTTTGTATAAGGATGTCTCAGAGAGGGAGCAGAATATTCTTAAAGGGGAGAATAACCATTTTGAAGGGAGGCTGTTGTTTATTGGTATCAATGACATAGGAATAGAAGAGTTCACATTGTTGGATCATTGGAATCTCTTGTGGGGTAGAATTGCCCTCCATCAGAAGGATGGATTGTACTGGCACTGGAAGGGAACAGTTGCTAGTGCTATTCAGGAGGCATTAAACCAGTGAAGGAATGTGGGTAAACCCAGAGAGAGAGTGAGGGAAGAGCTCAGTCTGAGGCTGGTACAGTTCAGACGTCAAACAGTCAAGGCAGGCAAAGGCATGGCAGAGAACGAGGTAGGACTGAGCAGTTACCCTGCATTTATTTCAATGCAGGAGGCCCGATAGGTCAGGCAGATGAGCTCAAGGCATAGTTTTGAACATGGCACTGGGATATTATCGCAATTACAGAGGCATGACTCAGGGATAGATAGGGCTAGCAGCTTAATGTTCCAGTGTATAGATGCTATAGCAAAGATAGAAAGGGGGCAACAGAGCAGGGGAAGTGGTATTTTTCATTAGGTATAACATTACAGCTGGGTTTCAAGAGGGTATTCCTGGGAGTATATCGAGGCAAGTTATACAGGTGGAACTGAGAAATAAGAAAGGGATGATCTCCTTACTGGGATTGTATTATTGATCTCTCCTCACCCCTTCCCCAATCGTCAGCAGGGAATTGAGAAGCAAATTTACGAAGACATCACTTATCTGTAAGAATAGTATGGTTGTATACAAGACTTGACCTTTTTTATTCATTCACAGGATGAGGGTGTCACTGGCTGGGCCCAAAGGGCAGTCACATTGCTGTGGGTCTGGAGTCACATGTAGGCCCGACCTGTTTAGAATGGCAGATTCGTTCCCTGAAGGATATTAGTGAATCTGATGGGGTTTTTTTTCGCAACAATCGACAATGGATTCATGGTCTTTCATAGATTCCTAATTCCAAATTTTTATCGAATTCACATTCCACCACCTGCCCTGGCAGGATTCCCACCCAGGGCTCCAGAACGTTATCTGGGTATCTGGATTATCCATCGAGTGATAATCTCACTAGGCCATTTGGCAGGGTGAGTGACTGAGGTATCCGTAGGACAGCACATCAGCACCAAAATTCCCATGGTCTCTGCAGAACTTAGAAAGGGCTGGGGAGGGAAATATATTCCTGGAGGTGGGGTCTGACTGTAGGTAGCAGAAATGGCAGAGGTTAATGCGCTGTATCTGGTGATAAGTGAGGTGGCAAGTGAGGACCGGTGGAGTATATTCTTCTTGTGGTTGGAGGGGTGGTGTAAAGGCGAAGGTGCAGGAAGTGGAGGATATGCATTGAAGGGCATTGTTGATCACGTGGAAGGGAGATGTGGTCCTTGAAATAGGAAACCTTTCTGGGATGTCCTGGAGTGGAATTGCTTCTCCTGGGAGCAGATATGCCAGAAGCAGAGGAATTGAGAGTACAGGATCACGTTTTTACAGGAATATACTCGAGGGTAATCAGGAGAGTAAAAAGGGGACATGACATATCTCTAGGAAATGGTTTAAGGAGAATCCAAAGAGATTCTACAAATACATCAAGGATAAAAGAATAATCAGGCAGAGAATAGGGCACCTTAAAGATCAAGAAGGCCATCTATGTAACAACAGAAAGTGGGAGAGATACTGTGCTATTCTGTTCAAGAGAGTTTGGAGAAATAATAGTGATAACTTGAAAAGTGTCCATATTACAGAGGTGGATGTACTGGATCGTAGCAAGGTGTATCCCAGAAATTTGTGGAAAGCTAGGAAAGTGATAGCAGTGCCCCTCCCTGAGATATTTATATCATCATTTGTGACAGATGAGGTGCTGGAAGATGTGTGCCATTATTTTAAAAAGTGGTAAGGAAAGGCCAGGGAGCAAGAGGACAGTCACCCTGACATCAGTGGCAGGCAAGTTGTTGGAAGGGATTCTGAGGGATAGGATTTACATGTATTTGGAAAGACGAGGAATGATTAGGGATAGTCAACGTGGCTTTGTGTGTGGGAAAGTCTCTTTCTCTTTCTCTAACTTGATTGAGTTTTTTTGAAGGCAGACTGTGGACGTTGTCTATATGGACACTGAACAATGTTCCACAAAGCAGACTGGTTAGCAAGGTTAGATAACATTGAATGTTGGGAGAACCAGCCATTTGGATACAAAACTGGCTTGAAGGTAGGCGGCAGAGGGTGGTGATGGAAGGGTTGCTTTGTGGGCTGGAGGCCTGTGAGCAGCAGTGTGCTGCAGGAATGGATATGGGCTCCTTAAATAAATGACTTGGATGTGAATATGAAGTATGGTCGGTAGGTTTACAGAAGACACCAAAATTGGAGGTGTAGTGGACTGTGAAGAAGGTTAGTTCAGAATACAACAGGATGTTGATCAGATGAGCCATTGGAGCAAGGAATGGCAGATGGAGTTCAATTTAGATAAATGTGAGCTGTTGTATTTTGGAAAGGCAAATCAGGACAGGACGTATGCACTTAATGGTAAAGTCCTTGGGAGTGTTGTTGAACAAAGAAACCATGGTGTGCAGTTTCATTGTTCCTTGAAAGTGGTGGTGCAGGTAGGAAGGCTAGTGAAGGTGGCGTTTGGTACACTTATATTTATTGGTCAATGCGTTGAATACAGAAGCTGGGACGTCATATTGTGGCTGGACAGGACATTGATTAAGGCATTCAGGAATTCTGTTTTAAGTTCAAAATTCCCTGTTGTGGGAAGGAGGTTGTGAATCTTGAAAGAGTTCAGACAAGATTTACAATGATTTTGCCAGGTTGGAGGATTTGAATTAAAGGGAGAGGCTGAATAGGCTAGGGTTAATTTCCCTGGAGAGTCAAAGACTGAGAGGTGATTTTACGGAGATTTATAAAATCACGAGGGGCGTGGATATGGTGAACAGCCAGAGTCTTTTGCCCCCAGGTTAGATGGGTCCAAAACAAGAGCACATGGGCTTAAGTTGAGAGGGCAAAAATTTAAAAGGGATCTAAGGGGCCACGTGTTCAAGCTGAGCTGTGTGGAATGAGCTGCCAGATGAAGTAGTGGAGGCTGACAGAATTACAACATTTAAAAGGCATCCGATTGGGTACATGAATAGGAAGGGCTTCGAATGATACGGACCAATAGCTGACAAACCGGACCCCATTAGTTTAGGATTCCTAGTTGGCATGGACCAATTGGACCAAACGTCTGTTTCTGTGCTGTACTTCTCTGACACTAATAAATGAAAATAAGAAGTGTTCCTCTTTTGTGGAGAGCTAGCAGAAGCACAGATAATTATCCTTGGAGCTGAGAAGGTTAAGCAATGATTTCAACCAGGTCCAGATTTGTTTCCAAGGTATTTAATTTACAGAAAGAGAGAAGAATTGTTAACAACGTCACAATTTTAATAACTATTTTCAAGTAATTGGCAACTAATGCAGGATGAATATGTGAATATTATTTTATTCAGTAAATTCTGAGCATCTGGAACAGTCTGAATGGCAGCTGGACACAGATTCAGCAGTTATTCATAAACTGATTTGGAATTTTACTTTTTAAGGAAAGATTTGGGGGGCTATGGGCAAATGGGAGGGGAGTTGGGACAGATTTGCAGCATCTCCAGAGGGAGGGAGTATAGCCCCAATGGGCTGAATAGCCCCCAGCCCCTGTGCTCTGTGATACTGCCCCATTCACTGTGAATGATGAAGCTCATCCCAGGGCAGAGAGGGAGGATACCACCACTCACCTCACAATGGGCCTCAGATGATTGATGTCAGCGCAGGCCAATAGGAGGCAGAGGGTGGGACTGGAGGACCAGGCAGGACCAGTTTGTCTTCCAACCAATCTGAGTGAATGAGGGTATCCTTAAGGCTGGAATTAAAGAAAGGCACATGTAGCAGAGATTTGAGAAACTGGAGAAGATTAGAGATAGGGAGCGTTCTGTGGCTGGAGAGGCATCATATAAATAAGGAAGAGTTGTGAGGCTGGATGAGGTGACAGTGATCGGGAGAGTTGTGAGGATGGAGGAATTTGGAGGTAGTGAGAATTAGAGTCCTAATGTTATACAGCAAGGAAACAGGCCCTGTGGTCCAACCAGTCCATGCCGAACATAATTCCAAACTGAACTAATTGTACCTGCCTCCGCTTGGTCCACATCCATCCAAATATTTCCTATTTATGTACTTATCTGAATGTATTTTAAATATTGTAATTGTATTCACAACAACCACTTCCTCTGGAAGTTCATTCCACACATGTAAATTTAAAAAAAACCCCTAATGTCTTTTCTCAAATCTTTCTCATCTCTTCTCAAAATGAATTCCCCTCTCTCCCGGCCATTCACCTTTATCTACACTCTTCACGATTTCATAAACCTTTTAATAAGGTCACCCCTCAACCTCCTACACTCCAGTGAAAAAAGTCCCAGCCTCTCCTGATAACACAATCCCTCCTTTCCCATTAACATTCCAGTAAATCTCTTCTGAACCTGCTCCGATTTAATGATATCCTTCCTATAACAGCATGACCAGAGCTGGGTTTAGAATTCCAGAAGAGGCCTCCCCAACATCCTGTACAACCTCAATATAACGTCCTAATTCCTATACTCAAAGGTCTGAACAATGAAGGTAAGTGTGCTTGAACACCTTCTTAACCACCCAGTCTACATGTAACACAAACTTCAAAGACGTGAAGCCCTCGGTCTCTTTGTTCCATATCACTACTCAACGCCTTACGTTTAATGAGTGTACGTCCCGCCTTCGTTTGTTTTATCAAGATGTAATATTTTGCATTTATTCCAATCTAAAAATCCTTTGAGTATAAAGGCAGTAGGAGTATAATTAAGAGGGAAATCGGGAGGCAAAAAGGAGACATGAGATAGCTTTGGAAAATAGGGTTAAGGATAATCCAAAGGGCTTTTATAAATACATGAGGAACAAAAGGATAACTAGGGAGAAAATAGAGACCCTCAAAGATCAGCAAGGCAGACATTGTGTGGAGCTGCAGGTGATGGGCAAGATGGGAAACAAGTATTTTGCATCAGTGTTTACTGTGAAGAAGTACATGGGAGATATAGAATGTGGGGAAATAAATGGTGACATCTTGAAAAAAAGTCCATATGACAGAGGAGGAGGAGGAGGTGCTCAATGAGTGGCTAAGGAGTTGGTGCAGGGGAAAAGGATTCACATTTTTGGATCATTGTGATCAACTCTGGAGTAGAATTGATGGATTGTACCTGATTTGGAAGGTGTCTAATATCGAGGCAGGGAGACTTGTTAATGCTACTCGGGAGGCAGTAAACCAGCAAGGAGTGGGTGTGATCGCAAATAGATAGTGAGAAAAGAGGTATCTCTGAGGGGTACAGTTCAGAAGGCAAATAGTCATTGCAGGCAAGGGCAAGGCACAGAACAAGGTGGGATTTAGCAGTTACACTGCATTTATTTCAATGCAAGAGGCCTGACAGGGAAGGCAAATGAGCTCAGGGTATGGTTTTGAACATGGCACTGGGATATCATGGGTATTATAGAAACGTGGCTCAGGGATGGAAAGGACTGGCAGCTTAATGTTTCCGGGTATAGATGCTATAGGAAGGATAGAAAGGAGGACAAGAGGAGGGGGGGTGGCATTTTTGATTAGGGACAGCATTATGGTTGTGCTTAAGGAAGACATTCCTGGGAGTACGTACAGTGAAGTTATTTGGGTGGAACAGGGAAATAAGGAAGGGATGATCTCCTTATTGGGGTTGTTGCGTGGGTTTCATCTGGGTGCTCTGGTTTCCTCCCACAGTGCAAAGATATGCTGGGTAGGTTCGATTATCCAGGCTGAATTTCCACAGTGTTCAGGGATGTGCAGGTTGGGTGGATTATCCAGGCTGAATTGCCCACAGTGTTCAGGGATGTGTTGGTTGGGTGGATTATCCAGGCTGAATTGCCCACAGTGTTCAGGGATGTGTCGGTTGGGTGGATTATCCAGGCTGAATTGCCACAGTGTTCAGGGATGTGTCGGTTGGGTGGATTATCCAGGCTGAATTGCCCACAGTGTTCACGTATGTGTAGGTTGGGTGGCCCTGGGAAATGCAACGTTACAGGGGGAGGTTAGGAGGCTCTGAGGGTCAGTGTCGATGTGATGGGCTGAATTGTCTCATTCCCCACTGTCGGGATTCTCTGATAATTCTACTCGTTTTAAAATAGTTACAGAAAATAATAGACCATATCTATAAGTTAAGTTTCTAAATTAGACAAAGGCCAATTTTGACAGCACAAGGGAAGCACTTTCAAAATTTGTTTGCGGGAGGTTATTCCCAGGGAAAGGGATGGCTGGAAAGTGGGAACATTAAAACATAAGGAATAAGAGCAGGAGTTAGCCAACTGGCCCCTCAAGCCTGCTCTGCCATTCAATAAGATCAGGCCTGATCTTTTCATGGCCTCAGCTCCACATTCCTGCTCTCTCACCATAACCCTTAATTCTTTTCCTGTTCACAAATTTACATTTTGCCTTAAAGGCATTCAAGTTGATAACATCAAATGCTGCACTCGGCAGGGAATTCCACAGATTCACAACCCTTTAGCTGAAGAAGCTCCTCCTGAACTCAGTCCAAATCTGCTCCCCCTTATTTTGAGGTTATGCTCTCGTTTCAACCGTCCCCAGTGGAAATAACATTCCAGCTTCCATCTTTCTTACCCCCTTCATAATTTTATTTTTTTGTCTCCAACCTCCCATTCTTCTAAATTACAATGACTATAGAACCAATTTTCTCAATCTCTCCACATACGCAAACCCTCTCAACTTCCAACTCAAACTAGTGAACCTCCTCTGTACTCCCTCCAGTGCCAGTACACCCTTGCTAATGTAAGGACATCAATCCTGTACACAGTACTCCAGGTGTGGCCTCCCCAGCACTCTGTACAGCTGCAGCATAACCATCCCTCTAGCAATGAAGGACAATATTCCCTTCACTGCCTTAATTACCTGCTGCACCTGCAAACCAACTTCCTGTGATTCATGCACAAGGACACCCAGCTCCCTCTGTACAGCAGCCACTGCATGTTTTCACCATTTCATCATCCAGTTTGCTGTTCATCCAACCAAAATGGATGACCTCACATATCACAACTTTGAACTCCATCTGCCAGACCCTTACCCACTCACATAACCTATCTGTATCCCTGTGCAGACTGACAATGCCCTCTGCAGACATTGCTCTACCTCACCTTCGTATCAAATGTGAACTCTGTCGCCATACACTTGGTCCTCAACTCCAAAACATTTGTGTAAATTGCAAACAGTTGTAGTGCCAACACTAATCCAAACACCCGTTTATCCCCATTCTTTATTTTTTGTTGGTTAACCGATCCTGTATCAATGATAATACATTACCCATAATGCTGTGCATCTTTACCTTATACAGCAGCCTTTTGTGTGGCAACTTGTCGAATACCTTCTTGAAATCCAGGTGCACCACATCCACCGAGTCCACCTTGTCCAACGCGCTCGTCCTATCCTCAAATAATTCCAGTAAATCCTTAAACATGACCTGTCTTTCCTGAATCCATGCTGTATCTGCTAAATGAGACAATTTCTACCCAGATATCTCACCACTACTTCCTTGAGAGATTCAAGCATTTTCTCCACTACAGAAGTTAAGCTAACGGGTCCTTTTTGAAAAACAGTGGCACTGCATTTGCAGCTTCCAGTCTGTCAAAACCATCCCAGAATCCAACAAATTTTAGTGAATTATCACGAGTCTATTTGTTATTGACCCCCCCTCCCCCCTCCCCCCTCCCCCCTCCCCCCTCCCCCCTCTATCTCCTTTAGTCCTTGGGATGCAATCCATCAGGGCCAGGAGACCCATCTACCTTTAGGCTGTTATCTTTCCCAACATTACCTCATTACTGGGAATGATTGTTTCTCTGTCCTCATCTGCCATTGCCTCCATAGGCCTGCAACAACAAGAGTACACAGACAGTATATTCCTGTTAAGGCCAAGGATGGTCGGTGTAGAGAATGCTGTCTGTCGAAAGAAATTGAGGGCCTGGTCAAGAAAATGAAGGAGGCATATGGCAGGTACAGAGAGCTGTGTTTGTGTGAATCCCTAGAGGAGTATAGGGGCAGTAGGAGTATACTCTGGGTAAACCAGGAGGGCAAAAAGGGGACATGAGATAGCTTTAGGAATTAGGTTTAAGGAGAATCCAGAGTGATTGTACAAATACACTAAGGACAAACGAGTAACCAGGCAGAGAATAGGTACCCGCAAAAATCAAGGCTGTCTGTGGAACAGCAGGAGGTGAGAGAGATTCTGTATGAGTGGAGAGGTTTTAAGAACAAAATATGCACATCGGAAAACACTAATTTGAACGTCCCAGTCTCGTGTTTTCAGTAAACAAGGAATTGCCTCAGTGTGGCTGCAGGCATGAGTGCGCGCCGCCATCTTTATTTGGGGCAAAAATTCACTGGACACGTGTGGAGCCACCAGCTTTGTAGGGGGCAAGGTGCAGCCAGGTGCATGTGCAGCCTTTCTCTGGGACAGAGTCATTGGGCAGGATTTACACAGAGCACATTCAAACTCAGAAATGGATGTTTATTTCTGGATTTGTTTTGTCATTCATTTAAATGATTTGGTATCGTAAATGAGTTTGCAGGTCATTCAAAATTGGAGGTATTGTGGATAATGAAGAAGGTTACCTCAGATTACAATGAGATATTGATCATATGGGTTTAATTTAGATAAATGTGAGGTGCTGCATTTTGGAAAAGCAAATCAGGTCAGGACTTATACACTGAATGGCAAGACCCTGGAGACGGTTTGTGGAACAAAGAGACCTTGGACTGCAGGTTTATAGTCCTTGCAAGTCAAGTTGCAGGCAGATAGGATGGTTAAGAAGGTGTTCAGTGTATTTTCCTTTATTGGTTCGAGCATTGAGTATAGGATGTGGGAGGTCATGTTGCTGTACAGGACATTCATTAGGCCACTTTTGGAATATTGTGTGCAGTTCTGGCCTGCCTCCTATCAGAAGGGTGCTGTGAAAGTTGAAAGGTTTCAAAAAAGACTTACAAGGATGTTGTTAGGGTTGGAGGATTTGAGCTGTCGGGTGAGGCGTAAAAGGCTGGGGCTGTTTTCCCTGGAGTGCTATAGGCTGAGTGGTGATGTTATGGAGGTTTATACAATCATGAGGGGCATGAATAGAGTAAATGAACAAGGTGTTTTCCCTAGAGTGGTGGTGTCCAGAAGTAGAGGGCATTGCTTTAGGGTGAATGGATAAAATTTCAAAGGGGCCTAAAGGACAACTCTTTCATGCAGTGGGTGGAATGAGCTGCCAGAGGAAGTGGTGGGAGGCTAGTACAATTAAAATATGTTAAAGGCATCTAAATAGACAGATAATATGATTAGGAAGCATTTACAGGGATATGGGCCATGTGCTGGCAAATGGGAATAGATTAGGTTTGGATCCCTGGTTGGCAAGGATGAGTTAGACCGAAGGGTCTATGTCGGTGCTCTACATCTCTATGACTGTGGGATCATAGCAGCTTACACTGTTCTGCTTCATCTCTGGGCTCCCTCATGACCACTTTGTCAATGTCTAGCTTGCTCAGTATCGAACAATGGGTGTATTTTTGGTCTGTTTAGTATTTTACCATTACTTTTACAGACATTTTTGTAAGTTAATTTTTCACTGCCACCCAGCCCCTGACCATGTGCTGCTTATTAATTTTTTTCTGGAAAATCTTTGACAGTCAAGAATTCTTTTTTCTAATTAGCAAGTGCATTTTCCTTCTATTTCGAATTATCAAATACTACACCATTTTCATTCCCTTTAATCCATTTTGCACTCCCTGAAACATCAACTGTGTTTCTCCTTCCACAGATACCAGTGATCATTGCCAAAGCCCTGCTGCCTGTGGAGAGGGTGATGTTTGACTTTCTTGTACAGCTGCAGTTTGTGTGGTGAAGGTGCTCCCACAATGTGGTTGGGTAAGAGACATTACAAAGTATTCATTACAGCAACAGACATTTGAAGATAATGTTCAAATCAAGAACAGTTTGTAGTTTTATTATCCTGCTTATAATTTCATAAAAATATTATTGGGAACTTTAGACATAAGGCCAGAGAAGGATGATATTAGGTCAGGTGACCAAAAGCATTGCCAAATAAGCAGGTTTTGAGGAATGTCTTAAAGGGGGAAAGCAGACCTGAGAGGTTTTAGCTGCGAATTTCAGACCTTGTTGCTTTGGCAACTGTAAAAGCAGCCACACAGGTGAAGTAATGAATTAACAGGTCATTGAGCGTCTCGAACAGAATGGGTTGTCGAGGTCTCAAGGGGTGTGTGATGCAGCGAGCTAGGGATGATCACAACCAGGAATTAAATCAAGAGTGAGAATTTTAAATTGAGGGATGTGGGCCGGATGCTGGCAGGTGAGACTAGATTGGGTTGGGATATCTGGTCAGCATGGATGGGTTGGATTGAAGGGTCTGTTTCCATGCTGTACGTCTCTGTGGCTCTATGTTGTTGATTATGAATAGGAGCCTTTTGATGGATCAACAAGTTTTGGTACGAGGGATTACTTGGGCAGCAGAGATTTAGTTTTTCTTGAGATTACAGGGAGGTTGAATGTGGGAAGCTGGCCAGGAGTATGTTTGGATAATGAAGTCTGGAGATAACACAAGGTGGATGAGAGTATATGAGCTGAGACAAGGGTGGAATCAGCTAGAATTAGTGATCTTGGAGTGGGACTGGGCTGTCACCCTCCCCTCGCCTCTGGGATTCAGCTTGTTGTCAGGTTGTGAATCAGGGCGGTAACACAATCGGGAGCTGAGTGGCCCTGGTGGAGCCTAAAATGAGTGTCACTCAGCTGGCTGTTGCTGAGCAGCTGCTGCTTGGTAGCCCTGTTGATGACATCTTCCATCACTTTACTGCTGATCGAGTGTGGAATGATAGATGGAAATTGGCTGGGTTGGATTGCCCTGTGTTTTTGTGTTGAACATCCCTGGGCAATGTTCCACATTGTAGATAGATGCCAGTGCAGGAGCGGTACGTGACTTGGTGGGTGGCAAGTTCTGGAGCACAATCTATCAGTGTTATTGCCAGAATGTTAGCAGGACCCATAGCCTTTGCACTACTGAACCGTTTCCTGATGTTATTCAAACTCAACCGAACTGGTATAAAACTCACATCTGTGATGTTGGAAACCACTGGAGAAGGCTGAGATGGATCATCCCACTTTGCACTTCTGGCTGAAGATTGCAGCAAATGCTGTCATCTTATCTGGTGCGTGGATGTGTGAGGCCCCTCCATCAGTAAGGGTGGGGATATCTGTGATGCTTCCTTCAGTGATTTGTTTAATTGTCCATCACCGTTCACAACTGGGTGTGGCAGAACTGCAGAGCTCTGATCTGTTCCATTGGATGTAGGATCACTTAGCTCTGTTGCTTGCTGCTGATGCTGTTTGATATGCAGGTAGTTCTGTTTGGTAGCTTCACCAGGTTGGCACTTCATTTTTAGGTCTGTCTGGTGCTGCTCATGGCATGCCCTCCTTTCCTGTCCATTGTGATGGGTGAGAGCAGGATTTACAAACCCATGAGATTACAGATTGTGCTGGAGTACAGTTCTGCTGCTGTTGATGTCCCACAGTGCCTCAGAGAGATCCAGTTTGAGATCCTACACCTCTTCGAAGTCTGTCCCAATTAGAACGATTATAGTGTCACTCAACACAATGGAGGTTTTTCTCAACTTTAAGGCAAGACTTTGTCTCCAAAAGGAATGTGTGATGGTCGCTCGTACTGATACTGTCATGGCCAGATGGATCTGCCGCTGGTCAATTCATAACAATGGGATCAAGTATGTTTTACACTCTTGTTGGTTCCCTCACCACCCGCTGTAGACTCAGTTGAGCAGCTATACCCTTTAGGACCTGACCAGCTCAGTCAGTAATTCTGTTGCAGAGCTCGTCTCAATTGTGAACATTGAAATCCTGTACCCAGAGTGCGTTTGACACCATTTTATTGCCTCAGTGCTTCCTCCAAATGTTGTTCAACATGAAGGAGAAGTGATTCATCAGCCAAGGGAGGACGGGACGTGGTAATCAGCAGGAGCCATGAGACTTCCTGGTCTCCGGAGTCAATGCTGAGTACTCCCAGGGCAAATCCTCCCTCTCTGTACACCACCTCTGCCTGATCTGTCCTGCTGGTGGGACCCGGACATATCCAGAGATTTCAGGAGAAAGTGAAGACTGCAGATGCTGGAGATCAGAGTCAAGAGTCTGGTGCTGGAAAAGCTCAGCAGGTCAGGCTGATGAAGGGCTTAGGCTCGAAACGTCGATTCTCCTTCTCCTCGGATGCTGCCTGACCTGTTGCGCTTTTCCAGCACCACAATCTCAATATCTTGGGATGGTGATGGTGGTGTCTGGTCATTGTCTGTAAGGGTTGATTTCATGAGTATGACTATGTCAGGCTGTTCCTTGATTGGTCTGTGAGACAGCTCTGCACATTTTGGCCCCAAAATCCAGATATTAGTCTGGAGGACGTTGCACCATCGAGAGGGCTGATTCTGTGGTTGTATTAAATGGTGCCTTGTTAGATGCCGAGTGGTCCATCCAGTTTCATTCCTTTGTTGCGACTTTGCAGTGATTAATACAGTGAGTCGCTGCCTGGGCCACTGTCAGATTGGCAGGATGTTTTTCGCCATTGAAAATGGTTCTATGGAGATCAGGAGATTCCTAATTCGTTATTTTTTTCTTGAATTCAGATTCCACCACCTGCCAATATGGGATTCGAACCAGGACTTCAGTCGTTTGTTTTAATATTTTGGATAAAGGTTAAATACATTAGGTTTGTACACTCACTTTGAATATCACTAACCCTGGTTTTGTTTCTTTGTGAAACACTGTCCATCATCCTGTCTCCTCCATCCTTCTCTCCAACAATGAGTGAGGAGCACATGGAGTTTCTCTGTCACTAAGACTGAGATAATCCGATCTGCTGCTTCCCTCCCTCCCACTAGCCCGCCAAGCCAAGCTGCGTCACGTAGTGTTCCTGGTTTTTGTCCTAAACTTATATCTTCCTCCAGTCTCTTGTCAAGCCTTATCAGAGCTCACCTTGACCCTTTAACCTAATCTCACTAAACGACAGACTTTCCAACTCTCTTTCCTCCTCCTCCTCATCAGTCCCCCTCACCGATTCACAGATATTGTTCCTTGTTCTGTCTTTTCTGGTTCCGTCCTCCTCTCCCTAAATCCTGCTACATCTCCACTCTCCCTTTCCTTTCTGAATTCCTTGCATTTGGTGTCCTTGGTCCCTTCTGTATCTCATGTACATACTACCAGGAGGTGACCTTGTGCAAAAGCACCGTGTTGGGTTTCACATGTACACTGACGATGCCCAGCTCTCCCTCCCCATCATCCCTCCCAACTACTCCACTGTTATTCAGTTCTCAAACTGCTTACCACATTCCCACTACTCGATTAGGTGCAGTTTCCTCCAATGAAACATTGTAATGGTTAAACCCGTTGCCGGACAAATTCCTTCCCCTTAGTGCTGAGCCTCTCCCTCTCACTGGGAACTATGCAGCAGAACTACACTCTTCACAGTATTGCAGTTATATCTGACCCCAAGCTGACCTTCTGATTAGACATCCACACAATCCCAAACACCAGGAATTCCAAACCGTTGCTTGTCTCCTCTTCACCCCAGCTCCATTGCTACTGAAACCCCTTACCGTGTCTGTGTTGCCTTAAACGTGACAAATCCGAAACAGATCCCTTGATTCTGTGACTGACTCAGAATCTGGTTTCAGACTCCCCTCTCAGTGTTTGCCCTCAGACACATTATTATTTATTCTGTCAAACCCCTTAAGAATCTGGTGGTGGGTCTGATTGTAGGTGGTGGAATGATGGCAGAGGATGATGTGTTGTATCTGGGTGGAAAGTCAGGACTGGGGGTGGGGGCGGGGGGTGTTCTATCCTTGTTGCAGTTGGAGGTGTGGGTTTCAAAGGCAGAGGTGCGGGAAGTGGAGGAGATACATTGGATGGTATTGACCATATGGGAGGGGAAATTGCAGTCCTTGAAATACGGGGCCATTTGGTCTGTTCTGGCCTCACTGGAACACTGCAGTAAGCATAAGACAGAGATGTTGGCCTGGGAACAGACTCATATGTTAAAGTGGTTGGCAGCTGGAAGCTCGGGATCTGTTTTTGCAGCAGAACGTGGATCATCAGTCGCCATTTCCGCCACCTCCACTGAGATGCTGCCAGACACAGGTTCCTGTCCCCTCCATTAACAGCTATGCACCCTCCCAGCCAGATCGTAATCCACTCCTTTGTCTTTCCAAATGTTCTGGTCTCTCTTTTGGTTCTGTCCCTGCCTATTATTTACTCTTTAACCCCTATCTCCTTCAGTACAAAGATGTGCAGGTTGGTTGAATTGGCCAAGCTAAACTTCCCATAATGCTCAGGAATGTGTAGGTTAGGTTCATTAGTCAGGAGAACTATACAGTAATATGTCAGGGGAATTGGTCTGGATGGGATACCCTTCGGAGAGACGCTGTGGAGCCTTTGGGCCGAATGGTCTGTTTCCACACTGTCAGAATTCTAATTTTCCCAGCTCCCATCGGATCTGAGGAAGGGCCACTGGACAGATTTCTGTTCCCACATGCTGCCAGACCTGCTGAGCTTTTCCAGCACCTTCTGCTTGTTGTTCCTGATTCACACCATCCATACACAGTCCAGGTTTGATTCAGACAGGGGGAGGATCCCACCACTGACCTCACAATGGGGTCCAGCTGATTGGTGGAAGCTTCGGACCAATAGGAAAAAATGGTGGGACTGGTGGACCAAGTGGAACCAGCTGGTCATCCAAACAATGGGAGTGAATGAGGGGCGTGGCTAGTGGGATGACACGTCACCAGTAACTCTGCCTGTGCAGTGCCACGTGACTCGGCCGTCGGTGAATGTGGGAGACGCAAACAGGGAAGGGGAGATTGGCCTCAGAGACAGGGAGATAATGAGTCACTTTAGACTGGGAAGTTTTAATTACACACTGCGTGGTTCGTAAGTCTGAATTAGCAACTCTTAATCCAGCGTTTGCAGCAGATGGGAAAATGGCTGCGGCCCTCAGGCAGTGAAAGGTCCTGGGATATGGCCGCCATTTTTATTGGGGGTAAGGTACAGTGAGGCGTATGTGCATGTCCCCTTCCTACGATTTGGGGGGTGGGGGGGGCATGCAACTTGAAGAGAGGCATTTACACATCAAGCACATACCAAGAAAAAAGTATGTCTTTATATTCTTCCTGCACTGACTGAGAGTTTTGTTTTGTGAATTCATTTCATAGGATATTAAATCAGAATAATTGAGCCTGGGATCTCAAAATCAAGTTTTTACAGTCAATGGAGTCATCAGGATCTGAATATCATTGGTATTTAACTGTGGAAGGAGAAAGGTTTGTCTGTTCTGTTTGTGAAAAAATATCTCCAATATTTTTGTTAAGCAGAAAGATGTACAAATTCATGGTTGGATCATCCTTTGGGTGTGTGCTCTGTTCTGGGCCCTGCAGCTGAGGAAGGAGGTATTAGCCTGAGAGGGAGCACAGATTTATCCAAATTCTCTTTGTAAGAACTCTCAAATTTAGACCCAATCACCCACTTCATGATGTTAACCTGTAAACTTCATATTTTCAATTACCTGCAAACTTCCCATTAAAAGTCCTTTTGGACTCAAATTCCAGTACCTTTTCAGGTGGAATGTTCCAGCTTCTGACAACTGTCTGTTCATTCAGAAACTGCTGAGGTCCATGTTGACTCTGGGGTTACAAAGGGCTGAGCTGAAAGATGAGGTGCTGTCCCTGAGCTCCCATTGAGATGCATTAGAACAGTCCAGGAGGCTGAGGGCAGTGTAGGTGTGAGCAGACAATGAAAATGACAGGGCTGCACTGTGAGGGCTGCTTGGCTCAATGAGAGTGTTCTGGAGTTGGGTGTAAACAGACTGATGTGAGATAGGGAGAAGGTGAAGCTGAAACTCAGTTTTAGTTCAGGCCGTTCAGAAATTCACATGGTCCCAATGTGAACAGCCAGTTTTTAAGTGTTACCTGCGGAGTACTTGTTAACAGTTTTTAAAGTACTTTTCCTGAGGGCAGTTGAGAGTTAACCACATTGCTGTGGGTCTGGAGTCACATGTAGGCCAGACCAGGTGAGGATGACCTTTTCCTTCCCTACAGGACATTAGTGAACCAGATGGGTTTTCTTACAATCAACAATAGTTTCATGGTCATCATTCTCCTTTCCATTCTAGATTGTATTGAATTCCGATGCTGCCATCAGCCATGTTGGGATTCTATCCGTAATCCTCGGAACATTGCACATGTCACTTATCTGGCAGGAATACCATTAAGCCATTGCCTCCCTTTTTAGCAATGTTTAAAAGAAAGTTCCATCATTCTACGTGTACAATGTGAGATAAAATATTGCAACGTCCATGTGTCAGCCTCTCCAAAAGGTCAATCAACAGAAATTTGTTTGGGAGTGAAATATTTCAGTTTTGGTGGTGGGGGGGGGGGTGTTTATGAAACAAAAATGAATCCAAATAAAAATCTTATGCCACGGACAAGTAATTTCTGAAGCCGAAGGGCGATTACAGAGACAGGGAGGGTTGTGGGGCCAGAGGGGGACTGTTGTCCAAACATCACTGTGGTGTACATGGACTGCAGCATTTCAGGGAGGCGGTTAACCACCACTTTCTCCAAGACAAGTAAAGGTGGCCAATGAATACTGGTCTGGGCATCAAAGGCATACCCCCAGTGAATAAAACCAAGCAGTGACCTCTCTGAGCTGACTTGCTGTGAAGTTAAAAACCTCTCTGGAAATGGAGTGGGCAGAGAAGAAAAACAGAGATATTTCACAGCTGTCCTCAGAGAGACCTCACCCTTGGAAGTACTCAGAGCCGGGGATCAGCTCAGTGAGTTTCAGTCTCTTCAAAGATCAATCTTAGTCGGTTTTATTTTATTAAATCTACAATAGTGAGTCAGGTGAGGATTTCTTTTTAATGTCTTATGGTCTCTTGATTAAATGTTTAAGATATAAAACTTAAGCATTAAGTTATTCTCGGGCAGTATTTTTCGAGCAGTAAGACTGTACCTTTGTCTTGGTCTGTAGATTGTTAAGGTGGAGAGATAGCCTGTTGTAGAGTGGCGTGCTGTTCCTGTCGGATGTGGGAGATTAGGGAGAGTTTCGATGACCCTGATGAGTATGCCTGCAGGAAGTGTGATTGCAAATCCTATTGGATCGCATGGATTGGTGGAGGAGTGATTAAAGGCAGTGAGGAATTGACAGGAGCTGAGGGGTGTGATAGGTGGCAGTCTCAGGAATGCAGGATACTGCAGATACAGTCAGGTAGATGGGTTACCTCCAGGAAAGCTAGGAGGGGTAGGTCGGTACTGCAGGAGTCTCCTGTGGCTATCCCCATCTCAGACAAGTATACTGTTTTGGAAAATGAAGGTGGTAATAGACTTTCACGGGAAAGTCGCACTGACAGTCAAGTTACTGGTACTGAGACTGGCTTCGAACATAATGTGAGGTATATCCAGTTCCACAGGATCGATGGTGATAGGGGACTCTCTAGTCAGGGACACAGTCTGCCGTTTCTGCTGACAGTGAGACATCAGAATGGGGTGGTGCTGCCCTGGTGCCAGTGTCAAGGATGTCTCACAGAGGGAGCAGAATATTCTCAAAAGGGAAAATAACCAGTGGGAGGACATTGTATATTGGTACCAATGGCATAGGAAGGGGAAAGCATGGGGTCCTGACGAGCAGGGAGATTTGCTCGTGCCACTCGGCAGGCATTAAACCAGTGAGGGAGTCGGGGTAATCCTAAAGAGAGAGTGAGAAAAGAGGTGAGTCTGAGGCTGGTACTGTTCACCAGTCAGACTGTCAAGGCAGGCAAGAGCAAGTCACAGAATGAGGTGCGACGGACCGGTTGCACTGCATTTATTTCAGTGCAAGAAACCTGACAGGTCAGGCAGGTGGGCTCAGGGTATGGTTTTGAACATGGCACTGGGATATTACCACAATTACAGAAGCATCACTCCGAGATGGACAGGACTAACAGCTTAATGTTCCAGGGTATAGATGCTATAGCGAGGATAGAAAGTGGCCAACAGAGCAGGGAGAGAGGTGTTTTTGATTAGGGATAACATTATGGCTGGGCTTCGGGAGGATATTCCTGGGAGTACCTCCAGGCATGTTATTTGGTTGGTACTGAGAAATAAGAAAGGGATGACCATCTTACTGGGATTGTATTATAGATTCTCTCCCAATAGTCAGCGGGGAATTGAGACACAATTTTACCGAGAGATCTCAGTTATCTATAAGAACAACATGGATACAATGATAAGTGGTTTTAACTTTACCAACATGGCCTCGGAGTGCTGTAGTGTTTAGGGCTTGGATGGAAAGGTATTTGTTCAGTGTGTACGAGAACATTTCAGATTCAGTTTGTAGGATGTACCTACTAGAGAAGGAACAAAACCTGACCTGTTTTCTTTATTCATTCACAGGATGAGGCAGTCACTGGCTCGGCCAGCATTTATTGCTGCGTTTACCCAGAGGGCGGATAAGAGTCAACCCCGTTGCTATAGGTCTGGAGTTCCATGCAGACCAGACCAGGTAAGGATGGCATTTTTCCTTCCCTAAAGGTCGTGAGTGAACCACATTGGTTTTTCCAACAATTGACAATGGATTCCTTGTCGTCACTAGGTTTTTTTTCCCAGATATTTATTGAATTCACGTTCCAAAATCTGCCGTGATGGGATTCAAACCCGGGTCCCCAGAATGTTATCTGGGTCTCTGGATTAAGTGTCTAGCGATAATTTCACTCCGTCATCAGGACATGAGGCAGGGTGAGTGACTGAGGTATCAGTGGGGCAGCACATCAGCACCAAAGATCGCACAGTATTGTGGCTCAGTGGTTAGCGCTGCTTCCTCAGCACCAGGGACCTGGGTTTGATTCCAGCCTCGGGCGACTGTCTGTGTTGGAGTAGGCACATTCTCCCCAGTGTCTGTAAGGGTTTCCTTCGGGTGTTCCAGTTTGCTCCCACAGTCTAAAGATGTGTAGTTTAGTTGGATGAACCATGTTAAATTTCCCATAGTGTCTCGATGCAGTATATGAGGTTTTGGGATGTGCAGGCATATCTCTGCTTGATGTGAAAAGATCCTTTTGGGGTTTTGGACAGATGTCAGAGGGAGGTATGGCCGCATGTTTTACATCTCCCATGGCGGTAAGGGAGGGTCAAGGGTGTGGAGCGTGGGTTGGTGGGAGGGTGTGGACCGAACAAGGAAGGCGCAGCAGGAATGGTCTCTGCGGAACACAGATAGAGGTGGGGAGGGAAATCTGCCTCTAGTGGTGTGGTCTGACTTTAGGTAGCAGAAATAACAAAGGTGAATGCGCTGTATCTGGAGATTAGTGGGGTAGAAGGTGAAGACCGCAGGGTTATATTCTTTATTGTGGCTGGAGGGGTGGGGTAAAAGCGGAGGTGCAGGAAGTGGAGGGTATGTGTTGGAGGGCATTGTTGATCAAGTCAGAGGAAAATTATGGTCCTTGAAGTAGGCCTTTCTGGGATGTCCTGGAATAGGATCCAAAGAGATTAAACAAATATATCACAGACAAAAGACTAACTGGACCAGAGAATAGGACTCCTTAAAGGTCAACAAGGCTGTCTATGGAACCACAGGGGGTGTGAAAGATATGCAAATATTTCACGTCATTTTTACTGGTGAAGTATAAGGAAGCTCGAGAGTTTGGAGAAATAAACAGTGATAACTTGAAAAGTGTCCATGTTACAGAGGAGGTGGGACTGGATGTCTTAAATCGCATCAAGGTGGATAAAGCCCTGGAACCTGATCAGGTGTATCCTGGAACTTTCTGGAAATCTAGGGAACTGATTGTTGGGCCTCTCCTGAGGTATTTGTATCATTGATAGCGACAGGTGAGGTGCCATTATTTTTAAAAGGTGGTAAGGAGGGGCCATAGAACAAGAGAACAGTGAGCCTGAAGTCAGTGGCAGGCAAGTTGTTGGAAGGGATTCCGAGGGACAGGATATCCATCTATTTGGAAAGGTAAGGAATGATCAGGGAGAGTCAATGTGACTTTGTACATGCACAATTGTGTCTCACTAACTTGAGTGAGTGTTTTGAAGTGACAAAGAAAATTGATTAAGCCAGGCGTTGAATGTTGTTTATATGGACATTCAACAAGGTTCCACAAAGCAGACTGGTTCGCAGGGTTAGATAACATGGAATGAAGGGAGAACAAGCCATTACAAAACTGCCTTGAAGGTAGGAGACAGAGGATGATGATGGAGAGTTGCTTTGTGGACTGGAGGCCTGTGAGCAGCAATGTGCTGCAAGGATGGATATTGGTCCCTTAAATAAATGACTTGGATGTGAATATATGAGGTTTACAGAAGACACCAAAATTGGAGGTGTAGTGTACAATGAAGAAAGTTAGTTCAGAATACAACAGGATCTTGATCAGATGAGCCATTGGAGCAAGGAATGGCAGACGGAGTTCAATTTAGATAAATGTGAGCTGTTGTATTTTGGAAAGGCAAATCAGGGCAGGACTTATACACTTAATGGTAAAGTCCTGGGGAACATTGCTGAACAAAGAGACCTTGGAGTGCAGGTTCCTAGTTCCTTGAAAGTAGAGTCACAGGGAGGCGGGGTACTGAATGCAGCATTTGGTACGCTCCCCGTTATTGGTCATTGCATTGAACGCAGCTGTTGTGATGTCATATTGTGGCTGGACAGGGCACTGATTACAGCTCTTCTGGAATTCTGTTTTCAGTTCAAATCTCCTTGTTCTTGGAATAACGTTGAGAAAGTTGAAAGGGTTCAGAAAACATTTGCAAGGATTTTGCCAGGGTTGGACGGTTTGAGCTTATTGGGCAAGGCTGAATAGCTTGGGACTATTTTCCCTGGAGAGTTGGAGGCTGAGAAGTGATCTTATAAAATCATGAAGGGCGTGGATAAAGTGAGCAGTCAGGGACTTTTTCCCAAGTTCGGTGGGTCCAGAACTAGAGGGCACAGGCTTAAGGTGAGAGGGAAAAGGTTTAAAAGGGATCTAAGGGGCATCTTGTTCATGTTGAGGGCATTGCAAGTATGGAATGAACTGCCAGAGGAAGGGGTGGAGGCTAGTACAATTGCAGCATTTAAAAGGCATCTGATTGGGTACATGAAGAGGAAGGATTTAGAGGGATAAGGGTGAACCGCTGGCAAATGGGACTCCATTAAAGCTCTCTGTTATTGGTCAATGCATTGAATACAGAAGCTGGGATGTCATATTGTGGCTGGACAGGACATTGATTAAGCCACTTCTGGAATTCTGTTTTCAGTTTGAATTACTCTGTTCTGGTAAGGATGTTATGAAACTTGAAAAGGTTTGGACAAGATTTACAAAAACGTTGCCAGGATTGGAGGATTTGGGCTACAGGGAGAGGCTGAATAGGCTGGGGCTATTTTCTCTGGACAGTCAAAGACGGAGAGGTGACTTCATGGAGATTTATAAAATCACGAGGGGTGTGAATAAGGTGAGCAGCCGGGGTCCGATTTCCTCAGGTTAGGTGGGTCCAAAACTAGAGCACCTGGGTTTAAGTTGAGAGGGAAAACAATTTAAAAGGGATATAAATGGCAACGTTTTCAAGCTGAGTGTGGTGTGTGTATGGGAGGGGCTACCAGATGAAGTAGTGGAGGCTGATAAAATCACAACATTTAAAAGGCTTCCAATTGGGTACATGAATAGGAAGGGTTTTGATGGATACAGGCCAATAGCTGGTAAATGGGGATCCATTAGTTTAGTATTCCTTGTTGGCACGGACGAATTGGACTGAAGGTCTGTTTCTTTGATCTTAATAAATTAAGATTCATTCCTCTCTTTTGCAGAGAGCTAGCTGAAGCACAGATAATTATCCTTGGAGCTGAGAAGGTGAAGCAGTGATTTCGATCTGGTGCAGATTTGGTTCCAAGGTCTTGAATTTGCAGAGAGAGCAATTGTTCACACTGTCACAATTTTTAGTAACTACTTTCAAGTAATTGGCAAATAATACAAGGTGAAAATGTGAACACTATTTTATTCAGTAAGTTCTGAGCATCTGGAACAGTCTGAACGACACAGATTCAGCAGGTATTCTGAAGCAGACTTAGAATTTTACTTTTTAAGGAAAGATTTGGGGGGCTATGGGCACATGGGAGGGGACTTGGGACAGATTTGCAGCATCTCCAGAGGGAGAGAGTACAGCCCCAATGGGCTGAATAGCCCCCAGGCCCTGTGCTCTTTGATACTGTCCCATTCACTCTGAATGATGAAGCTCATCCCAGGGCAGAGAGAGGGATTAGCCCTCCACTCTCATCACAATGGGGCCCGGCTGATTGACGGCAGCTCCAGACCAATGCGAGGAGAATCTGTGTGGTCCTGCAGCCAATGGGATTGAATGAGGGGTGTGGCCAGCAAGACAACACATGTCCATGAGCTGTGCAGGTGCAGTGTCACTGGGTGGGGATGGGAGAGACAGCAGAGACTGGGGCAGAGGCTGTGGGACCTGAATTACAGACTCCCGGTAAATTAAAACCAAAAGAGCTGCGGAAGATGTAAATCAGAAACAACAACCAGGAGGTTCTGGAAAAGCTCAGCAGGTCTGGCAGTATCTGTGAAGAGATATCAGAGTTAAAGTTTCAGACTCAGTGTCCCTTCCACAGAACAGATATTACTGAGAAAAAAAGGTCAGTTTATGTGCAGAAGGTAGTGTGGGGGGAGGATAAAAGGAGTAAAGGATAGATGGGGATAGAGTGAGAAGAGTAGTTGGATAAAGGAGTGGATAACGATCTGGCTGGGGGAGGGTCTTTAGCTGTTAATGGAGACTGTTAATGGCGAACCATAGGTAGTGTGTAATGGCAGGCTGTGAGAACGAGGCCTGGTGTGTGGGGTAGGGGGCTATGACATGAGGTTGTGAACTTATGGTTAGCCACTAACTGTCTCCATTGTAAGCTGTTGCCCACCTATATCACTCCACGATTGGAGCTGCCGAGGACACAAACTTTGGAATATCTTCCCTAAACCCCTCTGTCCGCCTTAAATATGTATCTAAAAATCGTTCTCTTTAATCAACGTTTCCATCATTCGTGAAGCATTTTAGGAGATTTGTCAATGTGAAAGGCTCCATACAATGCAGGTAGTCGTTGTTATTGTCTGACATCAGGCGAAACAGGGATGAGCCCTCTCTCTCTCTGAGACCTGATGAACAACAAAAGCAGGAAGCACTGAGCATGCTCCAGCCCACAATGGACCTCGGATGATTGATGTCAGCGCAGGACCAATAAGAGTTGGGGAACGGGGCTCGAGGTGCTAGTTGGTCCTTCAACCAATCGGAGTGAATGAGGGGCGGGGCAATACTCAACCATGTCATAAACTTCACTGGCAGCACAGTGTTGTTGTGACCAAGGCATTGGAAATGTGTGAAGGTGAAGGGCAGGGGAAAGGAAAGACATATTGACCAGGAAGAGAAGGAAATTTTCATGGTATGGGATGAGAGGTTTTACAGAACTTAGTGCACATTGTAAAACACAAATTTGAAAATCCCAAATTCTGCACCATTTTCCCTCCCTATAATGCATTTTGCACTCCCTGAAATATCAACTGTGTGTTTCTCCCTCCACAGATACCAGTGATCAATGCCAAAGCCCCATTGCCTATAGAGAAGGTGATGTTTGACTTCCTTGTACAGCTGCAGTTCGTGTGGTGAAGGTGTTCCCACAATGTGTTTGGGTAAGAGCTGTTATAGATTATTCACTCAGCGACAGTGAAGAGTTGACAATGTGTGTGCAAATCAACAACAGTTTGTTTTTTTTAATCATATTTATAATTCCACAGAAATACTATTGAGAACTTCTGACATAAGGCCAAAGATGGGGATATTAGGTCAGGTGATCAAAAGAATTGCCAAATAAGCAGGTTTTCAGGAATACCTTTGAAGGAGGGAAGCAGGTCTGAGGCAGTTAGGGTGGGAATTCCAGACCGTGTTGCCTTGGCAACAGTAGAAACAGCCAGACCAGTGAAGCAATGAATAAACACATCGTTGGGAGTCTGAAAGAAAATGAGTTGTCAGGGTTTCACAGGTTGTGTGGTGCAGGGAGACAGGGATGTTCACAGCCAGGAATTACATCAAGGGTGAGAATTTTAAATTGTTGCTTGTTAATAGGAGCCTTTTGATAGATCAACAAGTTTTGGTACAAGTGAGCACTTGGGCAGTAGGGTTTTAGATAACTCTCGAGATTACATGTAAGTTGAATGTGGGAGGCTGGCCAGGAGTGTGTTTGGATAATGAAGTCTGGAGATAACACAGGGATGGACGAGTGTTTCAGTAAATGAGCTGAGACTAGGGTGGAGTTGGGTGATGTCACTGATGTAGGAATAGTGCTTTTGGAGTTGGGCTGCTCCTCCTCCTCATCACCCCCCCTCCCCAATTCACAGATATTGTTCCTTGTTCTGTCTGTCTGTCTTTTCTGGTTATGTCCGTCTCTCCCATTCTGCTACAAACTAATATTTGAACCCAACATTGTTTGAAAAACCTACTCCATCCCGACTCTCCCTTTCCTTTCTGAATTCCTTGTATTTGGTGTCCCTTAAGGATCTCTCCTTGGCCGCTCCTTTATCTCACCTACATACTGCCAGGAGGTGACATTGTCCAAAAGCACCGTGTTAGGTTTCACATGTACACTGTCAATGCCCAGCTCTCCCTCCCCATCATCCCTCTCCATTACTCAGTTATCAAACTGCTCATCACACTCCCACTACGGGATTGGCTGCAATTTCCTGCAACAGAACGTTGCAATGGTTAAACCCATTGCCTTCAGTTGCTGTTACAAATTACTTTCCCTGACTGCTGAGCCCCTCCCTCTCCCTGGGAACTGTCTGAGACAGAACCACACTCTTGACACTATTGCTGTCATATCTGACCCCAAGGTGACCTTCTGATCAGACATCTACACAATCACAAACACCAGCAATTACAATCTCTTAAAATGTTGCTTGTCTCCACCTCACCCAGCTCCATTGCTACTGAAACCCCTGACCCGTGTCGGTGTTGCCTCAAACTTGATGTATCCAAAACAGAACCCGTGATTCTGTGACTGACCCAGAATCTGGTTCCAGACTCCCTCATGTTGGGAAACATCCTCCCATTGTTTACCCTGTCAAACTCCTTAAGAATCCTACATGTTACAATGAGATCCCCTCTCGTTCTTCCCAAATCCAGTGAGTAAAGTCCCAACTTCTTCAGCCTTTTCTTTAAAGATAATCCCTGCAAACCAGGATTCATCCCAGTCAATCTTCTGTGAAATGCCTCTGATGGAATGATGTATTTCCTTAAATAAAGGGACCAAAACTTCTGTCATTACTCCAGATGTGGTCTCACTCGCACTTTATAAAGTTCCTCTCAGGTATATACTCCAAACAACTCCCTTTAAACTTGCACAGATGTTGTTGGAAATGCTCAGCAGGTCATGCAGCATCTGTGAAGAAAGTTCAGTTCAAGTTTCGGGTCTGGTCACCCTTCCTCAGATACGTTAACTCTAATTTCTTTTCACAGATGCTGCTAGACCTGCTGAGCTTTTCCAGAAACTTCTGTTTCTCTTCCTGGTTTACAGCATCTTCAGTTGGTTCGGTTTTCATATCCTTTAAACTTGCCATCTCTCTTCTAGAATTTGTCATTTCCTCCTTGGAAAAAAGATTCACATTTGTTTTGTCTCCCCTACCCTGAGAAAAAAAGAAACCATGACTAGTCACCCTATCATTGCTCCTCATAATTTTATAAAGTTCGATAAAGCCACCGAAAGTGTCCAGTGCTGCAGGGAAATAGCCTCAGCCTATTCAGCCTCTCCCTATGGTTCAAATGTTCCAATACTGGCAACACCTTGGAAAAACTTTTCTGAACTCTTCCAAGTTTCCCAACATCTTTCCTGGAACAGGGAGACTGGAATTGAAAGCAGTCTGGGGATTCCAAAAGTGGCCGAGCTAATACGCTGTACAACCGAAACATGATGTCCCAACTCCTATACTCAATGCACTGTTAAATAACAGCTAGCATACCGCACACCACCTTCACCGACCTGTCTACCTTCAACCACACTTTCAAGGAACTATCAACCCACACTGCACGGTCTGTTTGTCTGTCAACACCTCCCAGGAACTTGTCATTAAGAGGTTGAGTCCTATTCTGGTAACATCTTTCTGAAATCAGGGAGACCACAATTGAATGCAGTATTCTAAAACTGGCCTCCCCAATGCCCTACTCAGCCACAACGTGCCCTCCTAATCCCTATACTCAGTGACAGAATCCCTACAGTGTGGAAGCAAGCCTTTCGGCCCATGAGACCATACCAACCATCGGAACAGCATTCCACCCTAACTCTGTAACCTACCATTACCCAAAGCTCATCCAGCCCCTGTTGGCCTGTCCCCCTCCCTCTGTCGGCCTTTCCCCACCGGCCTGTCTCTTCACCCCCCCCCTCCCAATCGGCCTGTTCCCCGCCAGTCTGTTCCCTTCACCCTTTCTGTCAGTCGCAACCTCCCCCACCCCCCCCCCACGTTCCCCTCCTCCTCCCGCGTTCCCCTCCTCTCTAATCCCACTTTCTGTCCCGACCCGTCTCTGTGCCACCCCTCTCTATCCCCCCCTCTTTCCGCATCCATTTCGGTCCCACCCCTCTCGATCTGCCTACCCTCCCTCCCAGTCCCCTAGTTCTGTACTCCCCCACTGCAGGGCAAATATCTTGTTTATTTACCGTATCAATGCCCAGCCTGATTTTAAAAATCTCTTTCAGGTCACCACTCAGCCTCTGACGCTCCAGGGAAAACAGCCTATTCAACCCTGGCAACATGCTATAATTCTTTTCTGATCTCTTTAAAGTTTAAGAACATCCATCTGATAGGAAGGAGAACAGAATTCTATGGAATATTGTTTCGGCAACTTTTGCAATGTCCTGTACAGCCGCAATATGACCTCCCAACCTTTATACTCAATGCTCTGACCAGTAAAGACAAGCAGACCAACTGTGGCCTTCACTATCCTATCTACTTGCTACTCTACTGTTAAGGAACTATGAACCTGCATTCCAATGTCTCTGTTTAGCAGCACTCCCCAGGAACTTACTATTAACTGTATAAGTCCTGCTAAAGTTTGCTTTTCCAAAATGCAGCAGCTCGCATTTTTCTAAACTGAACTCCTCAGCCCATTCACCCATCTGATCCAGATCCTCTTGTACTCTGAGGTAATCTTTTTCACTGTCTACTACACCTCCCATTTTGGTATCATCTGCAAACTTACTTACAATACCTCTTATGTTCACATCCAAATCATGGATATAAATGACGAAAAGTAGTGGATCCAGCACCGATCCTTGTGAGACTCCACTGGTCACAGGCCTCCAGCCTGAAAAGCACCCTCTGCCTTCTACCTTCGAGCCAGTTCTGTACTCCATGCGATCTAACCTTGCTGACCAGTCTCCCATGAGGAACCTTGTCAAACATGTTACTGAAGTCCATGTAGATCATGTCCATGCTCTGACCTCAGCAATCCTCTTTGTTACTTCTTCAAAAAATCTGAGTCAAATTCATGAGATATCGTTTCCCATGCACAAAGCTGTTATTAGTATCCAGGATTTAACTCTGTACATTGGGGTCTGCGTTGCCGAATTATCGGTGTTAATATTCTGGATGGAGTTCAAGTACGCCAGCATTTTGTCAGTGAGTCTGTATTGAGTCTTGTTCATGTCACCAACACAGGTGAGTTCCTTTTGAAAGGCAGTCCCTGTATCCCTTGCCCACCAGGAAATAATGTAAGTGTCCTTACCTCTGGACTAGGAGGATCAGGCTCAGAGTTGAGTAACAGCATCTTTGAAGAGGCTGATTAGTAAACCTGCCCAAGCCACCAGGCCATACAGTCTCCCAGCTGTCCCTGCCGGAGCCTCCAAACAGAACCTTCCTGTAGTTTCTCTCCTGTCAGACTCTCCCATTGCTCAGTTTGTCCAGGATCCCCTCCTGCTGCTGCATTGATCCTGTCTCTCACTGACCTGTCCATCCCCCAGTGTTCACCACATTCATTCATGGTTTACAATCCCGTTATCCCAGTCCTCCCTCCCCGCCCCCTCCCGTCGATAGAGACGGTTCAGTGATTAGCATTGATGCCTCACAGCACCAGGTACCCGGGTTCAATTCCGGCCACAGCGACTGTCTGTGTGGAATTTGCTCATTCTCCCCGTGTCTGAGCGGGTTTCCTCCGGGTGTTCCGGTTTCCTCCCACAATCACAAAGATGTGCAGGGCAGGTGAATTGTCCATGCTAAATTGCCCATAGTATTAGTTACATTAGTTAGGGGGAATGGGTCTGTGTAAGTTACTGTTTGGAGGGTCAGTAAGGACTTGTTTGGCCAAAGGGCCTGTTTCCATACTGTAGGGATTCTCATATATTGGGCAGCAACTGCTGTCAATCACCTGGACTCGTGTATGATCGGGAGCACGTGCTGTAGGAGGGGAGACAAATGCAGTGGAGGCCAATTGTGGGACTATGTGCAGCATCGGTCAGTGCCTGGGAAGGAGGCTGTGGGTGTGAGGGATTAATCTATCATTAGCAGCTTCATCCCTCTGGGAGCAGGACCCTGGGGAATGGCCCTTCTCTTGCTACCCTGACATGTGATCAGACTATCAGTGGTGCAGCGTTTTGCAGAAAGTTATCAGAACTCTGTTGTGAAGATTCAGGGTTGTTATGGAAAGGGACAAGGATGGGCCTGCAATTAGAATTCTAATTTGGCTCATTTTAGTCAGATGGGTCGTGGCCAGAGTGTGCAGGAAGCAGTGTATGCAGGATGGTTCTCATCAGGAGCTCGGAAACTGAATTCGAAGAGAGAGTGTGTGAGAACTGGGTGTGGAGGAAAGGAGTGGGGGGATTGGTTTGGATTTCAGTTCACAGAAGAGAGAAATAGTGAGACTGAGGTTTAAAGCTTTGGGGGAACAAGGAAACTACAGTTTAATACTACAATTGGCTTTTGAATTTCCATCCTGTATTAACAGTGGTAACTTGTGTGCTCTGTTGTATTGTACTGAAAGGGTGGATTTGCGGATGAGAAATACAAATTGAACTTCATGTTCAGATCTGATAGTTACTTGATCCGTGCTGATCTGAATATCATTGGCCTTTTCATCTGGAAGGAAAGGTGTGCATTCAGTCCGTGGGCGAATATTTCAAATCTCGGTGTGACTGCAAAAGTACTGAGACACAGCCAAGTCCATGTCAGCATGGTGAGTGTGGAGAGAGATTTCATTTGTCTGTGAAAGTCTGGAAAATCCTGGCACATTTCCCAGGAACAATTAAGCCACAACTTTGCTTTGTAGAAGGACAAGTCTTTAATTGACCATGCAACCAGAAAGACACAAGGATACCTGCACCATGGGGAACACTATGAAAACGGGATTGTTGTAAAGGAGTTCATTCTCGATCATGGATTGTAATCCATTGGCATTGTCACGTCGGTTCCAGCACCGTGGGGAAACACTGGAAATATGATGAATGTAATGTAGGTTTCAGTTATTAAACTGTAAAAAGTGCAGAACAATTTACAAGGAAGTTGCCAGGTCTCAGGGGTCTGAGTTATAGGGAGAGGTTGGACAAGTGAGGATTTTATTTTTAGAGCAGAGGAAACTGAGGGGGTTCTTTTCTAGAAGTATATAAGACCATGAGAAGCATGGATAAGGAGAATGCACTCAGTCTTTTTCCCAGGAACTCAAGGATTGGACGGATTGATTAGATCAGTTTAAGGTTGGAGGAGAAAGAATAAAAGGGAAGCTGAGGGGCAACTGTTTTACAGAGGGTGGTATGTATATGGAATGAGCTGCCAGTGGAAGTGGTTGAGGCAGGAACACTCAACAGGTAAAAGACATTTGGACAAATACATGGATAGGAAAGGGTCAGAAGCAAATGGGCCAAGTGCAGTGAAATGGGGTTAGCATGGATGGACATTCTGGTCGGCATGGGCCAGTTTGGGCCAAAGGACCTGTCTCTGCTGTCAGACTCTATGACTCCAAGTGCATTTGCTATTTCACCCCCTAACTCTGTTGGTATCCTGGGATGTATTCCATCAGGACAATGAGACTTGTTTACCTTTAGCTCCATTAACTTTCCCAGCTGTAACTCTTTCACGATAATGGTTATTATCTGGGTCCTCACCTTCCTCAGTCTCCTTATCAATTACTGGCATGTTCTTCGTATCCTTCACTGTGAAGACTGACTGCTGTGTCCTCATAATCCTGAACCCTGCTGGATAGGAATAACTAGGTCCAGAACTCTGAGAGGTCTTCTTTGAGTCTTTATTGATGAGACATTGCAGTTACAGGGATAGTGTACATACAAAACGCCTTCAGGCAGCATCAGTTAACTCTTCCCACCCCCCCCCCCCGCTCCCACTCTTATACCTTTGTGGTTTGAGACTTTGAATAGAGACTGTCTCTCAGTATTATCTCATTGGCAACGGCAGTTAGAAAGTCTAGTTCAGTTCAGCACATTGTGGTTAAATCACACACACCTCCCCCATGCCCCCGTGGCTCCCTCAAGTATCTGACAGGCACTTCAGTTTCAGTGGGGTATCTATCAGGATTCTGATGTGCAGGAGCTGGGGTTGGGGTGGGGTGGACAAAGTTAAAAACCACACATCACCAGGTTATAGTCCAACAGGATTATTTGGAAGTACAAGCTTTTGGAGTCTGCTGTGATTTTTAACTTGATCAGGATTATCTCTATGGTAACATGTAAGTGCTTCAACAATTACAGAGGCCATATATTCCCCAAACAATATGTTTCCCTCTCGCAGTATAAACTGTTATTCCAGCCCTGGGGATAGCTCTTAATCACTTTTCTCCCCCAATCCCATCTAGCTTTCTGTTGATCTTTAAAGTTTTTCTAATCTCCTTGGTCTTTGCCAATCTGTATGCATTCTATTTCAGTTTGATAGACTCCCTTATTTCCTGAGCCACCCATGGCAGATTATTCCTTTTCCTACAGTCCTTCCTTTTCCCTGATATATAATTTTGCTGAGCACTTCAAAAAATTGCTTTGATATTCCCGCACTGTCCGTCAACTTTCCCACCATAAAGTCTTTGTTTCCAGTCTACATTAGCCAACTCCTGCCTCATCCTATTGTAGTCTCCTTTTGTTTAAGCACTGGATCTTGGGATTGGATTTAATCTTCCAACTTTCCATCTTTGTTCTATGGTCAACCAGACTTATCAGAATTCTTTTATCAGATGACGAGGGGAGGCGATGTTTCGTGGGTGTTTTGGTTTTCATTGTCAGTGACCTTGGCTTTGTAATAAAGTACAGGATGGATATTCACAACAGCGTACTCTGGACACTGCGAATGTACGACGCAATCTAAAACCATAAATCACTGTCTCCCCTCAGTTTAAAATTGCAAAATCATTATCTCCTACACGCTTCCTCACTATCTAAGATTGGAATGCTAATCCACCTGACTATCTGTCATTTTCCCAAAATCTCCTTTGGTGAAGGTGGTGATTTTTGGATTCAGCTTTCCAGTTATTACCACCTCTCCAAGGACACCCTGCTTTATCCTCAATCATAGAATAGCCTTTATCCACAATCATAGAATAGAATCCCACCAGTGTGGCAGGAGAGCATTGGCCCATCAAACCCCACCAACCATCCAAAGAGCATCCCACCTGAAGCACTCCATCCATTTAACACTGCATTTCCCATGGCTGATCCACTGAATCTGCACAATCATGGAGACTGTGGACAAGTCCACACCGACCCGCGGAAGCGCAACCTACCCATACCCCTACATTTACCCCTTACCTAACACTATGGGCACACACAGAAACACAAAAGGCAGCATGTGTACCTGGGTTGAATGAACCTGGACTTAGGAAAATGTGACAACAATCACAGCTAGTTAGAATTACAGAATCCCTTAGGTGCACAAAGAGACTATTCGGTCCATCGAGTCTGCAATGACCTGCTGTCCCACCCTACCTCCATAACCCCACATTTAGCATAGCTAACCCAACCCACCTAACCTACACACTACAGGCCATGTTAGCACGGCCAATCCATCAAACCTGCACATCTGTGGGAGGGTCACATATTATGTCTAAGTGCTCAGGATTGTGGATGAAGGCTCACAAATACTTGAGTCTGACGCAAATCCTCTTTTATTTTCAAAATAAAATCTGGGGGAAACTGCAGCCAGAAAGATTTCCAATTATCTCATGAGGAAGAGAATTCAAAATTCGTGCCCCTGACCCAGGGTGCGCAGTGAAGTCACAGAGGTCTGGGAACCATCAGAAATGTAACAAGTTGTGTGCAAGGTGGGGGTGAGACAAGGACAAAAAGACAGTCTGTCACACGGGGGAAGGCAGGAGAGATTAAATTGCAGAAATGGTAGTCCCTCAAGGCCATGGGGAATGGAGTTAGGGCTGGGAAAGAAACCAAGAAACAAGGTGAGCAGCTGTCAAAGAAATACATTGAAAAAACAGATTATAACAACATAGAGGGCAGAGTTCACAGTCTGAAATTGTTGCTCTCATTGGTGAGTACAGAACGCTGTAAAGCCTGGGTCATTCTATTACAGCCAACACATGCAGGATGGGCCAAGTGGCCTTGATCTGTGCTGTAAATTTCTGATAAATTTATTCTGACATTTGGAATTCAGGTCGGATGATGTTCATAAATTCTCAAATTCGACTTGAGTTTAATATTCTGGAGAAATGTTAAATCAATCACAATGATCCCATTCTGCAGACTTTAGTCCACAGCCCTGCATGTTCCAGCATCTCAGTTAGATCCATGTCCTTTTATTCTAATGTGATGTTGGTTACTGCCTCTGCCACCCCATCAATGAGTTCCTGCTGCCCACCATCTCCGAGCGAAATGAATTCTCCCGTTCCCTTCTTTCTGGGAATTAGTTTCAATCTAAAACCTCCAGTTTCTGACCTCTCAGTTAATGAATAGCTCCTTCCTATCGACTCGATCTGAATTCCTCAGCATTTTATCACTTCAATTAAATCTCAGCTCATCCTCCTTCGAAATCACCCCCAGCCTATCCAACCTTTCCTCAGAGCAGAAATTTTCCAATTGTAGAAACATTCTGATCAATCTCCTGTGTACCCTCTCTGGTGTGATCACATTAACCCTGGAATAAGGGGATCAGAAGTGTGTGCAGTACTTTAACCGTGGTCAAACGAGTGATCCTGACATTTCCAGTGTCACCTCCGTGTTCCTGTGGTTGTCACTCACACAAGAAGTGTCCTGGTTTTCCCACATGGAACTGGATGTGCACTCCACGGGGCTGAGATTCCCTACCATGTGTTTATTTGTTAACTAATCCTAAATTAACTTCAGATTAAAGCAACATTATCAGCTACCCACCAATCAACTTCTTCCATTATTCTCAAGTCACCTTACTTTATAAAATCTCTTTAAAATTATTACTATCTAAACACAACAGGCTTTAATTTGCTGATCAAGTATTCAGATGTCTCCACTGTTACAGTCACTTGAAGATTATCTTTACATTCAGCTACATTTGGTGAATTGAACACTGATTGTAAATATATGAATATCAAACGGACTTGAGTTTTATGATAATTAATCCAGTCTAACATTCTTGTTGGTTAATATCTTGAAGAGACCTGTCCTCAGAACTCCAGCTGTGCTCTGACTTCATTCACAACTGGATTTGGTTGGACTGCAGATTTAAGATCTGTTCTGTTGTTTCCTGGATTGCTTCACTCTGTCTATCACTTGCTGCTTATGCTGTTATGCACACAAGTAGTCTTCTTTGGGAACTTCATCAGGTTAACACCTCATTTTTAGGTATTCATGCTGCTGTTACTGACATGCCCTCCTGAATTCTCTCAGTTGACTGAGGATTGATACTCTGGTTTGATGGTAAGAGGTAAGTTGGGGGATATGCTTGGCCGTGATTCTGTAAGTTTTGTTGGAGTACAATTTTACTGCTGTTGTTGGAAAGAAAGAGCTAAACTCTTACACTGTTGGCCCCATATACTACATGCAATATCATGAACACTGATAGGCCAAGACATGAAATACGAGCAACACTGTACAATGATGCAGGATCACACCTGCAGTAAGGGGAGTTTGAGATCCAAGTTGACAGAGGAGTAGGGAAAGAAGCGGCTGATCAGATTGTCTCATTCATAATCATAAAGAGACTCTGAGATTATTGTACTGTTGGAGGTGAGGATGGAGGAGGTTGGGGGGAAGGAGAGTTCTTCTACAAAAACTAATCTGCCTGAGAGTTGTGAGATAGAATTGATTGCTATGCATTTAACAGAAAGCTATCCCCAAAAGATAACAAGACTGATGATGCTTCTAATCATCATCAGAAACAAACCCCAGAATACATGGTTCAGAGATGGATGTCAACAGCCAATCAACATCCAACTCCTGCAATCATTGAGCAAACGTATGTGTGATTAATCGGTTCTGATGAACCAGACAATCACTGTTCACTCTGTGCAGATGGACAGCGATGTGGGGAAGTCTTGGCCGAGTAGTATTGTCGTGAGACAGTTGATCTAAAACCCCAGATAGTGTTCTGGAGACCTGGGTTCAAAGCCTACTGCAGCAGATGGGGGGGATTTGAATTCAATAAAAAAAAATACTTGTGAATTCAGAGTCCAATGATGACCATTAATCGATTGTCAGATAAACCCATCTGGATCACTAATGCCCTTTCAGGAAGGAAGCTGCCATCCTTACCTGGTCTGGCCTACGTTGTGTCCTCAGACCTACAGCAATGTGGTTGACTCTTACCTGCCCTCTGGGCAATTAGGGATGGGCAGTAAATGCTGCCGGGCCAGCGACACCCTCATCCTGTGAATGAATAAAGGAAAATAAAAATCTGTACCCAGTGCACAACTTTATGAGCTGCCAAAGCCATTGTTCATTACATGGCGTGAAAAAGAGAAAAAAAATCCTTCAACTGTGGCTATCAGTACATTGACTGGTGTCTCAGCAGGATAGATGCCTGAGTGAATCCCATCTCCCCTTCTCCCCCCACCCACCCACAGCAGGTGAACAACTCCCCAGTCTGACTGGTTTGGCCAATGTGCAGGTGGGATGGGTAAAGAATTCCCTTCTGGCATTCCCCACATTTCCAGAGTCGATCCCTGGTGTGGCTGCACTGGGGTTTTGCCATTTCAGATAAATGTTGGCAGACTGTTACACACACCGTTAGCCTGCGCCCCCCCCCCCCCCCACACCAAAGACCCAGTATAAAACAGTAAACATTATCTCCTGCTGTGGAGGGACAGCCTGTATTGGACTGAGTAGGAACACTGAGCAGATTTACCTAAATGATAACTTAGCAAGTCCAAATAAAATAGATTATAGCACAGAAAGAGACCCATCAAATCCAAGCTGGCTCTCTGTTGCAGAATCCAATATTCTCATTCCCATACGAACCCCAAACTCTGCAAGGTTATTTCCCTCAGAACTGATCTAATTGTTTATATCAATCATTGATCTTCTCTCCTTGCACCACCATAATAGGCAACATGTTCTGCATAATCCCAGCCAATACAGTCAGCAGAAACACTTGCTCATCTCCCGCTGTCTCAAAACCTTACACCTGACCTTAACTCTTGTGCCATCACCTATCGAATGCAGATATTTTTGTCTGCTATATCTAGGTCTGTTATAATCTTATGCAGCTCTACCAAATATATATCCAACTTCTTCACTTCAAAGAAAATCGCAATTTCTTCAAATCAATCCAGTGACTGCATTTTCTTCATCAGTGAACCACTCCAGTAAGTCTGTACGCCACAGTCTGAACATCACTCATATCCTTCATTGTTGATGCCTATTTTGTTCCACAAATCCAGACGATGCAAGTTTTCTGCACAACAGCAGTAGCTTTATTATTGGACAGCCGGCGAGAGTTTCAAAGTGTCTCTAAAGTAGCTGAGTGTCTACTTGTAGAGACTCTTCTTCACAAATCTCTGCCTTACCAAAAAAAGACAGTATATTTAATAGGAATTAGACAAAGGCATATCAGTGCAGAACAGGCCCTTCGGCCCTCAATATTGCACCGACCTGTGGAATTTTCTCAACTCGTCCCCTGCACTATCCCAAAATCATCCATGAGCTTATCTAAGGATTGTTTAAAACTCCCCAATGTGGCTGAGTTGACTACCTTAGCTGGTAGGGCATTCCACACACTTACCACACTCTCTGTGTAAAGAATTTGCCTCTGACATCTGTCTTAAATCTATCACCCCTCAATTTGTAATTGTGCCCTCTTGTGCAAGCTGTCATCAATATCCTAAGAAAAAGACTATCCCTGTCTACCATATCTAATCCTCTGATCATCTTGCATGTCTCTATCAAATCCCCCCCCTTAGCTGCCTTCTTTCCAATGAGAACAGATCCAAGTCTCTCAGCCGTTCCTCATAAGAACTTCCCTCCACACCAGGCATGATCCTGATAAATCTCTTCTGCACCTTTTCCAATGCTTCCACATCCTTTTTGTCATGGGGCGACCAGAACTGTGCACAATATTAAAACTGTGGCCACACCAACATTTTGTATAGTTGCAGCATGATATTGCGGTTCCAGAACTCAATCCCTCTACCAATGAAACCTAACACACCGTATGCTGCCTTAACATCACTATCCACCTTGGTGGCAACCTTCAGGGATCTATGTACATGGACTCCAACATCCCTCTGCACACCCACACTACCAAGAATCTTTCCATTGACCCAGTACTCTGCCTTCCTGTTATTCTTCTCAAAGTGCATCACCTCACATTTAGCTGCATTGAACTGCACTTGCACCTCTCAGCCCAATTCTGCAGTTTATCTAAATCCCCCTGCAACCTGTAACATTCTTCCAAACTGTCTACTACTCCACAGACTTTAGTGTCGAATGCAAATTTACTAATCCATCCACCTATGCCTGCGTCTAAGTCATTTATAAAAATGACAAACAGCAGTGGTCCCAAAACAGATCCTTGTGGAACACCACAAGTAACTGGGCTCCAGACTGAATATTTTCCATATCCCACCACTCGCTGCCTTCTTTCAGAAAGCCAGTGTCTAATCCAAACTGCTAAATCACCCTCAACTCCATGCCTCTGCATTTTCTCCATCGGCCTACCATGTGGAACCTTATCAAAGGCTTTACTGAAGTCCATGTATACCACGTCAACTGCCCGAGTCTCATCGAAATGCTTGGTCACCTTCTCAAAAAACTCAATGAGGTTTGTGAGACACAACCTGCCCTTGACGAAACCATGTTGACTATAAGAAATCAAATTGTTGCTTGTTAGATGATTCTAACTATTATCTCTTATAATCCTTTCCAAAACCTTTCCTACAATGGAAATAAGGCTCACTGGTCTATAATTACCTGGGTCATCTCTGCTACCCTTCTTGAACAAGGGCACAACATTTGCAATCCTCCAGTCCCCGGGTACTAAACACATAGACAATGATGACCCAAATATCAAAGCCAAAGGCTCTGTTATCTCCTCCCTAGCTTCCCAGAGAATCCATGGATAAACCCCATCCGTCCTGGGAACTTGTCTACTTTCACTCCTTCTAGAATTGATAACACCTGTGCGTAACTAACCTCAATCCTTTCTAGTCTAATATCTCGTACCTCATTTTTGTCCTCTACAATATCCTCCTTTTCCTGTCTAAACACCGATGAGAAATATTTATTTAGCACTTCTCCGATCTCTGCAGGGTCCACACTCAACTTCCCACTTCTGTCTTTGATTAGCCCTATTCCTACTCTAATCATCCTTTTATTCTTCACATACGTAGAGAAACTTTCAGGGTTATCCTTTATTCTGTTTGCTAAAGATGACTCGTGTCCTCCCTTTGCTTTTCTTAACTCTCTCTTTTAATCCTTCCTAGCTGATCTGTAACTCTCTATTGCTTCACCTGTACCATTTTGCCTTATCAACACATAAGCCTCTTTCTTCTTTTTAACAAGAGATACAATTTCTGTAGTAAACCATGATTTACAAACTCTGTCTGTGCCAGTTGGGTCACCCCACAGACATTGACTTTCCAAAGAGAACAATCCAAGATTTTCAAACCTCTCCCAATCTAGGCAACATCCTGGTAAACCTGTTTCCACCTTCCCAAAAGCCTTCACCTTCTTCCTATAATGTGGTGATCAAAACGGCACACAATACTCCAAAGGTGGCCTGATTATAGTTTTATATTCACTCCCCTGACAGAAGAAGGCAAGCCTGCCATTCACCACCTTCACCACTTTCAGGGATCTTTCAGCTTGCAACTGAAGATCCCTCTGTATATCAGGGCTGCTCAGGACCTTTCCGTTTATTGTATACATTCCTCTTGCTTTGTGTCTTCCAAAACGCATCACCTCACACTTGTCTGAATTAAAATATATCTGCAATTTCTCCACAAAACTTTCTGACTCATCTCTTTCTTGCTGTACCCTTTGCCATCATTCTTGACGATTCACAACTTCAAGTTTGTGCCATCTACAAACTTGCTAATTAAATCGTTTACATTTTCAAACTTTTCATTTATATACATTACAAACAACAGATGTCCTAGTTCTGATCCTTGTGGAACAGCACTAGCCATAGAGCTCCAGCCAGCAACATGCCTCTGCACAACTGTTGCTGGGAGAAATATCAAAGAGGAGCCTTGAGTTCTGTGTTGAGCAGCATGACCAACATTTATTCAGAGCTCCTTACTAATACATGATGGGAGGGGTCCCTCTCTGTCTCCCCCAGGTAAGTCCAGCATTTTGATGTGTTTACTTCATATGTTCCAGTAATATTTTCCTCCTGACCTGAACTCCAGGGTTTGGAATGTCAGCTCGGATATTTCCATGTTTCCTTTCCCAGTCTCTGATTCTCTCAGCTCATGCAGCTGCTTTGCCAGTTCTTTCACAAATGGTTTAACCCTATCCTTGTCATTGCACATCTCCAGCCCTCCCACTACCACACATCTCCGGCCCTCCCACTACCATACCCTGTGGCATCTGCATAGTCCATCCAGTCACTAATTCAAAGGGGGACAGTCCCGTCCGCTTTGCTGGGGTTGTCCTTAGTTTCATTAGGCTGGTGGGGAGTACTCTAACCCATCGCTGTCCTGTCTCTGAGAGAGCCTTAGCCAGACTAGCTTTCAGTGTCTGCGTCATTCCTTCTACTGTCCCAGAGCTCTGGGGGTGGTATGGGGGATGGGATTTCTGTTCAGTACCAAACAGGGCACATAGCTCTTTAGCTATGTTCCCTGTAACATTTGTCCCGTGGTCAGGATCTGCAGGGGAATGCTTCCACCCACTGAGTAAACCTATTTATTAAAACCCAGCAGGATTTCCTTCCCTGGGATTGGGATGGGTGTGTGTGTAAAATCCATTTGTAATTGTTCCCGTGGGCCCCTGGGTCCCTGCTGCTGCCTCCATTTTATTGTTTTCCCTGGCTCACACTGTGAACAGACTACACACCTTCAACAAAACCTTGCTGTATTTCTCCCTGTTCCAGGCAAGGATTGTCGTGGATCATCTGATATTGCATTTTATCCTCCCCAATATGGGCCAGCCCATGATATGTTTTAATAATGTTTGTCTTATACAGTGTAGTGGCACTGCTGGATCATCCAGACTCTGTTGTGTCCTATTACTGCCGCACCTTTTTCCCATTCCTGTTTCTCCTGTTGTAGGACTGTTTCTGGGAATATCATTAAACCTTCGTCTCTCACTTCTGTAGCTACGGCCATTGCCATCTCCTCAAATGTCTGCATTGTTTCAATCAGTATTTCACATCTAAGATTATTAAAGGATTGGACACTCTGGAGGCAGGAAGCATGTTTCCGCTGATGGGTGAGTCCTGAACCAGAGGACACAGATTAAAATAAGGTGTAGGCCACTTAGAACAGAGTTGAGGATAAACTTCTTCACCCAGAGAATGGTGGGTGTATGGAATGCTCTGCCCCAGAAGGCTGTGGAGGCCAAGTCTCTGGATGCTTTCAAGAAAGAATTGGATAGAGTTATTAAGAATAGTGGAATCAAGGGTTATGGGCATAAGGCAGGAGCAGGATACTGATTGAGGATGATCAGTCATCATCATAATGAATGGTGGTGCTGTCTCGAAGGGCAGAAGGGCCTACTCCTACACCTATTGTCTATTGTCTATTCACCTGCCTTACCCACATACTCACTGCTCCGTTGGTGTGAGGTTTCTACTTTCCTTGAGCTATAATCTTCATTATTGCTGCTTCACTGGGAAAGTTAGCTGCTTCCACTAAGTCTCTGACCTATCCTTCATGCTCTACGTGCCCACAGACAGGGTGATGTACCCTCACCGAGCCCAGGCTATCACTTGGTCATGAACTATACCAAAGGCATGCTGTCTATCTGTGTATATGCTGACTCCCTGACACCTGGCTAATGTCCGTGCTTCTGTCAGGGCTCGTGATGGTTCTGCCATTTCTGGGTAATTCTCCAAAAAAGTCCTCCAATAATTAAACAATCCTAAAGTTTGCCTTATCCCCTTCATGGTGTGCAGGTAGATAGTTTTGAAATCATGGTCTTTTGTTCCACTGGGATTGTCCCCCTCCCTTCCTGATTTGATCTTCCTGATGTGATGTCCCAGGTACATCTCTCCCTACCTTCCCACGCTCTATGGGTTAATTTTAAGCCTGGCCTGCCTGACCTGACCCAATACTCTGTGTAATATCCGGATATGTTCTTTCTCTCCAACTGAGGTAATGAGGTGTTGGTAAGATTAAATCGACGAACTCCATCAGCCATGTATCGGTGGGATATACTGGAATATTTTGAGGTCCCTGAGGTAACTGGATCCAGGTCTACTGCTTTCCTCAGACAGTAAATACGAGCTAATTCTGACCGTTCTAGGTCCACAGGAACCCGTTCACGATATCAAGGGCTGAGACTGTATCCTGTTGCAATTTTAATCCATTAAATAAAGTGGTGTGGTTCACCACTGTAGGATACTCTTTAGTGGCAGATTTACTGAGGGAGGTATAATCAATAGTGAGGTGGGATGAGCCGTTTGGCTTCTGTGAGTTAGTCTGGGATACTGTTGGTCTGACTATTCCCTGCTTCTCTCAATCTGTATATGTCACAATGATTGCCTCCTCAGCCCCAGCTTTCATGGAATCCGGTTTGTGTGGGGAGTGAGAGGGCCCTCGATCTTTACAGGATCTACAGATAATAACCCACATTCCTGTTTGAGTTACCTACACTGCTGTTTGGGTCATAGCTATAACTCCCCAGATTCCCTGACTGTTCCAGTCTCCCTGCAAGGTAACTACTCTGGAGATGTCACCTCTCCTTTGCTTCCTGTCCCGGGCCTGGCCAGGTTGTTCCCATATTAGAGTTTGTGTCTCCGCATCAATAGTTGGTCCTAACTGTTCGAAACTGACAACTCCCAGAATGGTCCCTTCCTCAGTTTCACACTCCCATATTTGAATATATTTTGCCATATCCGTGATCTGCGTCGGGAGAGGTTCATTTCATCCAGCTTCCTCGATTCCCTGTCCAACTGCTCTCATTTTAGTAATTGAGGGGTGAGGGGCAAATCCGTGTCGGTAACTGATATAGATACTCCTGTATTAATCTTTGTTCTGCTGGTTCCCAAACACAGCGTCAATGCATATTCATGTGCCTAAGTGAACACATGCACACACACACAATGTGAACATCTATCTCCCTCTCTCTGCCTACGTTCCTTGGCTATGTGCCCTTTCCTGCTTCCCTTGTAACATTGTGGGTCTGGTTCCCCTCCTTGTACTGCAGCTATTCCCCTGTGTTTCTGAGTTTGCCTCAGCTCTCATGGCCCAATTCAGAATGTGGTTAGAATTATCTCCCACTGGGAGTCCCATGTTTATAATTACAGTTAAATAGGGTCCCAGTTTAAAAACAACAAACTGATGTCATCATCACAGATTGGGGTTTGGTAATCCCCCATGGTCCTTACACACCTCAAGCTTCCTCTCTGTATGATCCTCGATATTACCCTTGGGTCCCTGAGTCACCAAGGTTATTTTAGCCCATTCAGTCTGTCCCCTCCCTAGTGTGTCCCTGCAATATCTGTAAATGCCTGGAGGCACTGATCAGCTGTGATTGGGCGGTGTCGGCTCACACCCTCACCCTCTCATTGCAGAGACAGGTTCTGCTGTACACGTCCGGGCATCTTGGCCTAAAAGATTTTGGCCTAACACCATCATCGGTGAGACTGTACCTCAACTAATTCATCCATATTCTCCCAATAAGGCCCATTATAACCATTTCTCTATCAGGCTGGGTGTTCAGACACCAACATCTATCGTATAGCCAGGTAAACGGTTCAGTTTGGTTTTCTGTCAGTTCGCTTTCTTGTCCCCCTCCTGTCTGTCCAAGTTTGAGCTTTGATGCCCAGTGGTGCCATAGACACGGCCTTCTGGGCCTTACAGGGCGGTGGGTCATCCCACCCATTGCCATCCCTCTGTCCATACGTGGGTGCTTTGTCATCTAACCCGTTCCAGTCAGTGTCACCATCCTCACTGCCTTCTGAGGAGAGTGGGGCACTAGGTACCTCCCCCCACTGTAACTACCACCTGGCCCTTTGGCTTTAAGGCCTCATGTCTGAGAGCCACCACTTTCACTTGTTCCTGTTTCCCATAATAATGTAACATATTCCGTCATTCCTGGAATAAAACAGAACAAAATGTGAATTTGGTTTGACTTGAAACATTAATAATTTGACATTCACTTTACATATTTTTAAAGGGGAAAATTCTACTGTGATTATTTAAGTGAATTTAACGTGATCATACAGTGAAAATAACCCTCATAATCAACGATAATGAATGAACTGAATAATATGTGATTATTTGTACAGGTTTTGCATTGAAAATTCAATTTTATTTAATGCTTGTCACCCATTACACCATGGGCATTGTTATTAGGGAATAAAGTAATGGAAGGATATCAGAGAAAATAAATAGACTTTAATTTTAGCTTCACTGCAATAATGAACCAAAACAATATTTGGAAATATGGTTGAACTACATAACAAAGTTTCCAGTGTCATTATTGACATGAAAATTATTTTAGTTTGCAAGTTGTTTTGCACTAAGAATAATCGGAAATGAATTGTGATTATGAATTGACCATTTAAAATATATTTTGAAGAGAATAATCAGATGTTTTGGAGGAAATTAGGAAAGGAAATAAATATGTATACATTGGTATTAATAGTTTTAAAATATTTAGAAGTTGACTGGAATTATTTGATTGAGAGAGGCTGCATGATTATAAAGACTAATTCACCTTTTTCATTGCATTGTTGGTTTCATAGAATCTGTTGTGGTCTAAGCTCTTGTTGTGTGCAATGGACTGTCACTAACAGCTTAATTAACCTGCGAGTCCCTGATCAGGTTTCCTTTGTCTGTAAATCAGTCTGTAAGTGAGGGACACACCTGCTTTTCTGAGGGGAAACTGAGATTCTTTTCAAAGGAAATAAGTGACAGTTCTCACTGAGAATGTTTTCTACCACACACCATCAGCAGGGAAGGGTTTTTCTGAAGAATTTCATTGTCTATCGAAAATTGATGGTACCTGTGTTTGTCAGTATGTGGAGGATTCAGGCCCTTTAGATTAAATTAGATTACTTACAGTGTGGAAACAGGCCCTTTGGCCCAACAAGTCCACACCGACCCGCCGAAGTGCACCCACCCCATACCCATTCCCCTACATTTAACACTACAGACAATTTTAGCATGGCCAATTCACCTAACCTACACATTTTTGGACTGTGGGAGGAAACCAGAGCATACGGAGGAAACCCACGCAGACACGGGGAGAATGTACAAACTCCACACAGTCTGAGGCGGGAATTGAACCCGGGTCTCTGGCGCTGTGAGGCAGCAGTGCTAACCACTGTGCCGCCCACCACCACATCGCATGTTTATACAAGCAGTTGGTTCATTCTGTCTTTGCCAAGAATGTTGTTTACTTTCCCCTTTTCCTGTGATTCTGCAGGTTAGAATAGTCTGAGAGTCAATAATGTTCAATAACTGAACATTAAATGATTTTGACTCTAACAGAGCAGTGGCCTTGTTTTCAGCTCATTATTCACTTTCCATTTCCTGGTTGTGTTGAATGTTACAGAAACAGGCTCTGAGCAATGTTTCCATTCCCTTGTGTTGGAGTCACTGACAGCCACGTGATCAGTCAGTTTCAGGCTGATGGATCAGTTTCTCTGTCCTATTAGATGGTGGTCACTTGCTCAGTTTCCGATGGCTCACCTGAGCATCAGTCCATCAGCTGCTGAAACCCTGCATCCAGCATTTGTCCCCTCTCACCGTGACTACTCCAATACAGTCCCAGCTTGTCTCCCACATTCACCTCCACATACTCATGATCACCTCAGATTCTACTGTCTGTGTTCTTGCAGCAAGTTGTGTAAGACACCTACTTCAGTTTTAACCTGATCTATATTATGTTCAGGAAGATCATTTCAAAATGTGGTTCACTGCCTCTTCAGGACCTTCCTGAAGAAGGGCTTATGCCCGAAATGTCGATTCACCTGCTCCTTTGATGCTGCCTGACCTGCTGTGCTTTTCCAGCAACACATTTTCAGTTGTAATTGTAGTAACCAGTTAATTACAAGTTACTGTCAAAATATTTTAAGAGAAGCTGCTCTTGGTGGAAATGCTGCTGGTTGATATAAAAGAGGGCTGTTGATGAGAAAGTTGAGCAATGTAAGATTCTTTTATCTTTGTTAATAAGAAGAGGCAGAGATTGTAGCTAGGACATCCACAATCATCCACCCTCACCATCACTGATGCTCAGTAGCAGCAGTGCCAATCAAGCGGGCTGCTTTATTCCGGATGGTATCAAGTTTCTTGAGTGTTGTTAGGGCTGCACTCATCCAGGCAAGTGGGGAGTATTCCGTCACACTCCTGACTTGTGCCTGGTAGCGTTTGGACAGGATTTCAGGAGCCATGAGTTAAATTACTCTTGTAGCCACTGTGTTTATGTGGTGGACAGGATTTCAGGAGCCAGGAGTTAAATTACTCTTGTAGCCACTGTGTTTATGTGGTGAGACCAATTCCTTTCCTGATCAATGATTATCCACTGGATAATGTTGATAGTGGGTGTTCAGTCATGGTAACACCATCGAGTGTCAAGGGATGGTGGTTAGGTTATGTCTTATATGTGATAGCCTGCATTTGTGTGGCATGTATGTTACTTGCCACCTGTAAGCCCAAGCCTGGATATTGTCCAGATCTTGTTGTACTTGGACTTGGACTGCTTCAGTACCTGAGAAGTAAATTATTTATTAACATTAAATAGTCATGAGATTATGCAAATTCCTTTTTCTATCAAATATCATGGACTGTATCTTGTGGTCACTCTCATATTCACTTTCATTATCTTTTTATTTTCTTCTTAATTCAGGCACAAATGTTTGAACATCGATCAGTATAAAATTACATAAATTAAAATCACATCACATGTTTCTACAAGTAAACTAATTGAATGAAATACATTACTTCTGTATTGTCTGCATTTTGACAAAAAAGAATTCTCTTCAATAACTATTGAATGGCTCATTTATTGTCCTCAATCCATCAATCGAGGTATTATATTTCAGTCTTCAGTTTACCGATCTTAATGTACATCTAATCAACATCAGAGCAAAGTGTTTTTAAAATATTGAGTCAATTTATTTGTTCAGAATACAACATTTATTAGGAATTCACTATCCTTATAATAATGGCAGAATAATTTGTTTGTCTTTCTAACGTGTATCGTCAGAACCATACATTATTTTAATCCATATTTTAATTTAATCCATTGAAACAATGCTATTGTTTTCAGGTCAACTATCCCACAATGGAACCAATCATTTTGCATGCAACACGCTTTGTAAACTGACTTTTGCTCATTTGAATAATCACAGTAATCTCAGCCTTATGAATTCAGAAAACTGTAACGACTTTTCACTGCAATAATTCCTGTTCATGTCTGCACATTACACAGTCATGTAGCAAAATTAAATTTCTCCTTCTTACAAGTGCACTGATAGATTTTCGAAAATCTAAGTGTTGCTAATATCTAATTATTGTTCAGTTCAGTAGGGGGTATAAATGTGTAATAATGGCTCAGTACATGAAGTAATGTGAAGATATTGCAATGTACAAACTCACAATGATTGTGAATATCAATTTTTATTTTAACCATGGAAACACAGTTGAATTGATTAAATTATATTTCACTTCAATGCTCACATTCATTGTATTTCTAATCACAATAAGAGCAAACTATTTCATGTGACAAAATTATTTAAAATTCATGTCACTTTTTTATGGATACAAAATAGAATTAACACCCGGTTGTTCTTTCCTTTACCAATCACAGTGAAGTTTGAATTGTAGAATGCTAGATTGATACAGCAGGGAAACAGGCCATTCAGCCTAACTTGGCATTCCGGCCAGGTTTCCTCAACTAAACTAGTCCCATTTCCCTGTGTTTATCCCATACCCCTTTGGACGTTTTCTATCCAATAAACTGTCCAAAAGTCTTTTAGATGTTGTAATTGTACCAGCCACTGCCCTTCCTCTCACAGCTCATCCCAATATGTGAAACACACTGTGTGGAAAAGTTGCCCCTCAGACCCCTTTTAAATCTTTCCCCCTCACCTTAAATATTATTTACAGCGTAGAATCTTTAAGACTGCAAAGTTATTAAAAGTTGAGAGGTATTTAGAAGCAGCGTAATAACATTCATACTTTCATCAGTGATGTGAAGCAAATAAATTCAAGATGTTGTGATCATTATAATGAACAACAGTTGCAAGTTGAGACAATGTTGATTGAAAAGCAATTCAGTCGACACTTAGGTATTTTCTAATCAACTCTGAGGTGTTTTGACACATCTCTGTTGAAGGTGGGAATTGAACCCATGGCTCCTGGTCTACTAGTACACACATTACCAGAGCCCTCCATAATATTCACATGCAGGAAGGGCACATACTTACTGTGTTTATTCACAGGGCAAACTGCTCAGATATTTATTGTTATAATTGGACTCGGATTGTATTAGACAGTTCCATTGTGTAATGGACCGATAAAAAGAATTAGTAATTTCTAATAATGATGGAACGAAGCAGCAATGGTCTTAATTAAACATAAATCTCATGATAATCAAGTAAGTCAATTTGTTTGAAGCAGTTATTCATCTGCATAAATTAAAATTAACCTGCTTTTTATTGCACATGAATTGGAAATAAAGCATTAGTCATTCAATGTGACTACTCAGCGAAAAACAACTTCCCTCATTTTCAAAAAAATGTGATTTCTAAGAATTCAAGATTTATTGTAAAAGCATAGAACAAACATTTGTTAAATCTGGTTTATTTACACAAGGAACACGTGAATTTAAATAATGCTTAACATGAAAAATACTTAGCTCTTATTGTAATAATCAGAAATGTAGCAATGTTGGAATTGAAGTGAAATACAATCAATACAAGAATGTAAACAAAACTGTGGATGCTGGAAATCACAAACAAACTCAGGAATTGCTGGAAAATAACTCAGCAGGTCTGGCAGCATCTGTGGAGAGAGTTAACACTTGGGCCGAGAGACCTTTCTTCAGACTGCACTTTTTCTTACAACCAATTCAATCCAGCTAAGATTCCACACTTAAAATTATTTTTGCTAAGATTAAGAGATTGTAGAGTGCAATATTGTTTGTATCAGTTGATGTACTGAAACATAGTTCCACATATACAGCTGGAGATATTGGATTTCAACAATGATTACCGGTTAGATTTTGGTAATAATTAGTTTTAAAATGGCTGATAACAAAATTAAGAATGATGAGAAAACTCTTATTGCAATGTAATTGTGCAATATGTTGGGAAAAAAATGAAATATTTATGTAAAAAATAGTTAGCAATCTCTTAATTGATAAGACTGGTTAATGATCCTTCCATTAATACGAGAATTCAAATGAAAGAGAATGAGAGAGTTAGAATGAGTGTTGGGTGAGGGAACTTTGGATAATTGCAGGTGTGTTGACCTGAAAAGAATGTCAGTATTTCATTATGATACTGGCTCTAATAAATAATGGATTCAACGAAAATGTTAATCTCGTGATCGTGTGATAATTGAAATAACAATTAAATAATATTTAATGTGAGAACGCAACACTTAAAATGATACAATATTTTCAAAGCAGTTTGTACTGGATGTTCATTAAGATCAATAAACTCAGAATTAAAATATTGGGTTAATTTTTTAAAAAATCACACTTTAGAAGATTATTCATCAGAATTATTCTGTCTTTGAAAAAACCTCATTTCTTCAAGAATTCTGCATTTCCCTCATTTTCTGTCTTTTTTTCCACAGGGATCTGTACTGGAACCCTTCTGTTTGCGATGCAATTATATAGAAGTGACATGGATTAAAATCTAATTGGGTGAGTTAATAAGTTTGCAGATGATATAACGTTCAGTGCAGTTGGGGACAATGTAGAGTGTTGTCAAATAATGCAGCAGGAAAAAGATAAATTGCAGATATGGGCAGAGTAATTAAAGGTGAAGTTTAATCCATACAAGTGTGAGGTGTTTCACTTTGGAAGCTCAAATGTTAAAAAAAAGTAGATAGTTAATGGCAGGACCCTGACAGCTTTATTATTCAAAGGGATCTTGGCGTTCAAGACCATGGTTCCCTGAAAGTGACCATGCAAGTAATTAGGTGGTTAGGAAGGCAAATGGCATGCTTGCCTTTATTGGTCAGGGAACTGGTTACAAGAGTCAGGAAGTCATGTTGTAACATTTTAACACTTTGGTTAAGGCATACTTAAAGTATTGTATTCACTTTTGTTCGCCATGTTCCAGGAAGGGTATGGAGGCTTTGGAGAGGGTACATAGGGTGTTTATCAGGATGCTGCCTGGATTTGGAGAGGCGAGAAAAATTCAGATTGCTTTTTTGTGAAGTGGCAGAGACTGGGGGAAGACTTGATGGAAGTCTGTACAATCATTAGATACGTAGATAGGGTTGACGGTCAGAAAGTTTTTCCCAGAGTTGAAGCATCAAAAACTATGTGACATGTGTTTAAGGTTAGGAGGGAAAGTTCAAGGGGCATGTAAGGGGCAATTTGTTTTGTACACAGGGAGTGATTGGTGTCTGGAATGAACTTCGAGGGTTGGTGGTGGAAGCAGATACATTAAGGCTCTTTAATGTTCATTTCGATAATTTGGAAGGGTATGGACCAAGGGTAGGCAGAAGGGATGAGTTTCTTTTACATTATGTTCAGCACAACGTTCTGGGCCAAATGGCCCATTCCTGTGCTGTACAGATCTTTGAGAGAAAGCTAATGTCTATCTCATATGACATTTCATCTAATCAATATTTAGCCACTGGTGTCAGAAATAGGAAGGAAATAAGTAGATAACGAACTTGACTACAAACTAAAAATATAGTCAATTAAATTTACAGAGGTAATTTTTTGATATTTGTTCTGAATTATCAGATTAGCAACTTTGATGGAGATGTGTTTAAAATGTTTGCAGTTATTGATGTTCTGACCCAACATTACCCATGTTAAACTGAAGATTGGACCAGAAACCTGTTAGAAAACTTGAAAATATTCAGCAAGGTGAGATGCACATCATAATTTCTTACTGCCTATACTACAATAACAAAATCTTTCAGGTCTACACCAAAAAGCATTGATTTCCAGCCAATGCTCATTATAAATATCTGAATGATACTCGTTTCAACAATCAAAGTAATCTCAGCCTCATCGATGAAGAGATATCTTACACATTTCACTAATAATTACTGTTTATGTTGACACATTGCTCGTTCAAACATTAATGAGATTTCTCATTAATATTCAGTTCAATGATAGCATATTAATAATTTAGTTATGGTTAATATCTAATAATTGATCAATCCAGTAAGGGATATAAAGTGGAATTATGGCTCAGTACATTAACTGATGGAAAGATATTGTTGTGTTCACTCTCCCAATTATTGTGAATATCGATGTGTATTTTGATTTGATTTGATTTGATTTTTCTTCAACATGAAGATTTATTGTATTTCTGATCAAAGTAATAGTTAAATATTTTAAAGCTAAAATAAATTCAAATTTGTGACTTTTTTGTCAACAAGAAAAAAGAATTTACATGCGTATGTTCTTTTCTTTATCAGTAAATTTTGAATTGTTGGAAGTTTTACATGTGTGTAAGGAAGGGGAGCTGCCTGCAGCTGAATAGTCACATTGAATATTTTTTTTTGCGATTACATCCTGCTGCTAATCATTCTAGTTATCTTTTCATTTCAGGAAAAACTGCTTTAAACATATTCCGCAGTTGAATTTTGCATGAATTTACAATAAGCGCATGGTATGTGTATTTATCTTTCTTTCAATTGCCATGATTTTAATTTTTAAGTAAGAGCATATGTGCTTAGTACCATATCACAGCAAACCCGTTTGGAAATATTGAATCACTTAATGTGTCAGTGTTCTAAAATAGATTACTAATTCATTGTTAGTCCAACAATCACACAGTAATTTAATGTAGGTTTTGTAACAAATATCGTGAGATTCACATTTTAATTTAAATCATTGTTTCGTAGTGCCAATTTTACAAAGAAAACATTATCTTTTATTCCAGGTCAACACAACCACAAACCAAGCAATGATTCCTCATCCAACACTGACAGGAAATATCTGATATCTTCTCATTTGAATGTTCACAGAAGGCATTGGATTCATATTCAGCCTTACAAATGAAGATACGTCTGATTGTTTTAGACTCCAATTCTACATGTTGCAGATTGTAATATGACATTTCTAATCATTTTAAGATTACAATGACTAGGTTTAACACTAATTGTTACTTATATCTAATATGTAATCATTGATCAAATCAGTATAGTCGGCTTTAAGTGTGGAATTAAGTCTCAGTGACGTAAGCATATTGAATGGTACTGTTTCCTAATGGTTGCGAATGTTGATTTTTATTTTAATGCAGAAATCCTCATTGATTTGCTGCTGTAGGGAAGCCCCGAGCAGCCTGCCTTGGAATTAAAACACAAAATGGTGGAGGGGAGATAAATAAGACGAACAGTCTGTTTCAGTCTTAAGTTAAAAAAAGAACATTTTGTACAATCCTACTCCAAGTCCATAAGTATGCTATTCCAGACAGTCATATTCCAGATAGTGATAAGAGAATGCAGGCACACCGAAAAATGACCAACCCTGACTTTCATAAATGAAAGAATAATTGTCCCAGTGAATGAATAAACACCAACTGCAGGATAGAGCCCAGCTAACTTCCACAGCGGCTGTCAGGGAAACAGACAGGGTTTGATTGTCAGAAATAGTTACTATTTTAAAGTTGCTCAGAACATTTAAAAATTTCTAATTACATATTCTTGAGAATCGTGAATAAGGCATAGTGAGAGGCCCAAAGGACTGCAGCAATTAATTTTGTAATGTGAGGAAATAAAATGCACAGAGATCCCAAGGCCTGGAGATTATAGCACCTGTAAAACACCATGAAGCAATAGGAAGCTCAGGCTATCCATAGCGATGTTCATCCAAGATTAGGTGTTCTACAGGATCGGGTGTCTGTATCATGAGGGAAGGACTGTAACCACATTGCATGTGGACATTGTAATACAGAAGGTGTGTAAAAATACTGCTTTTTCCTGTACACGTTACATTGTGTCATGGACCTCCCTTCCTAGATTGGCCTCGGGGGATGATCCCTGCATTAACTGATTGCAGCATGAGTTCCACTTGCCTGAGTTCGGCCTATCTCCTCAGTCTTCATTCCCTGTCAGGGGAAATCACTCCGACTGCTATGGTGACGTTTAAATTCAATACAAACACTTATTATCTGTGAAATTATTCCTTGCAGAGCGATATCATTTTCATGTTAATTTTTTTAATTTTTGTTTTCAAGAAAACAATGGAGGAACATCCATTTGTTATTTAGTTCAACTTATACTAAATTTTAAATTATTGAAAGGACTACACATGTGGGTGGCGGGGGGAAGAACGATTCTTCAGCTCAAATGTCACATTAAGTGACAATTTCCGTTTTTCAAATCATGTGACCTCCAAAATGATATTTATTTTAATTTCATTTTGAGGTAGTTTTATTTTCTTCCAACATTAGTTGTCAATGAACAATAATCACAATTATTAGTTTTTTGCTACAAAATGACTTCCTGTACCAAATGTCATTAACTCGATGTTTAGTTCATAATAATGCTCACTTTCCCATCCTCATTATTTTCTTCCTAGTTCTGACATTTATCTAAACATTTACATTAATAAAATAGACACGAACCGACCAAACAAAAGTCGAACGATGTTCAATTGTTGCTGAGATTTTTTAATTATTAAAACCACGTTTTATATTTTAATTTTCAGTTTATTAATCTTAATGAATATACAATCGACATCAGAGCAAAGTGCATTCAAAATATTAAGCAATTTATCTATCAGGATTTTAGAAACAATTGTCAATTACAATAATTACGCAATACTTTAACTGAGGCTTTATAACAAGTACAATGTGCTTTTAATATCTTGCATATTTCTTAGTGTGAGTGCTACAACATTAAAACTTGTTTGATAAGGCCAATACACCCACAAAAGACCAATAATTGCCATTGCAACATCATTTGTAAATATCTGACTTTTGCTCATTTGAAAGATCACAGTCTTCTCAGCCATTGAAATTCAGAGAACACCAGTTAATTTACACTGCAATATTTCTCTTCATTTCTTAACATTACTCAGTGGAATAGTAAGAGGAGATACCTCATTATTCTTAAATTCATTAATAAAATATTTCAAATTGATTTGTTGCCAAAACCTAATAATTGTTCAATTCAGTAAGGGGTGTACATGTGGAACTATGTTTTCATATAATAACTAATGCAAGGACATTGCAATGCACAATCACTCAATCATTCTGAATATTGCTTTTCATTTTAAACTTGGAAACACTTTTGAATTGATTTGATTGGAAATCATTTCAATGTTAACATTTATTGTGTTTTTAATCACAATAACAATTGAATATTTTTCACGTGCAAAATCATTGAAATCCACATGAATTTTTTGAAGCACACAAAAAAGGGTTGGCATCTCTCTTCTTTCATTAAACAACCACAGGAAATGGTGACTTCTTAGAAATCGTATATTTCAGAAAGAATGAAAGTTGAATAGGCACATTGATTGACCAATTCATCATTTTGTTCCAATTTACGTGTAGATCAAAAACATTGTAATTTACATTTCAGAAAATGTGGAACCTATGAACATATAGAATAATTATATTCATTTTTATTTATAATGCACAGTAATCACACAATTCTGTCAAGTTGTCGTTCCACAAGTGATCATAAAAATCATGTTAAATTAAGACATTTGTTAACACCCATCATTATTGTAAATTACTACTGAATTTTCAGAAGATTGCACACAGTATCCAACCATTTAATTCCAATCCAGTTATCACAATAAACATCTGATTAGTTTTCAGCCCTGCCCAGCCTGGTTGGGAATGTTATGAAGGAATCTTGTGCAACTCTGGTCGTGTCTCTGTTACCAGACCAGAGGATACAATTTCAATTCCCATCTTGCACAGAGCTGTGCCAGAGCAGCTCTGAATGCGAGAAGAAAATATCTAAGAATCGAATGAATTGCCTTTCAATTCAACATTAGATATGTTTTCATTTGTTGTTCATTCCAATAATCACTGTATCTGCTATATATTTTCTTCAGTCCGCTAATAACAGAATGTATCAAATTCCACTCAATCAATATTCTTTGCAAAATATTTGATAATGTTGCACTCACAAAGATGAAATATACAAAGTAAAGATATTCCTTGATTTTCTTTTGTTCTGAAGAACTGAGTTCAGACTGCACATAGAACTTGATGCTTCAAAGGGATAAGTATGAGAAAAAAAATTAAGTTCTCCTTCAGTTAAATAAACAAATGCCACTTCCTACTATATATCAATTTTTAGTTATTGATCTGTTTATGAGTTGTCTGAAATTTGCTTTTAGTTTTCCATTCATCTATTTATATTGAATGTAAGATTGAAATGTTGTGAAAATATCCGAGTGCATTCATTTGAAAATTGAATTTGCATATTTCTCTCTAATCCAGTTTATTGCATGATGACTTAACAGTGTTTTGTTCAGCAAACCTCATGAATACATAAAAATTGTCTCATCTTAAATAAGATCTTTCACACCCAGTTATCAGTCTGTTCCTAATTCATGTAAATATCTAAATTTATTGAAATCAATGTTCACACAAAACAGTGCACATAAAGCGACATAAAGATATTCATCATCAGCTGATTACTATTCAGTGGAATAACCTGAGTGAGTATCTTATTGTTTCTAGGACAAATGACAACAGTAAGCATTTATTTACTATTCTATGCAGTTAATGCAATTGATGTGCTATATTTCAGCTCAGTCGTTAATGTTGATTTGTATTGTTTAAACCAATAATTCTACTTTATCCCGGATATTGACTATACTACAATAATGTTGGGAAGCAAATCTTTGTCAATATAACAATCTTTAAGCTCCTTTTTTGTTGTGTGTGTACAAGAGACAATTCAAATTATAACCATTTTTATTACAAATTGAACAAATACTGCATTTTAAATTTGTGAACTTCCCACATTTTTGCAAAAGGGTTAGTCTTCACTGTATATGTCACATTAAAAAAACTGCTAGTTCAAATCATGCGTGCTACAAAATGATTATTGTTTTCATTTCATTGTAAGAAAAGAACTGCTTTGACCATGTTGATTTTTTGTCATTTCTATTCCAACATTATTCATCATTGTACAAAAATGACAATATTATTAAAATCGCACATATCATTGACTACATTGTTCAGTTTCAAGCTCACTTTCATGACTTACTAATTCTCTTCCTAATTCTGACACAAGTCTTTAAACATTGATCATAATATTGATCATATAAATTGATGTAACATATCTCTACAAGGAATCCAGTGTGTGGAAATTCACAATTCTTGTATTACGTACATTTTTTACTTAAAAAAATATTTTTGCTCCATAATCACTGAATGGCACATTTTTCTTCAATCCATAAAGCTAGGTACAATGTTTTATTCCTCAGTTTACTGATCTTAATAAATATCCAATCAACATCACAGCAAAGTGCTTTTGAAATATTGATTCATTTTAATTCTTCAAAAGACAGCATTCATTATCAAGTCATTGCCATTACAATAATGGCACAATTATTTATAAAAAAAATGTCTTTTGAACAAGTATAGTGAGATTCACATTTAGATTTAATTCATTATGTCTTAGTGCTAATAGTACAGTATGAAAATACCTTTATTTTTCAGGTCACCTACCCCACAAAGGAACCAATGACTTCCCATCCAACGTTATTGCAAATATCTGATGTTTGCTCATTTGAATGATCACGGTAATCTCAGCCTTAAAATTCAGGAAAATGTAATTACTTTTCACTGAATTAATTCCAGTTCATTTCCAGACATTGCTCAATCACTTGCAAAAAGAGATTTTTCATTATTCATTAATGCATTGACAGACTTTGATAATTCAATCGTTGCTGATTTATAATAAAAAATAATAATTATTCAATCTAGTAGGTTGCGCAAATGTGGATTTACGGCACAGTACATGAACCACTGTAAAGAGATTGCAGTGCACAATCTGTCAATCATTGTAAGTATCAATTTTTATTTTACCTGTTGAAACATAGTTGAATTCAATTAATTATATTTAACTTCAATGCTCACATTTATTGTGTTTGTAATTATAGTACGATTTACGGATGTTTCATGCAACAAAATCAAATGAAAAAGAATTAGCATCTCTTTTTTCTTTCATTCAACAATGGCAATAAATTTTGATTTTTTAAAATTTTGAACATTTTTGGAAAGAAGGGATATTGTCTTCAGTTGAATTCTTGCGTTGACTCACTAATTCACAATATCCGCTACTTATTCTCTTTGGGTTCCTATGAAAAGGAATTAGCTAGTTCTTCTGATTGTAAATTCCTGGAAAATATTTGAGAATGTTGTGGTTTTAAAGGTGACAAGTCTAAGTGATCGTAAGTCATCAGTCATTTTGTTAGAAAGAGCTTGATTCAAACATTTCGAACACACACACACATTGTTATTCTGCTGTGTAACAAGGGGGAAAACAAGTCGCTTTCTTCAGCGTTAAGTAAATATATGCCACTTTCAAGTGTTCATTAGTCAGCTAATTACCGATATTTGTTATTAAAAATTGCAATTCATCTAAATATTGTTATGACCTTTGATCAAATTAAACTTTTAATTATTGTTTATACATGAATTGCCGGGATTTTTTTTTATTTCCATACACCTATTCGTATTGAATGTAAGATTGACATACTTTGACATTATCGGAGAGTGTTCATTTGAAACTTATTTTTTCGTATCTTTCACTGATTTTACTTATTGCATAAGATTACATGGTACCTCAGTGTTTAACAATGCTGCCTCACAGCGCCAGGGACATTGGTTTGATTCCCTCCTCGGGTGACTGTGGGGACTTTGCACGTTCTCCCCAAGTGCATGTGACTTTGCTGTGGTGTCCTCCCACAATCCGAACATATGCAGGTTAGGTGAGCTGGCCATGCTAAACCGCACGTTGTGTTCAGGGATATGTGTATTAGTCAGAAATAAATGTGAAGAAATATGATCGGGAAAAGTGTTTGGGTGGGTTACTCTTTAGAGGGTCATTTTTTTCAAACAAATGGCCTGTTACCACGCTGTGTTTCATAGCGTCGCGAGTATTAAGGTGCGCCCCGAGATCTAAGCCATGTTGGAACTGAAACGGAGGAAGCGACAGAGAGGCTACAGAATGACATCGCATCCATTTAATTTTCTTTAAATCACTGCCGAGCAGGAAAATGTAAACGGGGAGGGCGAGTGGAGAAGTGAGGCAGTTGCAGCTCTGAGAGTGTAAATTATTTCATTGCTGTTGCTGATTGAATGAGCCACTAACGTGCGAACTGCTCCAAAACATGATTCAGGACCTCCGGTGCCAACTCTCGCGCGTTGAATAACGACAGACAGCTTCCAAATGAAGCCTTTCAGAGACGACTTTGGGGTACGTTTGACAGACAGACAAGTTCAGGAATTCGTGGTGCGCTGTGACACCAGCGCATCAGCTTCTTCCCTGCCTTTGAACCGGGCCGCCTGCGCAAGGAATGCAAATGCGGTACTGCTTTTCATGGAAGGATCAGAACGCGGCAACTACACTCTCAAACAGAATGGCATATGATCAGAACCAGGTTGGAGAAAAACTTTATAATGCTTTGCACAGTAATTAAACGGAGTTGCCTTGCATTTCACTACGAGAGCAGATTCGTTCAAGCAAATTCGAAGGCAGGTTTGCAGATGGGAAAGCAAGCAAGGAAGCTCCGTTCTTGTGCATGTGAAAGGCTGCACTTGAAAAAGAAAGCAGTTTCTGCCCAGTTTCGAACTGGGGACCTTTCGCGTGTGAGGCGAACGTGATGACCACTACACTACAGAAACCCGCGGTGGCTACCGCACTGCAGCTCAGTGGCATTCAGCACTGAAAGTTGAAGCAATTCTACGTTTCACCTTTCTGTTTCCAATAGCTTGTTATTGTCCAGCGTAATTAACATCTTGAAAACGTAAAAAAAACCACGTGAAATTGATGACAAAATATAGACAAGGAAGTCGTCAATGTTTGGACCGTAGGGCGAGGTGGAATAAGCTGGGACGACTTTCCCCGCAGCATAACGGCTGCGACATGATCTTATGGAAGGGTTGTCAACTGAGTATTTATGTGTTTTACCCAAGTTGGGGTGAGTTGAAAAATCGAGAGCATCGGTTTAAGGTGAGTGGGCTGAAATTGACAAAGGACCTGAGGCACATTTCCCACACAGAAGGTTGTGCGTGTTTGGAATGAGCTGCCAGATGAAGTGGAGGAGGCGATTACACTCAGAAAATTGCAAAGGTAATCGGATGAGTTTCTGGATAGGATGGGTTTAGCGGGATTGGGGCCAAATGCTGGGGAACGGGACTTGTTTAACTTTGGCTATGTGGTGAGCATGGACGAGATACACCGAAGTATCTGATTCCACGCGGTGTACCCCAATACCGTCGTGTTGCTTACACCGGCTTTAAAGGATTACTTTTTAACAGAGCTTGCCGTCGCAGTCTGTGGCACAATCGTTTAGTCTGTTCGACTGCTCACGGGAAAGGTAGTATTGTGAAACACTGCAGAAACGAACGACTTCCTTACTTTTGCTCCGACTGACCATACTCCGTGAAATTTTCCCAGTTGGGGATTTTTGCTGCCGGAAGTTACCTCGGAAACCCTGTTAACTCGTAATGTACTGAGCGAATCGCAAAACAGAAAGCATGTAACAAAGAAATAAAAACAAAACTGGCATGCCGAATGCATTTTCAGACAGAGAGATGCATGAATGCTAAATGTGAGACAGTCCGAGGGCATGAGTCATAAAGTAATCTCACAACTAACAACAGGGCAATTCCAAACTACTCTTTCAAACATACTGCAGCCTTAGTGCACCAACACTTCCCAGACAATGCTGGAAAGAGAGAAAGAAAGAACATAATAAGAACGGGCCATAAAAAGTGAATTTCACCAATCACAGTCTCGATTAGATTCCCTTTCCCTTCCGATGTCTCCAGGACGGAAATAAAGGAAATGGGAGAAATTCAATAAAATGTGACATCGAAATTCATTGGATCGATTTTCCCATTGGCCAGAAAACCAAATAACGACGAGTAGAGTCACCACATTATGAGTTAACAGGGTTTCTGAGGTAACTTCCAGCAGCAAAAATCCTCAACTGTGGGTCTGGGAAAATTTCACGGAGTATGGTCAGTCGGAGCAAAAGTAAGTAAGTCGTTCGTTTCTGCAGTGTTTCATCACAACAGCGATGAAATAACAGTCTCCATTCGGTTCCAGTAAACGCACAAATTGGCTGGAACAGCAGAGCTGTTTGCGATTTTCCGCGTGGCACTGTCCCACACCACAGTTAATTCCCCGGGAAGCAAACCCATTTTACTTTTGTTTTCAACATCAATACAGTGGGGGCGGAAACAGCATTTTAACAAGCTGCAGCATTGGAGTTAAACAGCAGAAATGGCAGTGGCGGGATTCGAACCCGCGCCCCTTTCAAGGCTGGAACCTGGATCCAGCGTCTTAGACCGCTCGGCCACACTACCAGCCGACCGCACAGCCCCTTTTCTTGCATTTCCAATTGTGCCCCTGCATAACAACAGACGCAAAGTCACATGAAAAGGGTTCCATGATCCCTCTCCGACTCGCACAGCTGCTGGGATGTGCCCGGCTCCAATGTCAATTTCGCAGCAGATAATGATAGCCCATCAATCCAGACAAAAATCAATGGTAAGCTGAGTCTATCTTCTCAGACTCTTTTCAGCTACATATGTATCTGTGAGTGCGTGACAATATATGTTCGCTTATGATTTGGTCAAATAACCATGAGCTGCTTGACATTACTGCAATTTCGATTCTTGCTCTGCTAAATGATTTCACCCATTGCTCGAAAAAGGACGACTTTCACGTTTACACGGAACACGAAACACGCCGGACTACAGGGAAAATGCACAAAGCTGAGCAGGCCGTGTTCCAAATCATACCGTGCAGCATTTATTCAGTCACTGTGTCTGTTTTGCAGAATAAGGGTCCCAAAGAAAGTTCTCTACCCTAAAACCGGAAGTCGCATTACATTCCGAGAGCGACAGATCACATTGTGAGGACGCTCTGACCTCGGAGCCTGTTCGAGATGACACTTTCCGTGCCTTTTACCTTAAACGGGCAATTTGCTGCAGAGATGTTCACTCCTGGACATGAGCCACATGGATACCAAGTGAGTCGGAAACCTGTGCGGGAATCGACGAGAAGCGACTCAATACATTTTGCTAACTTCCATGGTGCTTCTTAGAAATGGAGTTTGTGTTCACCTCAATCTAAAAGGCAGTTTCTGAACATAGTAACAGAACTCAAAAGGTAATTACCTCACCCCACCGCCACTCCGGAAGAGGTGCTAACTGCCCTTGATTGCTTTTTGTTCTCGATGTGAAGAGCTCTCACGCCTGAGTCACCTTCACGTCTCTGTTTGCTGAGTGAATCAAAAAGAAGGAGTTTCACCAGAGCTTCAATTGCCACACTTCTACACTCGCCCTCTCCGTGAACATTTTCCTGCTCGTCAGTGATTTAAAGAAAATTAAATGGATGCGATGTCATTCTGTAGCCTCTCTGTCGATTCCTCCGTTACAGTTCCAACATGGCTTAGATCTCGGGGCGCACCTTAATACTAGCGACGCTATGACAGCACAGGTCCGGAGGTTCCTCTCAGAGTGTATGTTTGTTTCATTGCTGTTGCTGATTGAATGAGCCACTAACGTGCGAACTGCTCCAAAACATGATTCAGGACCTCCGGTGCCAACTCTCGCGCGTTGAATAACGACAGACAGCTTCCAAATGAAGCCTTTCAGAGACGACTTTGGGGTACGGTTGACAGACAGACAAGTTCAGGAATTCGTGGTGCGCTGTGACACCAGCGCATCAGCTTCTTCCCTGCCTTTGAACCGGGCCGCCTGCGCAAGGAATGCAAATGCGGTACTGCTTTTCGTGGAAGGATCAGAACGCGGCAACTACACTCTCAAACAGAATGGCATATGATCAGAACCAGGTTGGAGAAAAACTTTATAATGCTTTGCACAGTAATTAAACGGAGTTGCCTTGCATTTCACTACGAGAGCAGATTCGTTCAAGCAAATTCGAAGGCAGGTTTGCAGATGGGAAAGCAAGCAAGGAAGCTCCGTTCTTGTGCATGTGAAAGGCTGCACTTGAAAAACAAAGCAGTTTCTGCCCAGTTTCGAACTGGGGACCTTTCGCGTGTTAGGCGAACGTGATGACCACTACACTACAGAAACCAGCCGGCGCCGCCGTTATGCAGCTCAGTGGCATCCAGCACTGAAAGTTGAAGCAATTCTACGTTTCACCTTTCTGTTTCCAATAGCTTGTTGTTGTCCAGCGTAATTAACATCTTGAAAACGTTAAAAAAGCACGTGAAATTGATGACAAAATATAGACAAGGATGTCATCAATGTTTGGACCGTAGTGCGAGGTGGAATAAGCTGGGACGACTTTCCCCGCAGCATAACGGCTGCGATATGATCTTATGGAAGGGTTGTAAACTGAGTATTTATGTGTTTTATCCACATTGGGGTGAGTTGAAAAATCGAGAGCATCGGTTTAAGGTGAGTGGGCTGAAATTGACAAAGGACCTGAGGCACATTTCCCACACAGAAGGTTGTGCGTGTTTGGAATGAGCTCCCAGAGGAAGTGGAGGAGGCGACTACACTCAGAAAATTGCAAAGGTAATCGGATGAGTTTCTGGATAGGATGGGTTTAGCGGGATAGGGGCCAAATGCTGGGGAACGGGACTTGTTTAACTTTGGCTATGTGGTGAGCATGGACGAGATACACCGAAGTATCTGATTCCACGCGGTGTACCCCAATACCGTCGTGTTGCTTACACCGGCTTTAAAGGATTACTTTTTAGCAGAGCTTGCCGTCGCAGTCTGTGGCACAATCGTTTCGTCTGTTCGACTGCTCACGGGAAAGGTAGTATTGTGAAACACTGCAGAAACGAACGACTTCCTTACTTTTGATCCGACTGACCATACTCCGTGAAATTTTCCCAGACCCTCAGTTGAGGATTTCTGCTGCTGGAAGTTACCTCAGAAACCCTGTTAACTCGTAATGTACTGAGCGAATCGCAAAACAGTAAGCATTTAACACGGAACACAAACAAAACTGGCATGCCTAATGCATTTTCAGACACAGAGATGCATGAATGCTAAATGTGAGACAGTCCGAGGGCATGAGTCATAAAGTAATCTCACAACTAACAACAGGGCAATTCCAAACTACTCTTTCAAACATATTGCAGCCTTAGTGCACCAACACCTCCCAGACAATGCTGAAAAGAGAGAAAGAAAGAACATGATAAGAAGGGGCCATAAAAAGTGAATTTCACCAATCACAGTCTCGATGAGATTCCCTTTCCGTTCCGATGCCTCCAGGACAGAAATAAAGGAAATGGGAGAAATTCAATAACATGTGACATCGAAATTCATTGGATCAATTTTCCCATTGGCCAGAAAACCAAATAACGACGAGTCGAGTCACCACATTACGAGTTAACAGGGTTTCTGAGGTAACTTCCAGCAGCAAAAATCCTCAACTGAGGGTCTGGGAAAATTTCACGGAGTATGGTCAGTCGGAGCAAAAGTAAGTAAGTCGATCGTTTCTGCAGTGTTTCATCACAACAGCGATGAAATAACAGTCTCCATTCGGTTCCAGTAAACGCACAAATTGGCTGGAGCAGCAGAGCTGTTTGCGATTTTCCGCGTGGCACTGTCCCACACCACAGTTAATTCCCCGGGCAGCAAACCCATTTTACTTTTGCTTTCAACATCAACACAGTGGGGGCGGAAACAGCATTTTAACAAGCTGCAGCATTGGAGTTAAACAGCAGAAATGGCAGTGGCGGGATTCGAACCCGCGCCCATTTCAAGACTGGAACCTGGATCCAGCGCCTTAGACCGCTCGGCCACACTACCAGCCGACCGCGCAGCCCCTTTTCTTGCATTTCCAATTGTGCCCCTGCATAACAACAGACGCAAAGTCACATGAAAAGGGTTCCATGATCCCTCTCCGACTCGCACAGCTGCTGGGATGTGCCCGGCTACAATGTCAATTTCGCAGCAGATAATGATAGCCCATCAATCCAGACAAAAATCAATGGTAAGCTGAGTCTATCTTCTCAGACTCTTTTCAGCTACATATGTATCTGTGAGTGCGTGACAATATATGTTCGCTTATGATTTGGTCAAATAACCATGAGCTGCTTGACATTACTGCAATTTCGATTCTTGCTTTGCTAAATGATTTCACCCATTGCTCGAAACAGGACGACTTTCACGTTTACACGGAACATGAAACACACCGGACTACAGGGAAAATGCACAAAGCTGAGCAGGCCGTGTTCCAAATCATACCGTGCAGCATTTATTCAGTCACTGTGTCTGTTTTGCAGAATAAGGGTCCCAAAGAAAGTTCTCTACCCTAAAACCGGAGGTCGCATTACATTCCGAGAGCGACAGATCCCATTGTGAGGACGCTCTGACCTCGGAGCCTGTTCGAGATGACACTTTCCGTGCCTTTTACCTTAAACGGGCAATTTGCTGCAGAGATGTTCACTCCTGGACATGAGCCACATGGATACCAAGTGAGTCGGAAACCTGTGCGGGAATCGACGAGAAGCGACTCAATACATTTTGCTAACTTCCATGGTGCTTCTTAGAAATGGAGTTTCTGTTCACCTCAATCTAAAAGGCAGTTTCTGAACATAGTAACAGAACTCAAAAGGTAATTACCTCACCCCACCGCCACTCCGGAAGAGGTGCTAACTGCCCTTGATTGCTTTTTGTTCTCGATGTGAAGAGCTCTCACGCCTGAGTCACCTTCACGTCTCTGTTTGCTGAGTGAATCACAAAGAAGGAGTTTCACCAGAGCTTCAATTGCTACACTTCTCCACTCGCCCTCCCCGTGAACATTTTCCTGCTCGTCAGTGATTGAAAGAAAATTAAATGGATGCGATGTCATTCTGTAGCCTCTCTGTCGATTGCTCCGTTTCAGTTCCAACATGGCTTAGATCTCGGGGCGCACCTTAATACTAGCGACGCTATGACAGCACAGGTCCGGAGGTTCCTCTCAGAGTGTATGTTTGTTTCATTGCTGTTGCTGATTGAATGAGCCACTAACGTGCGAACTGCTCCAAAACATGATTCAGGACCTCCGGTGCCAACTCTCGCGCGTTGAATAACGACAGACAGCTTCCAAATGAAGCCTTTCAGAGACGACTTTGGGGTACGGTTGACAGACAGACAAGTTCAGGAATTCGTGGTGCGCTGCGACACCAGCGCATCAGCTTCTTCCCTGCCTTTGAACCGGGCCGCCTGCGCAAGGAATGCAAATGCGGTACTGCTTTTCGTGGAAGGATCAGAACGCGGCAACTACACTCTCAAACAGAATGGCATATGATCAGAACCAGGTTGGAGAAAAACTTTATAATGCTTTGCACAGTAATTAAACGGAGTTGCCTTGCATTTAACTACGAGAGCAGATTCGTTCAAGCAAATTCGAAGGCAGGTTTGCAGATGGGAAAGCAAGCAAGGAAGCTCCGTTCTTGTGCATGTGAAAGGCTGCACTTGAAAAACAAAGCAGTTTCTGCCCAGTTTCGAACTGGGGACCTTTCGCGTGTTAGGCGAACGTGATGACCACTACACTACAGAAACCAGCCGGCGCCGCCGTTATGCCGCTCAGTGGCATCCCGCACTGAAAGTTGAAGCAATTCTACGCTTCACCTTTCTGTTTCCAATAGCTTGTTGTTGTCCAGCGTAATTAACATCTTGAAAACGTTAAAAAAGCACGTGAAATTGATGACAAAATATAGACAAGGATGTCATCAATGTTTGGACCGTAGTGCGAGGTGGAATAAGCTGGGACGACTTTCCCCGCAGCATAACGGCTGCGACATGATCTTATGGAAGGGTTGTAAACTGAGTATTTATGTGTTTTATCCACATTGGGGTGAGTTGAAAAATCGAGAGCATCGGTTTAAGGTGAGTGGGCTGAAATTGACAAAGGACCTGAGGCACATTTCCCACACAGAAGGTTGTGCGTGTTTGGAATGAGCTCCCAGAGGAAGTGGAGGAGGCGACTACACTCAGAAAATTGCAAAGGTAATCGGATGAGTTTCTGGATAGGATGGGTTTAGCGGGATAGGGGCCAAATGCTGGGGAACGGGACTTGTTTAACTTTGGCTATGTGGTGAGCATGGACGAGATACACCGAAGTATCTGATTCCACGCGGTGTACCCCAATACCGTCGTGTTGCTTACACCGGCTTTAAAGGATTACTTTTTAGCAGAGCTTGCCGTCGCAGTCTGTGGCACAATCGTTTCGTCTGTTCGACTGCTCACGGGAAAGGTAGTATTGTGAAACACTGCAGAAACGAACGACTTCCTTACTTTTGATCCGACTGACCATACTCCGTGAAATTTTCCCAGACCCTCAGTTGAGGATTTCTGCTGCTGGAAGTTACCTCAGAAACCCTGTTAACTCGTAATGTACTGAGCGAATCGCAAAACAGTAAGCATTTAACACGGAACACAAACAAAACTGGCATGCCTAATGCATTTTCAGACACAGAGATGCATGAATGCTAAATGTGAGACAGTCCGAGGGCATGAGTCATAAAGTAATCTCACAACTAACAACAGGGCAATTCCAAACTACTCTTTCAAACATACTGCAGCCTTAGTGCACCAACACCTCCCAGACAATGCTGAAAAGAGAGAAAGAAAGAACATAATAAGAAGGGGCCATAAAAAGTGAATTTCACCAATCACAGTCTCGATGAGATTCCCTTTCCGTTCCGATGCCTCCAGGACGGAAATAAAGGAAATGGGAGAAATTCAATAACATGTGACATCGAAATTCATTGGATCGATTTTCCCATTGGCCAGAAAACCAAATAACGACGAGTCGAGTCACCACATTACGAGTTAACAGGGTTTCTGAGGTAACTTCCAGCAGCAAAAATCCTCAACTGAGGGTCTGGGAAAATTTCACGGAGTATGGTCAGTCGGAGCAAAAGTAAGTAAGTCGATCGTTTCTGCAGTGTTTCATCACAACAGCGATGAAATAACAGTCTCCATTCGGTTCCAGTAAACGCACAAATTGGCTGGAACAGCAGAGCTGTTTGCGATTTTCCGCGTGGCACTGTCCCACACCACAGTTAATTCCCCGGGAAGCAAACCCATTTTACTTTTGTTTTCAACATCAATACAGTGGGGGCGGAAACAGCATTTTAACAAGCTGCAGCATTGGAGTTAAACAGCAGAAATGGCAGTGGCGGGATTCGAACCCGCGCCCCTTTCAAGACTGGAACCTGGATCCAGCGCCTTAGACCGCTCGGCCACACTACCAGCCGACCGCGCAGCGCCTTTTCTTGCATTTCCAATTGTGCCCCTGCATAACAACAGACGCAAAGTCACATGAAAAGGGTTCCATGATCCCTCTCCGACTCGCACAGCTGCTGGGATGTGCCCGGCTACAATGTCAATTTCGCAGCAGATAATGATAGCCCATCAATCCAGACAAAAATCAATGGTAAGCTGAGTCTGTCTTCTCAGACTCTTTTCAGCTACATATGTATCTGTGAGTGCGTGACAATATATGTTCGCTTATGATTTGGTCAAATAACCATGAGCTGCTTGACATTACTGCAATTTCGATTCTTGCTTTGCTCAATGATTTCACCCATTGCTCGAAACAGGACGACTTTCACGTTTACACGGAACACGAAACACGCCGGACTACAGGGAAAATGCACAAAGCTGAGCAGGCCGTGTTCCAAATCATACCGTGCAGCATTTATTCAGTCACTGTGTCTGTTTTGCAGAATAAGGGTCCCAAAGAAAGTTCTCTACCCTAAAACCGGAAGTCGCATTACATTCCGAGAGCGACAGATCCCATTGTGAGGATGCTCTGCCCTCGGAGCCTGTTCGAGATGACACTTTCCGTGCCTTTTACCTTAAACGGGCAATTTGCTGCAGAGATGTTCACTCCTGGACACGAGCCACATGGATACCAAGTGAGTCGGAAACCTGTGCGGGAATCGACGAGAAGCGACTCAATACATTTTGCTAACTTCCATGGTGCTTATTAGAAATGGAGTTTCTGTTCACCTCAATCTAAAAGGCAGTTTCTGAACATAGTAACAGAACTCAAAAGGTAATTACCTCACCCCACCGCCACTCCGGAAGAGGTGCTAACTGCCCTTGATTGCTTTTTGTTCTCGATGTGAAGAGCTCTCACGCCTGAGTCACCTTCACGTCTCTGTTTGCTGAGTGAATCACAAAGAAGGAGTTTCACCAGAGCTTCAATTGCCACACTTCTCCACTCGCCCTCCCCGTGAACATTTTCCTGCTCGTCAGTGATTGAAAGAAAATTAAATGGATGCGATGTCATTCTGTAGCCTCTCTGTCGATTCCTCCGTTTCAGTTCCAACATGGCTTCGATCTCGGGGCGCACCTTAATACTAGCGACGCTATGACAGCACAGGTCCGGAGGTTCCTCTCAGAGTGTATGTTTGTTTCATTGCTGTTGCTGATTGAATGAGCCACTAACGTGCGAACTGCTCCAAAACATGATTCAGGACCTCCGGTGCCAACTCTCGCGCGTTGAATAACGACAGACAGCTTCCAAATGAAGCCTTTCAGAGACGACTTTGGGGTACGTTTGACAGACAGACAAGTTCAGGAATTCGTGGTGCGCTGTGACACCAGCGCATCAGCTTCTTCCCTGCCTTTGAACCGGGCCGCCTGCGCAAGGAATGCAAATGCGGTACTGCTTTTCGTGGAAGGATCAGAACGCGGCAACTACACTCTCAAACAGAATGGCATATGATCAGAACCAGGATGGAGAAAAACTTTATAATGCTTTGCACAGTAATTAAACGGAGTTGCCTTGCATTTCACTACGAGAGCAGATTCGTTCAAGCAAATTCGAAGGCAGGTTTGCAGATGGGAAAGCAAGCAAGGAAGCTCCGTTCTTGTGCATGTGAAAGGCTGCACTTGAAAAACAAAGCAGTTTCTGCCCAGTTTCGAACTGGGGACCTTTCGCGTGTTAGGCGAACGTGATGACCACTACACTACAGAAACCAGCCGGCGCCGCCGTTATGCAGCTCAGTGGCATCCAGCACTGAAAGTTGAAGCAATTCTACGTTTCACCTTTCTGTTTGCAATAGCTTGTTGTTGTCCAGCGTAATTAACATCTTGAAAACGTTAAAAAAGCACGTGAAATTGATGACAAAATATAGACAAGGATGTCGTCAATGTTTGGACCGTAGGGCGAGGTGGAATAAGCTGGGACGACTTTCCCCGCAGCATAACGGCTGCGACATGATCTTATGGAAGGGTTGTAAACTGAGTATTTATGTGTTTTATCCACATTGGGGTGAGTTGAAAAATCGAGAGCATCGGTTTAAGGTGAGTGGGCTGAAATTGACAAAGGACCTGAGGCACATTTCCCACACAGAAGGTTGTGCGTGTTTGGAATGAGCTCCCAGAGGAAGTGGAGGAGGCGATTACACTCAGAAAATTGCAAAGGTAATCGGATGAGTTTCTGGATAGGATGGGTTTAGCGGGATAGGGGCCAAATGCTGGGGAACGGGACTTGTTTAACTTTGGCTATGTGGTGAGCATGGACGAGATACACCGAAGTATCTGATTCCACGCGGTGTACCCCAATACCGTCGTGTTGCTTACACCGGCTTTAAAGGATTACTTTTTAGCAGAGCTTGCCGTCGCAGTCTGTGGCACAATCGTTTCGTCTGTTCGACTGCTCACGGGAAAGGTAGTATTGTGAAACACTGCAGAAACGAACGACTTCCTTACTTTTGATCCGACTGACCATACTCCGTGAAATTTTCCCAGACCCTCAGTTGAGGATTTCTGCTGCTGGAAGTTACCTCAGAAACCCTGTTAACTCGTAATGTACTGAGCGAATCGCAAAACAGTAAGCATTTAACACGGAACACAAACAAAACTGGCATGCCTAATGCATTTTCAGACACAGAGATGCATGAATGCTAAATGTGAGACAGTCCGAGGGCATGAGTCATGAAGTAATCTCACAACTAACAACAGGGCAATTCCAAACTACTCTTTCAAACATACTGCAGCCTTAGTGCACCAACACCTCCCAGACAATGCTGAAAAGAGAGAAAGAAAGAACATAATAAGAAGGGGCCATAAAAAGTGAATTTCACCAATCACAGTCTCGATGAGATTCCCTTTCCGTTCCGATGCCTCCAGGACGGAAATAAAGGAAATGGGAGAAATTCAATAACATGTGACATCGAAATTCATTGGATCGATTTTCCCATTGGCCAGAAAACCAAATAACGACGAGTCGAGTCACCACATTACGAGTTAACAGGGTTTCTGAGGTAACTTCCAGCAGCAAAAATCCTCAACTGTGGGTCTGGGAAAATTTCACGGAGTATGGTCAGTCGGAGCAAAAGTAAGTAAGTCGTTCGTTTCTGCAGTGTTTCATCACAACAGCGATGAAATAACATTCTCCATTCGGTTCCAGTAAACGCACAAATTGCCTGGAACAGCAGAGCTGTTTGCGATTTTCCGCGTGGCACTGTCCCACACCACAGTTAATTCCCCGGGAAGCAAACCCATTTTACTTTTGTTTTCAACATCAATACAGTGGGGGCGGAAACAGCATTTTAACAAGCTGCAGCATTGGAGTTAAACAGCATAACGGCAGTGGCGGGATTCGAACCCGCGCCCCTTTCAAGGCTGGAACCTGGATTCAGCGCCTTAGACCGCTCGGCCACACTACCAGCCGACCGCACAGCCCCTTTTCTTGCATTTCCAATTGTGCCCCTGCATAACAACAGACGCAAAGTCACATGAAAAGGGTTCCATGATCCCTCTCCGACTCGCACAGCTGCTGGGATGTGCCCGGCTACAATGTCAATTTCGCAGCAGATAATGATAGCCCATCAATCCAGACAAAAATCAATGGTAAGCTGAGTCTATCTTCTCAGACTCTTTTCAGCTACATATGTATCTGTGAGTGCGTGACAATATATGTTCGCTTATGATTTGGTCAAATAACCATGAGCTGCTTGACATTACTGCAATTTCGATTCTTGCTTTGCTAAATGATTTCACCCATTGCTCGAAACAGGACGACTTTCACGTTTACACGGAACACGAAACACGCCGGACTACAGGGAAAATGCACAAAGCTGAGCAGGCCGTGTTCCAAATCATACCGTGCAGCATTTATTCAGTCACTGTGTCTGTTTTGCAGAATAAGGGTCCCAAAGAAAGTTCTCTACCCTAAAACCGGAAGTCGCATTACATTCCGAGAGCGACAGATCACATTGTGAGGATGCTCTGACCTCGGAGCCTGTTCGAGATGACGCTTGCCGTGCCTTTTACCTTAAACGGGCAATTTGCTGCAGAGATGTTCACTCCTGGACATGAGCCACATGGATACCAAGTGAGTCGGAAACCTGTGCGGGAATCGACGAGAAGCGACTCAATACATTTTGCTAACTTCCATGGTGCTTATTAGAAATGGAGTTTCTGTTCACCTCAATCTAAAAGGCAGTTTCTGAACATAGTAACAGAACTCAAAAGGTAATTACCTCACCCCACCGCCACTCCGGAAGAGGTGCTAACTGCCCTTGATTGCTTTTTGTTCTCGATGTGAAGAGCTCTCACGCCTGAGTCACCTTCACGTCTCTGTTTGCTGAGTGAATCACAAAGAAGGAGTTTCACCAGAGCTTCAATTGCCACACTTCTCCACTCGCCCTCTCCGTGAACATTTTCCTGCTCTAGAGTGATTTAAAGAAAATTAAATGGATGCGATGTCATTCTGTAGCCTCTCTGTCGATTGCTCCGTTACAGTTCCAACATGGCTTAGATCTCGGGGCGCACCTTAATACTAGCGACGCTATGACAGCACAGGTCCGGAGGTTCCTCTCAGAGTGTATGTTTTTTTTTTCATTGCTGTTGCTGATTGAATGAGCCACTAACGTGCGAACTGCTCCAAAACATGATTCAGGACCTCCGGTGCCAACTCTCGCGCGTTGAATAACGACAGACAGCTTCCAAATGAAGCCTTTCAGAGACGACTTTGGGGTACGTTTGACAGACAGACAAGTTCAGGAATTCGTGGTGCGCTGTGACACCAGCGCATCAGCTTCTTCCCTGCCTTTGAACCGGGCCGCCTGCGCAAGGAATGCAAATGCGGTACTGCTTTTCGTGGAAGGATCAGAACGCGGCAACTACACTCTCAAACAGAATGGCATATGATCAGAACCAGGTTGGAGAAAAACTTTATAACGCTTTGCACAGTAATTAAATGGAGTTGCCTTGCATTTCACTACGAGAGCAGATTCGTTCAAGCAAATTCGAAGGCAGGTTTGCAGATGGGAAAGCAAGCAAGGAAGCTCCGTTCTTGTGCATGTGAAAGGCTGCACTTGAAAAAGAAAGCAGTTTTTGCCCAGTTTCGAACTGGGGACTTTTCGCGTATTCGGCGAACGTGACGACCACTACACTACAGAAACCAGACGAGGCTACCGTACTGCAGCTCAGTGGCATCCAGCACTGAAAGTTGAAGCAATTCTACGTTTCACCTTTCTGTTTCCAATAGCCTGTTATTGTCCAGCGAAATTAACATCTTGAAAACGTAAAAAAAACCACGTGAAATTGATGACAAAATATAGACAAGGATGTCGTCAATGTTTGGAACGTAGGGCGAGGTGGAATAAGCTGGGACGACTTTCCCCGCAGCATAACGGCTGCGACATGATCTTATGGAAGGGTTGTAAACTGAGTATTTATGTGTTTTACACAAGTTGGGGTGAGTTGAAAAATCGAGAGCATCGGTTTAAGGTGAGTGGGCTGAAATTGACAAAGGACCTGAGGCACATTTCCCACACAGAAGGTTGTGCGTGTTTGGAATGAGCTACCAGAGGAAGTGGAGGAGGCGATTACACTCAGAAAATTGCAAAGGTAATCGGATGAGTTTCTGGATAGGATGGGTTTAGCGGGATCGGGGCCAAATGCTGGGGAACGGGACTTGTTTAACTTTGGCTAGGTGGTGAGCATGGACGAGATACACCGAAGTATCTGATTCCACGCGGTGTACCCCAATACCGTCGTGTTGCTTACACCGGCTTTAAAGGATTACTTTTTAGCAGAGCTTGCCGTCGCTGCCTGTGGCACAATCGTTTCGTCTGTTCGACTGCTCACGGGAAAGGTAGTATTGTGAAACACTGCAGAAACGAACGACTTCCTTACTTTTGCTCCGACTGACCATACTCCGTGAAATTTTCCCAGACCTTTAGTTGAGGATTTCTGCTGCTGGAAGTTACCTCAGAAACCCTGTTAACTCGTAATGTACTGAGCGAATCGCAAAACAGTAAGCATTTAACACGGAACACAAACAAAACTGGCATGCCTAATGCATTTTCAGACACAGAGATGCATGAATGCTAAATGTGAGACAGTCCGAGGGCATGAGTCATAAAGTAATCTCACAACTAACAACAGTGCAATTCCAAACTACTCTTTCAAATATACTGCAGCCATAGTGCACCAACACTTCCCAGACAATGCTGAAAAGAGAGAAAGAAAGAACATAATAAGAAGGGGCCATAAAAAGTGAAGTTCACCAATCACAGTCTCGATGAGATTCCCTTTCCGTTCCGATGCCTCCAGGACGGAAATAAAGGAAATGGGAGAAATTCAATAACTTGTGACATCGAAATTCATTGGATCGATTTTCCCATTGGCCAGAAAACCAAATAACGACGAGCCGAGTCACCACATTACGAGTTAACAGGGTTTCTGAGGTAACTTCCAGCAGCAAAAATCCTCAACTGTGGGTCCGGGGAAATTTCGCGGAGTATGGTCAGTCGGAGCAAAAGTAAGGAAGTCGTTCGTTTCTGCAGTGTTTCATCACAACAGCGATGAAATAACAGTCTCCATTCGGTTCCAGAAAACGGTCAAATTGCCTGGAACAGCAGAGCTGTTTGCGATTTTCCGCGTGGCACTGTCCCACACCACAGTTATTTCCCCGGGAAGCAAACCCATTTTACTTTTGTTTTCAACATCAATACAGTGGGGGCGGAAACAGCATTTTAACAAGCTGCAGCATTGGAGTTAAACAGCAGAAATGGCAGTGGCGGGATTCGAACCCGCGCCCCTTTCAAGACTGGAACCTGGATCCAGCATCTTAGACCGCTCGGTCACACTACCATCCGACGTCACAGCCCCTTTTGTTGCATTTCCAATTGTGCCCCTGCATAACAACAGACGCAAAGTCACATGAAAAGGGTTCCATGATCCCTCTCCGACTCGCACAGCTGCTGGGATGTGCCCGGCTGCAATGTCAATGTCGCAGCCCATCAATCCAGACAAAAATCAATTTTAAGCTGAGTCTATCTTCTCGGACTCTTTTCAGCTACAAATGTATCTGTGAGTGCGTGACAATATATGTTCGCTTATGATTTGGTCAAATAACCATGAGCTGCTTGACATTACTGCAATTTCGATTCTTGCTTTGCTAAATGATTTCACCCATTGCTCGAAAAAGGACGACTTACACGTTTACACGGAACACGAAACACGCCGGACTACAGGGAAAATGCACAAAGCTGAGCAGGCCGTGTTCCACATCATACCGTGCAGCATTTATTCAGTCACCGTGTCTGTTTTGCAGAATTAGGGTCCCAAAGAAAGTTCTCTACCCTAAAACCGGAGGTCGCATTACAGTCCGAGAGCGACAGATCACATTGAGAGGATGCTCTGACCTCGGAGCCAGTTCGAGATGACACTTTCCGTGCCTTTTACCTGTGTGTCAGGATGTCCAAGGATGTCCAAGACTGTAGGGAGGCTGTGGAGAAGGTAGCACTGACAGGGACTACTTACGGACACAGAGATGGGCTCAAGTGCGTATACTTCAATGCAAGGAGTATCAGAAATAAGGTGGGTGAACTTAAGGCATGGATCGGTACCTGGGACTACGATGTTGTAGCCATCACGGAAACATGGATAGATGAGGGACAGGAATGGCTGTTGGAGGTTCCTGGTTACAGATGTTTCAGTAAGATTAGGGAGGGTGGTAAAAAAGGAGGGGGGGTGGCATTGCTAATTAGAAATGGTATAACGGCTGCAGAAAGGAAGTTTGAGGGAGATCTGCCTCTGGAGGTAGTATGGGCTGAAGTCAGAAATAGGAAAGGTGCAGTCACCTTGTTGGGTGTTTATTATAGGCCCCCCAATAGCAGCAGAGATGTGGAGAAACAGATTGGGAAACAGATTTTGGAAAGGTGCAGAAGCCACAGGGTCGTAGTCATGGGCGACTTCAACTTCCCAAATATTGATTGGAAGCTCTTTAGATCAAGTAGATTGGATGGGGCGGTGTTTGTGCAGTGTGTCCAGGAAGCTTTTCTAACGCAGTATGTAGATTGTCCAACCAGAGGGGAGGCCATATTGGATTTGGTACTCGGTAACGAACCGGGACAAGTGGTGGGCTTGTTAGTGGGTGAACATTTTGGTGATGGCGACCACAATTCTGTCACTTTCACCTTGGTTATGGAGAGGGATAGTGCACACAACAAGGAAGTTTTTACAATTGGGGGAAGGGAAATTACGATGCTGTAAGACAGGATTTGAGGAGCATACGTTGGGAGCATAGGCTGTCAGGGAAGGATGTGGTGGAAATGTGGGACTTTTTCAAGGAGCAGATACGACGTGTCCTTGATATGTATGTACCGATCAGGCAGGAAAGAAATGGTCGTGTGAGGGAGCCTTGGTTGACGAGGGAGGTTGAATGTCTAGTAAAGAGGAAGAAGGAGGCTTACATAAGGTTGAGGAAACAAGGTTCAGACAGAGCAGTGGAGGGATACAGGATAGCCAGAAGGGACCTGAAGAAAGGGATTAGGAGAGCTAAGAGAGGGCATGAAAAATCCCTGGCGGATAGGATCAAGGATAACCCCAAGGCATTCTATGCGTATGTGAGAAACCTGAGAATGACGAGAACGAGGGTAGGTCCGATCAAGGACAGTGGTGGGAGACTGTGTATTGAGTCGGAAGAGATAGGAGAGGTCTTGAACAAGTACTTCTCTTCAGTATTTACGAACGAGAGGGACTGTATTGTTGAAGAGGAGAGTGTGAAACGGACTGATAAGCTAGAAGAGATATCTGTTAGGAAGGAAGATGTGTTGGACATTTTGAACAACTTGAGGATAGACAAGTCCCCCGGGCCTGACGGGATATATCCTAGGATTATGTGGGAAGCAAGAGAGGAAATTGCAGTACCGTTGGCAATGATCTTCTCGTCTTCACTGGCAACGGGGGTGGTACCAGGGGACTGGAGAGTAGCGAATGTTGTGCCCCTGTTCAAAAAAGGGAATAGGGATAACCCCGGGAATTACAGGCCAGTTAGTCTTACTTCTGTGGTAGGCAAAGTAATGGAAAGGGTACTGAGGGATAGGATTTACGAGTATCTGGAACGGCACTGCTTGATTAGGGACAGCCAGCACGGATTTGTGAAGGGTAGGTCTTGCCTTACAAGTCTTATTGAATTCTTCGAGGAGGTGACCAAGCATGTGGATGAGGGTAGAGCAGTGGATGTAGTGTACATGGATTTTAGTAAGGCATTTGATAAGGTTCCCCATGGTAGGCTTATGCGGAAAGTCAGGAGGCATGGGATAGAGGGAAATTTGGCCAATTGGATAGAAAACTGGCTAACCGGTCGAAGTCAGAGAGTGGTAGTAGATGGTAAATATTCAGCATGGAGTCCAGTTACAAGTGGAGTTCCGCAGGGATCAGTTCTGGGTCCTCTGCTGTTTGTAATTTTTATTAATGACTTAGATGAGGGAGTCGAAGGGTGGGTCAGTAAATTTGCAGATGATACAAAGATAGGTGGAGTTGTGGACAGTGAGGAGGGCTGTTGTCGGCTGCAGAGGGACTTAGATATGATGCAGAGCTGGGCTGAGGAGTGGCAGATGGAGTTCAACCCTGCCAAGTGTGAAGTTGTCCATTTTGGAAGAACAAATAAGAATGCGGAATACAGGGTTAATGGTAGGGTTCTTGGTCAGGTGGAGGAACAGAGGGATCTTGGGGTCTATGTACATAGATCTTTGAAGGTTGCCACTCAGGTGGATAGAGTTTGTAAGAAGGCCTATGGAGTATTATCGTTCATTAGCAGAGGGATTGAATTCAAGAGTCGTGAGGTGATGTTGCAGCTGTACAGGACTTTGGTTAGGCCACATTTGGAGTACTGTGTGCAGTTCTGGTCGCCTCACTTTAGGAAAGATGTGGAAGCTTTGGAGAGGGTGCAGAGAAGATTTACCAGGATGTTGCCTGGAATGGAGAGTAGGTCATACGAGGATAGGTTGAGAGTTCTCGGCCTTTTCTCGTTGGAACGGCGAAGGATGAGGGGTGACTTGATAGAGGTTTATAAGATGATCAGAGGAATAGATAGAGTAGACAGTCAGAAACTTTTTCCCCGGGTACAACAGAGTGTTACAAGGGGACATAAATTTAAGGTGAAGGGTGGAAGGTATAGGGGAGATGTCAGGGGTGGGTTCTTCACCCAGAGAGTGGTGGGGGCATGGAATGCGCTGCCCGTGGGAGTGGTAGAGTCAGATTCATTGGCGACCTTTAAGCGGCATTTGGATAGGTACATGGATGGGTGCTTAATCTAGGATAGAAGTTCGGCACAACATCGTGGGCCGAAGGGCCTGTTCTGTGCTGTATTGTTCTATGTTCTATGTTCTATGTTCTAACCGTGCAATTTGCTGCAGAGATGTTCACTCCTGGACATGAGCCACATGGATACCAAGTGAGTCGGAAACCTGTGCGGGAATCGACGAGAAGCGACTCAATACATTTTGCTAACTTCCATGGTGCTTATTAGAAATGGAGTTTCTGTTCACCTCAATCTAAAAGGCAGTTTCTGAACATAGTAACAGAACTCAAAAGGTAATTACCTCACCCCACCGCCACTCCGGAAGAGGTGCTAACTGCCCTTGATTGCTTTTTGTTCTCGATGTGAAGAGCTCTCACGCCTGAGTCACCTTCACGTCTCTGTTTGCTGAGTGAATCACAAAGAAGGAGTTTCACCAGAGCTTCAATTGCCACACTTCTCCACTCGCCCTCTCCGTGAACATTTTCCTGCTCTAGAGTGATTTAAAGAAAATTAAATGGATGCGATGTCATTCTGTAGCCTCTCTGTCGATTGCTCCGTTACAGTTCCAACATGGCTTAGATCTCGGGGCGCACCTTAATACTAGCGACGCTATGACAGCACCGGTCCGGAGGTTCCTCTCAGAGTGTATGTTTTTTTTTTCATTGCTGTTGCTGATTGAATGAGCCACTAACGTGCGAACTGCTCCAAAACATGATTCAGGACCTCCGGTGCCAACTCTCGCGCGTTGAATAACGACAGACAGCTTCCAAATGAAGCCTTTCAGAGACGACTTTGGGGTACGTTTGACAGACAGACAAGTTCAGGAATTCGTGGTGCGCTGTGACACCAGCGCATCAGCTTCTTCCCTGCCTTTGAACCGGGCCGCCTGCGCAAGGAATGCAAATGCGGTACTGCTTTTCGTGGAAGGATCAGAACGCGGCAACTACACTCTCAAACAGAATGGCATATGATCAGAACCAGGTTGGAGAAAAACTTTATAACGCTTTGCACAGTAATTAAATGGAGTTGCCTTGCATTTCACTACGAGAGCAGATTCGTTCAAGCAAATTCGAAGGCAGGTTTGCAGATGGGAAAGCAAGCAAGGAAGCTCCGTTCTTGTGCATGTGAAAGGCTGCACTTGAAAAAGAAAGCAGTTTTTGCCCAGTTTCGAACTGGGGACTTTTCGCGTATTCGGCGAACGTGACGACCACTACACTACAGAAACCAGACGAGGCTACCGTACTGCAGCTCAGTGGCATCCAGCACTGAAAGTTGAAGCAATTCTACGTTTCACCTTTCTGTTTCCAATAGCCTGTTATTGTCCAGCGAAATTAACATCTTGAAAACGTAAAAAAAACCACGTGAAATTGATGACAAAATATAGACAAGGATGTCGTCAATGTTTGGAACGTAGGGCGAGGTGGAATAAGCTGGGACGACTTTCCCCGCAGCATAACGGCTGCGACATGATCTTATGGAAGGGTTGTAAACTGAGTATTTATGTGTTTTACACAAGTTGGGGTGAGTTGAAAAATCGAGAGCATCGGTTTAAGATGAGTGGGCTGAAATTGACAAAGGACCTGAGGCACATTTCCCACACAGAAGGTTGTGCGTGTTTGGAATGAGCTACCAGAGGAAGTGGAGGAGGCGATTACACTCAGAAAATTGCAAAGGTAATCGGATGAGTTTCTGGATAGGATGGGTTTAGCGGGATCGGGGCCAAATGCTGGGGAACGGGACTTGTTTAACTTTGGCTAGGTGGTGAGCATGGACGAGATACACCGAAGTATCTGATTCCACGCGGTGTACCCCAATACCGTCGTGTTGCTTACACCGGCTTTAAAGGATTACTTTTTAGCAGAGCTTGCCGTCGCTGCCTGTGGCACAATCGTTTCGTCTGTTCGACTGCTCACGGGAAAGGTAGTATTGTGAAACACTGCAGAAACGAACGACTTCCTTACTTTTGCTCCGACTGACCATACTCCGTGAAATTTTCCCAGACCCTTAGTTGAGGATTTCTGCTGCTGGAAGTTACCTCAGAAACCCTGTTAACTCGTAATGTACTGAGCGAATCGCAAAACAGTAAGCATTTAACACGGAACACAAACAAAACTGGCATGCCTAATGCATTTTCAGACACAGAGATGCATGAATGCTAAATGTGAGACAGTCCGAGGGCATGAGTCATAAAGTAATCTCACAACTAACAACAGTGCAATTCCAAACTACTCTTTCAAATATACTGCAGCCATAGTGCACCAACACTTCCCAGACAATGCTGAAAAGAGAGAAAGAAAGAACATAATAAGAAGGGGCCATAAAAAGTGAAGTTCACCAATCACAGTCTCGATGAGATTCCCTTTCCGTTCCGATGCCTCCAGGACGGAAATAAAGGAAATGGGAGAAATTCAATAACTTGTGACATCGAAATTCATTGGATCGATTTTCCCATTGGCCAGAAAACCAAATAACGACGAGCCGAGTCACCACATTACGAGTTAACAGGGTTTCTGAGGTAACTTCCAGCAGCAAAAATCCTCAACTGTGGGTCCGGGGAAATTTCGCGGAGTATGGTCAGTCGGAGCAAAAGTAAGGAAGTCGTTCGTTTCTGCAGTGTTTCATCACAACAGCGATGAAATAACAGTCTCCATTCGGTTCCAGAAAACGGTCAAATTGCCTGGAACAGCAGAGCTGTTTGCGATTTTCCGCGTGGCACTGTCCCACACCACAGTTAATTCCCCGGGAAGCAAACCCATTTTACTTTTGTTTTCAACATCAATACAGTGGGGGCGGAAACAGCATTTTAACAAGCTGCAGCATTGGAGTTAAACAGCAGAAATGGCAGTGGCGGGATTCGAACCCGCGCCCCTTTCAAGACTGGAACCTGGATCCAGCATCTTAGACCGCTCGGTCACACTACCATCCGACGGCACAACCCCTTTTGTTGCATTTCCAATTGTGCACCTGCATAACAACAGACGCAAAGTCACATGAAAAGGGTTCCATGATCCCTCTCCGACTCGCACAGCTGCTGGGATGTGCCCGGCTGCAATGTCAATGTCGCAGCCCATCAATCCAGACAAAAATCAATTTTAAGCTGAGTCTATCTTCTCGGACTCTTTTCAGCTACAAATGTATCTGTGAGTGCGTGACAATATATGTTCGCTTATGATTTGGTCAAATAACCATGAGCTGCTTGACATTACTGCAATTTCGATTCTTGCTCTGCTAAATGATTTCACCCATTGCTCGAAACAGGACGACTTTCACGTTTACACGGAACACGAAACACGCCGGACTACAGGGAAAATGCACAAAGCTGAGCAGGCCGTGTTCCACATCATACCGTGCAGCATTTATTCAGTCACTGTGTCTGTTTTGCAGAATAAGGGTCCCAAAGAAAGTTCTCTACCCTAAAACCGGAAGTCGCATTACATTCCGAGAGCGACAGATCCCATTGTGAGGATGCTCTGCCCTCGGAGCCTGTTCGAGATGACACTTTCCGTGCCTTTTACCTTAAACGGGCAATTTGCTGCAGAGATGTTCACTCCTGGACATGAGCCACATGGATACCAAGTGAGTCGGAAACCTGTGCGGGAATCGACGAGAAGCGACTCAATACATTTTGCTAACTTCCATGGTGCTTCTTAGAAATGGAGTTTCTGTTCACCTCAATCTAAAAGGCAGTTTCTGAACATAGTAACAGAACTCAAAAGGTAATTACCTCACCCCACCGCCACTCCGGAAGAGGTGCTAACTGCCCTTGATTGCTTTATGTTCTCGATGTGAAGAGCTCTCACGCCTGAGTCACCTTCACGTCTCTGTTTGCTGAGTGAATCACAAAGAAGGAGTTTCACCAGAGCTTCAATTGCCACACTTCTCCACTCGCCCTCTCCGTGAACATTTTCCGGCTCTCGAGTGATTTAAAGAAAATTAAATGGATGCGATGTCATTCTGTAGCCTCTCTGTCGATTGCTCCGTTACAGTTCCAACATGGCTTAGATCTCGGGGCGCACCTTAATACTAGCGACGCTATGACAGCACAGGTCCGGAGGTTCCTCTCAGAGTGTATGTTTTTTTTTCATTGCTGTTGCTGATTGAATGAGCCACTAACGTGCGAACTGCTCCAAAACATGATTCAGGACCTCCGGTGCCAACTCTCGCGCGTTGAATAACGACAGACAGCTTCCAAATGAAGCCTTTCAGAGACGACTTTGGGGTACGTTTGACAGACAGACAAGTTCAGGAATTCGTGGTGCGCTGTGACACCAGCGCATCAGCTTCTTCCCTGCCTTTGAACCGGGCCGCCTGCGCAAGGAATGCAAATGCGGTACTGCTTTTCGTGGAAGGATCAGAACGCGGCAACTACACTCTCAAACAGAATGGCATATGATCAGAACCAGGTTGGAGAAAAACTTTATAACGCTTTGCACAGTAATTAAATGGAGTTGCCTTGCATTTCACTACGAGAGCAGATTCGTTCAAGCAAATTCGAAGGCAGGTTTGCAGATGGGAAAGCAAGCAAGGAAGCTCCGTTCTTGTGCATGTGAAAGGCTGCACTTGAAAAAGAAAGCAGTTTTTGCCCAGTTTCGAACTGGGGACCTTTCGCGTGTTAGGCCAACGTGATGACCACTACACTACAGAAACCAGCCGAGGCTACCGTACTGCAGCTCAGTGGCATCCAGCACTGAAAGTTGAAGCAATTCTACGTTTCACCTTTCTGTTTCCAATAGCCTGTTATTGTCCAGCGAAATTAACATCTTGAAAACGTAAAAAAAAACCACGTGAAATTGATGACAAAATATAGACAAGGATGTCGTCAATGTTTGGAACGTAGGGCGAGGTGGAATAAGCTGGGACGACTTTCCCCGCAGCATAACGGTTGCGACATGATCGAATGGAAGGGTTGTAAACTGAGTATTTATGTGTTTTTCCCAAGTTGGGGTGAGTTGAAAAATCGAGAGCATCGGTTTAAGGTGAGTGGGCTGAAATTGACAAAGGACCTGAGGCACATTTCCCACACAGAAGGTTGTGCGTGTTTGGAATGAGCTACCAGAGGAAGTGGAGGAGGCGATTACACTCAGAAAATTGCAAAGGTAATCGGATGAGTTTCTGGATAGGATGGGTTTAGCGGGATCGGGGCCAAATGCTGGGGAACGGGACTTGTTTAACTTTGGCTATGTGGTGAGCATGGACGAGATACACCGAAGTATCTGATTCCACGCGGTGTACCCCAATACCGTCGTGTTGCTTACACCGGCTTTAAAGGATTACTTTTTAGCAGAGCTTGCCGTCGCTGTCTGTGGCACAATCGTTTCGTCTGTTCGACTGCTCACGGGAAAGGTAGTATTGTGAAACACTGCAGAAACGAACGACTTCCTTACTTTTGCTCCGACTGACCATACTCCGTGAAATTTTCCCAGACCCTCAGTTGAGGATTTCTGCTGCTGGAAGTTACCTCAGAAACCCTGTTAACTCGTAATGTACTGAGCGTATCGCAAAAAAAAAGCATTTAACACGGAACACAAACAAAACTGGCATGCCTAATGCATTTTCAGACACAGAGATGCATGAATGCTAAATGTGAGACAGTCCGAGGGCATGAGTCATAAAGTAATCTCACAACTAACAACAGTGCAATTCCAAACTACTCTTTCAAACATACTGCAGCCATAGTGCACCAACACTTTCCAGACAATGCTGAAAAGAGAGAAAGAAAGAACATAATAAGAAGGGGCCATAAAAAGTGAAGTTCACCAATCACAGTCTCGATGAGATTCCCTTTCCGTTCCGATGCCTCCAGGACGGAAATAAAGGAAATGGGAGAAATTCAAGAACATGTGACATCGAAATTCATTGGATCGATTTTCCCATTGGCCAGAAAACCAAATAACGACGAGCCGAGTCACCACATTAGGAGTTAACAGGGTTTCTGAGGTAACTTCCAGCAGCAAAAATCCTCAACTGTGGGTCCGGGGAAATTTCGCGGAGTATGGTCAGTCGGAGCAAAAGTAAGGAAGTCGTTCGTTTCTGCAGTGTTTCATCACAACAGCGATGAAATAACAGTCTCCATTCGGTTCCAGAAAACGGTCAAATTGCCTGGAAAAGCAGAGCTGTTTGCGATTTTCCGCGTGGCACTGTCCCACACCACAGTTCATTCCCCGGGAAGCAAACCCATTTTACTTTTGTTTTCAACATCAATACAGTGGGGGCGGAAACAGCATTTTAACAAGCCGCAGCATTGGAGTTAAACAGCAGAAATGGCAGAGGCGGGATTCGAACCCGCGCCGCTTCCAAGACTGGAACCTGGATCCAGCGCCTTAGACCGCTCGGCCACACTACCAGCCGACCGCACAGACCCTTTTCTTGCATTTCCAATTGTGCCCCTGCATAACAACAGACGCAAAGTCACATGAAAAGGGTTCCATGATCCCTCTCCGACTCGCAAAGCTGCTGGGATGTGCCCGGCTGCAATGTCAATGTCGCAGCCCATCAATCCAGACAAAAATCAATTTTAAGCTGAGTCTATCTTCTCGGACTCTTTTCAGCTACAAATGTATCTGTGAGTGCGTGACAATATATGTTCGCTTATGATTTGGTCAAATAACCATGAGCTGCTTGACATTACTGCAATTTCGATTCTTGCTTTGCTCAATGATTTCACCCATTGCTCGAAAAAGGACGACTTACACGTTTACACGGAACACGAAACACGCCGGACTACAGGGAAAATGCACAAAGCTGAGCAGGCCGTGTTCCAAATCATACCGTGCAGCATTTATTCAGTCACTGTGTCTGTTTTGCAGAATAAGGGTCCCAAAGAAAGTTCTCTACCCTAAAACCGGAAGTCGCATTACATTCCGAGAGCGACAGATCCCATTGTGAGGATGCTCTGCCCTCGGAGCCTGTTCGAGATGACACTTTCCGTGCCTTTTACCTTAACCGTGCAATTTGCTGCAGAGATGTTCACTCCTGGACATGAGCCACATGGATACCAAGTGAGTCGGAAACCTGTGCGGGAATCGACGAGAAGCGACTCAATACATTTTGCTAACTTCCATTGTGCTTATTAGAAATGGAGTTTCTGTTCACCTCAATCTAAAAGGCAGTTTCTGAACATAGTAACAGAACTCAAAAGGTAATTACCTCACCCCACCGCCACTCCGGAAGAGGTGCTAACTGCCCTTGATTGCTTTTTGTTCTCGATGTGAAGAGCTCTCACGCCTGAGTCACCTTCACGTCTCTGTTTGCTGAGTGAATCACAAAGAAGGAGTTTCACCAGAGCTTCAATTGCCACACTTCTCCACTCGCCCTCTCCGTGAACATTTTCCTGCTCTAGAGTGATTTAAAGAAAATTAAATGGATGCGATGTCATTCTGTAGCCTCTCTGTCGATTGCTCCGTTACAGTTCCAACATGGCTTAGATCTCGGGGCGCACCTTAATACTAGCGACGCTATGACAGCACAGGTCCGGAGGTTCCTCTCAGAGTGTATGTTTTTTTTTTCATTGCTGTTGCTGATTGAATGAGCCACTAACGTGCGAACTGCTCCAAAACATGATTCAGGACCTCCGGTGCCAACTCTCGCGCGTTGAATAACGACAGACAGCTTCCAAATGAAGCCTTTCAGAGACGACTTTGAGGTACGTTTGACAGACAGACAAGTTCAGGAATTCGTGGTGCGCTGTGACACCAGCGCATCAGCTTCTTCCCTGCCTTTGAACCGGGCCGCCTGCGCAAGGAATGCAAATGCGGTACTGCTTTTCGTGGAAGGATCAGAACGCGGCAACTACACTCTCAAACAGAATGGCATATGATCAGAACCAGGTTGGAGAAAAACTTTATAACGCTTTACACAGTAATTAAATGGAGTTGCCTTGCATTTCACTACGAGAGCAGATTCGTTCAAGCAAATTCGAAGGCAGGTTTGCAGATGGGAAAGCAAGCAAGGAAGCTCCGTTCTTGTGCATGTGAAAGGCTGCACTTGAAAAAGAAAGCAGTTTTTGCCCAGTTTCGAACTGGGGACTTTTTGCGTGTTCGGCGAACGTGATGACCACTACACTACAGAAACCAGCCGAGGCTACCGTACTGCAGCTCAGTGGCATCCAGCACTGAAAGTTGAAGCAATTCTACGTTTCACCTTTCTGTTTCCAATAGCCTGTTATTGTCCAGCGAAATTAACATCTTGAAAACGTAAAAAAAACGACGTGAAATTGATGTCAAAATATAGACAAGGATGTCGTCAATGTTTGGAACGTAGGGCGAGGTGGAATAAGCTGGGACGACTTTCCCCGCAGCATAACGGCTGCGACATGATCTTATGGAAGGGTTGTAAACTGAGTATTTATGTGTTTTACCCAAGTTGGGGTGAGTTGAAAAATCGAGAGCATCGGTTTAAGGTGAGTGGGCTGAAATTAACAAAGGACCTGAGGCACATTTCCCACACAGAAGGTTGTGCGTGTTTGGAATGAGCTACCAGAGGAAGTGGAGGAGGCGATTACACTCAGAAAATTGCAAAGGTAATCGGATGAGTTTCTGGATAGGATGGGTTTAGCGGGATCGGGGCCAAATGCTGGGGAACGGGACTTGTTTAACTTTGGCTATGTGGTGAGCATGGACGAGATACACCGAAGTATCTGATTCCACGAGGTGTACCCCAATACCGTCGTGTTGCTTACACCGGCTTTAAAGGATTACTTTTTAGCAGAGCTTGCCGTCGCTGTCTGTGGCACAATCGTTTCGTCTGTTCGACTGCTCACGGGAAAGGTAGTATTGTGAAACACTGCAGAAACGAACGACTTCCTTACTTTTGCTCCGACTGACCATACTCCGTGAAATTTTCCCAGACCCTCAGTTGAGGATTTTTGCTGCTGGAAGTTACCTCAGAAACCCTGTTAACTCGTATTGTACTGAGCGAATCGCAAAACAGTAAGCATTTAACACGGAACACAAACAAAACTGGCATGCCTAATGCATTTTCAGACACAGAGATGCATGAATGCTAAATGTGAGACAGTCCGAGGGCATGAGTCATAAAGTAATCTCACAACTAACAACAGTGCAATTCCAAACTACTCTTTCAAACATACTGCAGCCATAGTGCACCAACACTTCCCAGACAATGCTGAAAAGAGAGAAAGAAAGAACATAATAAGAAGGGGCCATAAAAAGTGAAGTTCACCAATCACAGTCTCGATGAGATTCCCTTTCCGTTCCGATGCCTCCAGGACGGAAATAAAGGAAATGGGAGAAATTCAATAACGTGTGACATCGAAATTCATTGGATCGATTTTCCCATTGGCCAGAAAACCAAATAACGACGAGCCGAGTCACCACATTACGAGTTAACAGGGTTTCTGAGGTAACTTCCAGCAGCAAAAATCCTCAACTGTGGGTCCGGGGAAATTTCACGGAGTATGGTCAGTCGGAGCAAAAGTAAGGAAGTCGTTCGTTTCTGCAGTGTTTCATCACAACAGCGATGAAATAACAGTCTCCATTCGGTTCCAGAAAATGGTCAAATTGCCTGGAACAGCAGAGCTGTTTGCGATTTTCCGCGTGGCACTGTCCCACACCACAGTTAATTCCCCGGGAAGCAAACCCATTTTACTTTTGTTTTCAACATCAATACAGTGGGGGCGGAAACAGCATTTTAACAAGCTGCAGCATTGGAGTTAAACAGCAGAAATGGCAGTGGCGGGATTCGACCCCGCGCCCTTTTCAAGACCGGAACCTGGATCCAGCGCCTCAGACCGCTCGGCCACACTACCAGCCGACCGCACAGCCCCTTTTCTTACATTTCCAATTGTGCCCCTGCATAACAACAGACGCAAAGTCACATGAAAAGGGTTCCATGATCCCTCTCCGACTCGCACAGCTGCTGGGATGTGCCCGGCTGCAATGTCAATGTCGCAGCAGATAATGATAGCCCATCAATCCAGACAAAAATCAATTTTAAGCTGAGTCTATCTTCTCGGACTCTTTTCAGCTACAAATGTATCTGTGAGTGCGTGACAATATATGTTCGCTTATGATTTGGTCAAATAACCATGAGCTGCTTGACATTACTGCAATTTCGATTCTTGCTTTGCTAAATGATTTCACCCATTGCTCGAAACAGGACGACTTTCACGTTTACACGGAACACGAAACACGCCGGACTACAGGGAAAATGCACAAAGCTGAGCAGGCCGTGTTCCAAATCATACCGTGCAGCATTTATTCAGTCACTGTGTCTGTTTTGCAGAATAAGGGTCCCAAAGAAAGTTCTCTACCCTAAAACCGGAAGTCGCATTACATTCCGAGAGCGACAGATCACATTGTGAGGATGCTCTGACCTCGGAGCCTGTTCGAGATGACACTTTCCGTGCCTTTTACCTTAAACGGGCAATTTGCTGCAGAGATGTTCACTCCTGGACATGAGCCACATGGATACCAAGTGAGTCGGAAACCTGTGCGGGAATCGACGAGAAGCGACTCAATACATTTTGCTAACTTCCATGGTGCTTATTAGAAATGGAGTTTCTGTTCACCTCAATCTAAAAGGCAGTTTCTGAACATAGTAACAGAACTCAAAAGGTAATTACCTCACCCCACCCCCACTCCGGAAGAGGTGCTAACTGCCCTTGATTGCTTTTTGTTCTCGATGTGAAGAGCTCTCACGCCTGAGTCACCTTCACGTCTCTGTTTGCTGAGTGAATCAAAAAGAAGGAGTTTCACCAGAGCTTCAATTGCCACACTTCTACACTCGCCCTCTCCGTGAACATTTTCCTGCTCGTCAGTGATTTAAAGAAAATTAAATGGATGCGATGTCATTCTGTAGCCTCTCTGTCGATTCCTCCGTTACAGTTCCAACATGGCTTAGATCTCGGGGCGCACCTTAATACTAGCGACGCTATGACAGCACAGGTCCGGAGGTTCCTCTCAGAGTGTATGTTTTTTTTCATTGCTGTTGCTGATTGAATGAGCCACTAACGTGCGAACTGCTCCAAAACATGATTCAGGACCTCCGGTGCCAACTCTCGCGCGTTGAATAACGACAGACAGCTTCCAAATGAAGCCTTTCAGAGACGACTTTGGGGTACGTTTGACAGACAGACAAGTTCAGGAATTCGTGGTGCGCTGTGACACCAGCGCATCAGCTTCTTCCCTGCCTTTGAACCGGGCCGCCTGCGCAAGGAATGCAAATGCGGTACTGCTTTTCGTGGAAGGATCAGAACGCGGCAACTACACTCTCAAACAGAATGGCATATGATCAGAACCAGGTTGGAGAAAAACTTTATAACGCTTTGCACAGTAATTAAATGGAGTTGCCTTGCATTTCACTACGAGAGCAGATTCGTTCAAGCAAATTCGAAGGCAGGTTTGCAGATGGGAAAGCAAGCAAGGAAGCTCCGTTCTTGTGCAAGTGAAAGGCTGCACTTGAAAAAGAAAGCAGTTTCTGCCCAGTTTCGAACTGGGGACCTTTCGCGTGTTAGGCCAACGTGATGACCACTACACCACAGAAACCAGCCGAGGCTACCGTACTGCAGCTCAATGGCATCCAGCACTGAAAGTTGAAGCAATTCTACGTTTCACCTTTCTGTTTCCAAGAGCTTGTTATTGTCCAGCGAAATTAACATCTTGAAAACGTAAAAAAAACCACGTGAAATTGATGACAAAATATAGACAAGGATGTCGTCAATGTTTGGACCGTAGGGCGAGGTGGAATAAGCTGGGACGACTTTCCCCGCAGCATAACGGCTGCGACATGATCTTATGGAAGGGTTGTAAACTGAGTATTTATGTGTTTTACCCAAGTTGGGGTGAGTTGAAAAATCGAGAGCATCGGTTTAAGGTGAGTGGACTGAAATTGACAAAGGACCTGCGGCACATTTCCCACACAGAAGGTTGTGCGTGTTTGGAATGAGCTACCAGAGGAAGTGACGGAGGCGATTACACTCAGAAAATTGCAAAGGTAATCGGATGAGTTTCTGGATAGTGAAAGAAGTCGCAGCCTATCCAGCCTCTGCTTATAATTCAAACTCTCCATTCCCATCAACATCCTGGTAAATCTCTTCTGAATCCGCTCCAACTACATAATGTCCTCCCGATATCAGCATGACCAGAACTGGACACTGAATTCCAGAAAAGGCCTCCTCAACATCCAAAATAAAGTCCCAGCTCTCGTACTCAAAGATCTGAGCAATGAAGGCAAGTGTGCGAAGCACCTTCTTAACCACCCTGTCTACATGTGACACAGACTTGAAAGACCTGAACCCCTCGGCCTCTTTGTTCCATATCTCTACTCGAGGCCCTGTTTTTACTTAGTGTAAGTCTGCCCTCGTTTGTTTTATCAAAATGTAATATATTGCATTTATTCTAATCCAAAAATCCCAAACAAACCTGAGCATTAAAGACAGTAGGAGTATACTTAAGAGGGAAATCAGGAGGGCAAAAAGGGGACATGAGATAGCTTTGGCAAATAGGGTTATGAATAATCCCAAGGGTGTTAATAAATACATTAAGAACAAAAGCGTAACTCGAGAGAGAATAGGGCTCCTCAAAGATCAGTAAGGTAGCCTGTGTGTGGAGCCGCAGGCGATGGGAGAGATACTAACTAAATATTTTGCATCAGTGTTTACTGTGGAGAAGGGCATGGACAATATAGAATGTGGGGAGATAGATGTCGATTTGTTGAATATGTCCATCTTACAGGACGTGCTGGGTGTCTTGGAACCCGTAAATCTTGGTTAATCCTCAGCACCTGATCAGGTGTACCCTAGAACTCTGGGAAGCTGGGAATGTGATTGATGGGCCTCTTGCTGAGATATTTTTATCATCGATTATCACAGGTGAGATGCCGAAAGACTAGAGGTTGGTTAACGTGGTGCTACTATTTAAGAAAGTTGGTGAGGAAAAGCCAGGGAGATATCGACCGGTGACCCTGACATTGATGCTGGGCAAGTTATTGGAGGGAATCCTGAGGAACAAGATGTGCATGTATTCTGAAAAGCAAGGACTGATTAGTGATAGTCAGCATGACAATGTGCGTGGGAAATAATGTCTCACAAAATTGATTGAGTTATTTGAAGATGTATTAAAGAGGATTGATGAGGGCAGAGAGGTTGACATAATCGATGGAATTCAGTAAGGCGCTCGACAAGGTTCCCCATCGAAGACTGGTTAGCAAGGTTAGATCTCATGGAATACAGGGAGAGCTAGCCGTTTGGATACAGAACTGGCTCAAATGTAGAAGGCAGTGTAGTGGTGGAGGGTTGTTTTTCAGATTGGAGGCATGTGACCAGTGGAATGCCGCAAGGATCAATGCTGAATCGACTACGTTTCGTCATTATATATATATATATATATATATGATTTAGATATGAACATAGGAGGTATAGATAGTAAGTTTGCAGATGACACCAAAATTGGAGGTATAGTGGACAGCGAAGCGGGTTACCTCAGAGTACAACAGGATGTTGTTCAGATGGGTGAGAAGTGGCAGATGGAGTTTAATTCAGATAAATGTGACGTGCTGCATTTTGGAACAGCAAATCTTAACAGGACTGATACACTTAGTGGCAAATTCCTAGATAGTGTTGATGAACAAAGATATCTTGCAGTGCAGGTTCATATTTCCTTGAACGTAGAGTTGCAGGTAGATCGGATATTGAAGAAAGTGTTTGGAATACATTCCTTTATTGATCAGAGCATTGAGTATAGAAGCTGGAAGGTCATGTACAGGACATCAGTTAGGCTTCTTTTCGAATATTGTGTGCAATTCTGTTCTCCATCAATTGGAAAGATGTTGTGAAACTTGAAAGGGTCAACAAAGATTTACAAGGATATTGCCAGGGTTTGAGCTGCAGGAAGAGAGCAAAAAGGCTGGGGCTTTCTCTCCCTGGAGCATTAGAGACTGAGGAGTGACCTCTACAGAGGTTTATAAAATCATTAGTAGCATGGATAGGGTAAACAGACAAGGTCTTTTCCCTGAGTAGGAGAGTCCAGAAATAGAGAGCATAGGTTAATGGTGAGAGGGGAAAGATATAAAAGGGAACTAAGGAGCAACTTTTTCACGCAGAGTGTGGTGCCTGTATGGAATAAGCTGCCAGAAGAAGTGGTGGAGGCTGACAATTATAGCATTTTAAAGGCATTCAGATACTTGACATGAATAGGAAAGATTTAGAGGCGTATGGCCCAGGTGCTGGCAAGAGGGATAAGATTAGGTTCGGATATCTAGTCGGCATGGACAAATTTGACCGAAGGTTCTATTTAGTGGTGTTCATCTGTGACTCACAGCTCAGTCGGTTTCGGTCTTTTAAAAGATAAATCTTAGTCTGTTTTATTTTAGGAAAGCTACAACGTTCAGTAGAGCGACGGTTTATTTCTTTAAGTCCACATCTTATGATACTTTGATTCAGTTTTTTAATATAAAATATTGGTACTAATTTATTCTAGAGGAGTGTTTTATAAAACTGTAAGACAATGTGCCTTTTTCTGGGTCTGTGGACTGTTAAGGTGCAGAGATGGCCATTCGTACAGTGTGCTCTTCCTGTTGGATTTCGGAGATTAAGGAAAGTTGCAATGATCCTGATTGTCTGCAGGAAGTGAGGATGCAATTCCTGGAGGATTTCATTGACCCGATAAAGGTAATGAAGAATTTTCAGGAACCGGAGGAGGGGGAGTGGTATGATAGGTGGCAGTTTCAGAAAGGCAGGAAAACTGCCGAACCAGTCAGGTAGATGGGTTTCCTCTCGTAAAGGGAGGAGTGGAGGGCAAGTAGTGCAGGAGTCTCCTGTGGTTATTTTCATCTCAAATAAGTATAATGTTTTGCAAAGCATTAGGGGTCACAGACTCTCGGGAATATCGCACTGACAGCCAAGTTACTAGTGTAATGTGAGGTATATCAGGCTCCACGCGATCGATGGTGATAGGGGGCTCTGTAGTCTGCAGCATAGAATGCAGTTTCTGACAGTGAGATATCAGAATGGAGTGGTCCCTCCTTGCTGCCTGGGTGAAGGATGGCTCCGAGTGTGCAGAATATTCTGAAAGAGGAGAATGATCAGTGGGAGGTCGCTGTACATTGGTACCAATGACATAAGAGAAAAGGATGAAGTCCTGATGAGAGAATACAGCAAATTAGCCTGGAGGATAATAAGCAGGACCTTGTGGGTAGTAATATCTGGATTGCTCCCGGTGCCACATGCTAGTGAGAGTAGGAATAGCAGGGTAGAGCAGATTTATGCGTGGCCAAGGATCTGATACACGGGAGAAGGATTCACATTTTTGGATCATTGGAATCTCTGCTGGGGTAGAATTGACGTGCATAAGAAGGATGGATTACACCTGAATTGGAAGGTATCTAATATCCAAGCAGGGAGATTTGCTTGTGCTACTCGGGAGGCATTAAACCAGTGAGGGCGTGGGGGTAAACCTAAAGAGATAGTGAGAAAGGAGGTAAGTCTGAGGCTGGTACAGTTGAGAAGTTAGACAGGCAAGGCAGGCAAGGGCAAGGCACAGTAGGACTGTCGAGGTACAATAGACAATAGGTGCAGGAATAGGCCATTTTGCCCTTTGAGTCAGCACCACCATTCATTATGATCATGGCTGACCGTCCACAATCAGTATCCTGCTCCTGTCTTATCTCCGTACCACTTGATTCCATTTTCTTTAACAGCGCTATCCATCTCTTTCTTGAAAGTATCCTGAGACTTGGCCTCCATTGCCTTCTGGGGCAGTGCATTTCATGTGTCCACTACTCTCTGGGTGAAGACGTTTCTCCTCAACTCTGTTCTAAATGGCCTCTCCCTTATTTTTAAATGGTGTCCTCTGGTTCTGGACTCACCCATCTGTGGAAACATGCTTCTTGCCTCCAGAGTGTCCAACCCTTTAATAATCTTGTAGGTGTCTATCAGATCCCCTCTCATTCTTCTAAACTCAAGTGTATACAAGCTCAGTCGCTCCAATCTTTCAACATGATCATTCTGCCATTCCTGTAATTGACCTCATGAACCTACCCAACACTCCCTCAATAGCCACAATGCTCTTCCTCAAATGTGGAGACCAACACTGCACACAACACTCCAG